>NC_059112.1:105038031-105338031 GCF_020740685.1 Jaculus jaculus
TCACAGGGAGACAAGAGAACTTGCCAGAGGAATTAACCACCCAGACCCGGACCCCCGCAGGGCACCCACATGCCAGGGGAATGAGATGCCATCACCCGACTCCTATGGGACATCCACCTGCCAAAGGAATGAGCCACCCCGACCCCGATGCCCGCCAGGCACCCACCTGCCAGTTACGGCATCGAAGGTCCGCAGACGAGCCTCAGTGCTGGAGAGGACGTCCTGGGAAAGGGCGGGAAGAGCTGCGGAGCTGAGGAGGCGGGGTGGGGGCGGGGCCAAGATGGCGGGGCCAAGATGGCGGGGCCAAGATGGCGGGGCCAAGATGGCGGGGCCAAGATGGCGGGGCCAAGATGGCGGGAGTAGGGGGCGGGGCTCTCCGCTGGCTAGGGGGCGGGGCTTGAATCGGGGGCGTGTCCTAGAGAGTGGGCGGCCGAGCTGGGGCGGAGCTCTCACAGCTCGGGGCGGGGCTTGAAAGCAGAGGCGGGGCTGGGGACTGACGACCCGGAGGCGGAGCTCCAGAGCGGCGGCTAGGAGGCGGCGTGAGGTGTTGCTCGGGGTCCAGGAGAAGGGCTTGCGGTTCGGAGTCTTCCGAGCGGCCCAGATGTGGGGCTTGTGGCCTGATGCGGGCCTAGTCGGGGCGGCGGGTGGCCGGGTCTTGATGCTGCACGTGGGGCAGGTCCGTCCGGGTTGGCACTTGGGAGGCGGGACCCCATCCGCGTTTGCGCTCAGGGACAGGCGCGCTCCCTGCAAAGGTCGGGTCTGGCCACAGGCCACCTTAACGATTCTTGGTCCTCTACTCACTCGCCCGTCGTTGGTCCGGATGGCTTTATCCTAGCATCCAACTCGGCGCTAGCAAGGGCACGCTCACGCTTCCTCAGCCTTTGCGTCTGTCACCCAACAGCACCCAAGACTTACTAGGCACCTACTGCATGCTTGGCACTGTCAGGCACCGGGGCTGCCAGAGTCGCCGGAGGAGGCGGAGGAAGGCGAGAGCAGGAGGATGAGGAGGGGCTGCAGAAGGCCGTCTTCTGGATAGGCGAGTGCGCGCACTGTGAACTCACGCAGGTGCGGTTTCCGGACAGAGCCTGTGGGAATCCCAACAGGGACGAGGGAGGGCCCGCGACCCCGCACTTCCCTCCTCCCAGAGTTAGTGGAAAGGGATGACCGCTGGTCCTTTAAGTGGGGGAGGGTGGGTAGCATTGCCCATTCTCCAGTAAATAACCTCCCTGGCATGATTTGCAAGCCATCCTGATTTAAATCAGAGAGTAACCACAATAGCACACACACACACGTGCATGCGCTACACACACGCACACTGTCTCTCTCTCTCTCTCTCTCTCTCTCTCTCACACACACACACACACACACACCCCCCACATAAACGTGCGTGCAGAAAAATCCAAATAAATAAAAAGCATGGATGGGGTTCTGGTGGGGAGAGTTTAGTGGGAAAGGAAAGGGGAAAGGAGAAATATGGAGGGATCAAAGTGCATCAAAATACATGTATGAAATTGTCAAAAAAAACCAAGGACAAGCCAGGTGTGGTGGCGCACGCCTTTAATCCCAGCACTTGGGAGGCAGAGGTAGGAGGATTGCCATGAGTTCGAGGCCACCCTGAGACTCCATAGTGAATTCCAGGTCAGCCTAGGCTAGAGTGAGACCCTACCTCGAAAAACCAAAAAAAAAAAAAAAAAAAAAACAACCAAAAAAAAAAAACAAAAAAAGGTCAGTAAAAACAAAAGTTTACAATTCAAAAAAAAAAAAAAAGTAGGGCAGGGCTGGAGAGATGGCTTAGCGGTTAAGTGCTTGTCTGTGAAGCCTAAGGACGCAGGTTCGAGGCTCGATTCCCCAGGACCCACGTTAGCCAGATGCACAAGGGGTGCACACATCTGGAGTTCGTTTGCAGTGGCTGGAGGCCTGGCATTCCCATTCTCTCTCTCTCTCTCTGCCTCTTTCTCTCAAATAAATAAATAAAATTAACAAAATTTTTTAAGTAGGGCAAAACATCCAAACATACAGCCAGTCCTTGAGCTCCAAGGTTCCAGAGCCTTGTGGAACTGGGAATAGAGGTAATTAAATATATCAGTTGCAGTATCTGCCTGAGGGTGAGCACACAGCTGACAGGGTGTCCAGCAGATTTTTTTTTTTTTTTTTTTTTTTTTTAATGACAGAGTTACACCAGGGCCTCTTGCCACTGCAAACGAACTCCAGACACATGCTCCACTTTGTGAGTCTGACTTTACGTGGGTACTGGGGACTTGAACCTGGGCCAACAGGCTTTGCAAGCAAGGCCTGTAACCCCAGCAGAAGCTGTATTTCATCTTGCAGGGAAAGAGGTCCGAAGGAAGAGTGGGAGTTGTTTGCAGGGGGTGGCCAGGATTTGAGGGTGGCTGGCACCCTATTGCTGCTGTTACTGGCATCTGTACCATTGTTTAAGGTCCAACAGTTCACTTTAGTAATCTCTTGTGAAACTGCACTGGGGATCTAACTTGTTCAATATCCTTGCAGAGGGTCGCTGAGGGGACAGACTAAAAACCTCATTGCCTCCTTCAGATGAAAAACCTTTGAGCCCAGCTTAACAAGGCGATCCTGAGGGGGGAGTTATTTCCAAGCAGATGCAGGGATTCTCCCCTCTCCATTGTTCCTCCAGGAAGCGGTGAATATAGCCGGGACAAGAGAGGGCTCATCTCGTCTCCTGAGCACTGATGACCATGGGGAGGGATGAGAACGAGAATGAACACACTGTGCCTGTGGGTTGTGCCGTAGGTTTTCCGTTGACTTCCGAGACAGGGTCTTGCTGGGCAGCCCTGGCTAGCCTGGTACTTGACATATGGCCCAGCTTGGCCTTGAGCTCAAAGTGACCCTCCTGCCTCTGCTTCCCAAATGCTGAGATCACAGGTGTGTACCACCATGCCTGGTATTTCTGCGTTTATTATTATTCTGCGGGTCTGACATGCTGCCCAGTCCCCCTGGTTCCCACAGGATCCTGAGGCAGTCAGCCTCCCCCGTGCCTGTGAAGCAGCCTGGGTCTTGTAGGCTGAGGAAGGCTGACTTCAGAGGTAGCTCAGGGGCACTGGCTTGCCTGTGCTTCTTTAATCAGCTTTCTGACTCAATTGATCATGCAAAGCAGTAGCAGTCCGTTGGCTGCAGTCATAAATCACACGCAGGAGCTAGTATCAACTGTCCCTGTGGAGCACAAAGGCCTACACTTGAGGTCACAGTAGTACTGCATGGGGCCTTCTAAGGACATTCGGAAACCAAGGCCAGGTAATACCATCTAGGGGAACTGGGTTCATTTTCTCTGCTGATTAAGGAATTAAAAGGCAGGAAAGAATAAATTTCATTTCAAAGACTCCTCTGGAAGGAGGGGACTCCAGAGTTAGAAATGTGTCATCTGAGGAGGAATTGGACTGGTATTGAGTGAGGGAAGCCCCACCCATCCCGAGTCCATGGTTGGTAAGCTTATATGAGGACGAAGGCACTGGCTGGTACTTGGTACATTCAGTACTGTGCAGATCCTAGAAAGCGCCCAAGCCAGTCTGCCAGCAGGACAAATACACTCAGGGCACTTCGGCCAGGACTCAGGAGGAAGTAGGGGTTGGCCTCTTTGCCACCTTGGGTGAGAATGTAGCCACCTACTCAGGGCCCTTTTACCCTACCTGTCTGCGAAGCCAAGGAAACTGCCTGCCATCTCCTATCGTGTTTCACGGGGGCCAGGGAGATGGCACACTAGGTAAAGTACTTGCTGAGGAAACACGAAGACCCAAGTTCTGATCCCCGGAACCCACATAAAATGTTGGGCATAGCAGCGTGCACTTGCGATGGAAGCACTAAGGAGGTAGAGACAGGAGGACCCCGGGCTTGCTGGCTAGCTAGTCCAGGGATCTAGTCCAGTCAGTGAGCTCAGGGCTCAGTGAGAGTCCCTGCCTGGAAAAGTGGAGAGAAATTGACTAACATGCTTGACATCCACCTCTCACCTTCATATACACAGGCACACATTTTTTTAAACATTTTTTGGTTTATTTTTATTTATTTATTTGAGAGTGACAGACAGAGAAAGAGGCAGAGAGAGAGAGAGAATGGGCGCGCCAGGGCTTCCAGCCACTGCAGACGGTTTCCAGATGCGTGCACCCCCTTATGCATCAGGCTAACGTGGGTCCTGGGGAATCGAGCCTCGAACCGGGGTCCTTAGGCTTCACAGGCAAGCGCTTAACTGCTAAGCCATCTCTCCAGCCCCACAGGCACACATTTGAGCATGCACCTATCACACACATATAAGCATTTGCACGCACACCACACACACACTGACACTGGTGGCTAGCAAATGGGTTCTACTCCATCAGACAAGGAATTAGGAGATGGGAACACAGGGGTAGCAAGGCAGATGTGAGAGTTTATTGAGAGGAAAGCTCCCTTGGACATGGAGAGTGGTTGCGACTGAGCTGTCCCAGACTGAGGAAGGGGTTGGGCTCTGTGTTACTTTGGAGCATCTTTCCCACTCTCCCCATCCCTGGATCGGTTTTCAGGAGAGCAGGTTCTGTTTCCATGGGGCTTCTGGGCTTGCCATTGGATCTCCCACCTTGCTCCATGTTCCCCCTCAGTTCGTTACTAGGGGTTGGGGACCCAGACCTGATGTTTTCTTGGGGTAAAGGGGAGACCCACGAAGGAGCCATCATTCCAGTGTTGTCCTGGAACAAGGAGCCACTGGGGTCGTCAGAACCAAGATCCTGAACCTCGCAGAGCACCTCCCATCCTAGAACTCCCAAGATTCTGGGGTCATTGGTCTCAGTAGGAACACACACACACACACACACACACACCTAGGTTTGTCCAGCCTGCCCTGATATTGTAACAGGCTTTCCAGTGTTTGGGAAGAGTCCTTAAATTCCAAACCATGAATTCACATCTGTCTTTATCAAAGGATTGGGATGAAACCAAACTGAGAAGGATAATTAATAAATTATTACATTTTTATTCAAGAATATCAAGGATACTAGGAGAGGGAGAGTTTGTGAACTGAGGAAGGGAAAATGGATACACGCATATGTTCTATGAGCCCATGAGGGAGTGGAGTATGGGTCTGGGGAAAAAAAAATACATTGAAACGGGATTTTAGACTTAGAGTGCATAGCAGACAGCTTCAGGTTGCTAAGAAGAACCTCCAGCCAGACACAGTTATGAGGAAGGGAACTGATTGGCGATAGAGGGGAAGTTCATAATGGCAGAAGAAGCTGGCCGGCTTTCACAGGCCCAGGCAGAGAGAGAAAAGTCCAAGCCAAAACCCAAAAGCCACACAGCACAGCACACTCAAGCACATTGCAGGAACTCCAGGCAAAACTCAGGCATTGTGCATAATTTTAGACTAGAATTCCAAATCCACCACCACATCTTATGGCTGGACTCTAGGATCTGCCCAGTGATACCTGCTGTAGCCAGGTGGCTGCAGATCTAAATCACAAGCTTTGATAAAATCCTGAATATATTGGGGACCATCCATTCAAAGTACCACAGAGTGGAAAAGAAAAGTACATAGAGCTGCTGCCCTGTGGAATGGAAGGCAGGAAGAGGGGCGAGTACGGATGGGGATCCCCCTGTGGTGGTTTTACTGAGGCGTCCCCATGAACTTATGTCTTCTGAATGCTTAGATCTCCATCTGGTGGCAATTTGTAAATTGAAGTCTCCTGGAGGTAGTGTATTGTTGGGGTGGACTTTAAGCTGCCCCTTGACAGTGTTAGGCACACTCTCCCGCTGCTGTTGTCCACTTGATGTTGACCAGGAGGTGTCCACCCCCTGCTCATGCCATCATCAACATCAGAAGGCATCTTATATTGCAGTGTGGTTTTCAGGAGGGACAAAGGCCATGCATGTTAGAATTGAATCTAGAAAAATCAATGTATAGAAGGAGTTATTTTTTAAATTTTTTATTAACAGCTTCCATAATTATAGACAATAAATGATGGTAATTCCCTCCCCCCACTTTACCTTTGCAACTCTACTTTACATCATATCCCTTCCCCCTCTCAATCAAGCTCTCTTTTTTTCTTTTCTTTTGGATTTTCGAGGTAGGGTCTCACTCTAGCCCAGGCTGACCTGGAATTCACTCTGTAGTCTCAGGGTGGCCTCGAACTCACAGCGATCTTCCTACCTTTGCCTCCCGAGTGCTGGGACTAGAGGTGTGCACCACCACGCCCGGCATAGGCTCTCTTTTATTTTGATGTCCTCCTCTTTTCCTCTTACATGATGGTCCTGTGTAGGTGGTGTTGTCAGGCACTGTGAGGTCATGGATATCCAGGTCATTTTGTGTCTGGAAGAGTGTATTGTAAACAGTCCTACCCTTCCTTTGGCTCTTAGATTCTTTCTGCCACCTCCGCTGCAATGAACTCTGAGCCTTGGGAAGGAGTAATAGAGATATTTCAGTGTTAAGCACTCCTCTGTCACTTCATGTCAGCACTATGGTGCCTTCTGAGTCATCCCAAGGTCACTGCCATCTGACAAGAGAAGCTTCTTTAACCAAAAATGAGAGTAGTATTAATACATGGGTATGAACATTAAGAGAAGTGGTCATTGGGCCGTTTGGAGAGCATAGCATGTATATTTAGCCAGATGTTACACCCCTAGAGCTCATGACTTCCCCCATCATAAGTTTTCAGTGTCTGGCATGTATTCTTTCCCATGGAGTGGGTCTCCAGTCCAATTAGAGAGCAATTGGTTTCCCCCATAACAGACATGCCACTATGGCACCTGTTGGCTCATTTGGCCTGGCTGGCCAAACTTAAGGCTTGCAGTGTTCACTGTTGTTTATCTCCACTGGTATTTTTCTCTCTCCCATGGAACTGCATGCAACATATCTTTTTTTTCAGCTTTCTGTCAGCTGGTTTACACAGAGGAGGTTTTGCAGCTCATATCCAGCAGGGTTTCTCAGTGACCTTGCAGCCCAAGTATGTGGAATCTTCAGCAGTAGGGTCTTACCATCTATTCCTGGTGGGAAACCAAAAGCCTTGACAATGGTCTATAATATTTTGGGAGCATCAGGGACCTGCCTGGTCAGCAACTTACTGGAATGTATCCCATTCCTAGCACTGAGAATTTTCTAGTAACAATCTATAGCTTCTGGGTGTGCCATTGTCCAAAAATGTAGGTTTCCATATGACTTATTCATATTGTCTTAGAGTTTGATTAGCCATCTCTCCACCTTTACTTTACTAAATCTTTTCCTCTGACCTCACTTAGGCCTTTCCACTCCCCATTAATCTGTTCTACTTACATATATAAAATATCATTCTCTTAAGTCCCCCCCACCCATTCCCTTTATATCCCCTTTCTAGTTTACTGGCCTCTGCTACTGAGTTTTATTGCAACTCACATAGAAGTCCCGTCATTTGTAGCTAGGATCCACATATGAGAGAGAACATGTGACATTTGGCTTTCTGGGCCTGGGTTACCTCATTAAGTATAATCATTTCTGCAAATTTCATAGTTTCATTTTTCTTTGCTGTTGAATAGAACTCCATTGTATAAATGTACCACATCTTCATCATCCACTCACCAGTTGAGGGACATCTAGGCTGGTTCCATTTCCTAGCTATTGTAAGTAGAGTGGCAATAAGCATGTTTGAGCAAGTATCTCTGAGGCAGTGAGATAAGTCCTTAGGATATATGCCTAGGAGTGGTGTAGCTGAGTCACATGGTAAATCTGTTTTTTAGCTGTCTCAGGAAACTCCACACTGATTTCTGTTTTTGCTTCTACAGTTTGGCACATCTGGGTGGGCAGGCAGGCTTGCAGGCTCACAAATAGGGGCCACTGGTTCCTTGGTGGAATTCTGGCCAGTTTCCTCTTTTCTGGAAAATCTTGGTCTCTCCTGCTTCTCTACTGTGGTTGATTATAACTCATACACCTTCACTTTTCTGAAGAAGAGTGTATTTTGCTGTGTTTCTGTTTACTTCCCTCCCTAGGCTGCTTTGGTGTGGTTAGTGTGTCACCATCTTACTTGGAAGTCTAGGAGTTTTAAAGACCTAGGCTTGGCGTGTTCAAGCAGAAGTGAAGGCTTAGATCCTTGCCTCCAATCCAGTGTGACTGCTTCATGTGGAGTCTATCTGGCATGAAGCGTGAGAACCATCGTGCTAGTTACAAGGGGCAGTGCAGTGCATGCATGGACTATATCAAAGGTTTAAGTCCCAGGTTTGAGGCCCTCTATAATCCAATAGCCTAGTACATTTTAGTCATATGGAACTGTTGCCATTTAGAAGTTATGCTGTGGGCTTGAGAGTTCAATCAGCATGAGGGCATGTTTCCTTTATGCCTCCTCTGGCTAATGGTATTTGTTAAGAAAAAAAAAAAAAAAGACAAACTGATTTCTTTCTGAAATGTTGATTCAGGGCAAAAGACCTTTATAGGTCATTTTCAACTTATAGAAGAATTTTATAGTTCAAATATAAATCGTACCCAATGTGGACTGTATAATGGAATTGAAGGTTAAGTAAAGCACCAACTTTGCTGGGGCTGTTTCCAGCATTCAGGAAGCCCCTGTGCCTATGGAAAAAGTCTCAGCAGGGTTGGCTGTAATAAGGAATACAGGAGACTCAGTGTGATGGTCTCACCATTTGGATATTTAGAGAGAGAGAGACACCAGAACTATATAATGTTTTGGTTACAGGTTGAATTGCATTCTCCACAAAGGTAAGTTGGAATTTCTAACCCCTAGTCCCTCGGAGTGTGAATATATTTGGGAACAGGGTCTTTGTAGATACAGTCATGGTAAGATTAAGACAGAAGAGTAAAGGGTATAAAAGTAAAGGGCGGGGCTAGGGATATGGCTCAGCAGTTAAAGGCACTTGCTTGCAAACCTTAAAGCTGGGTTTGGTTCCCCAGTACACATGTAAAGCCAGATGCACAAAGTGGCCTATGTGACTGGAGTTCATTTGCAGCTGCAAGAGACTCTGGCACACCCATTTTCTTTGTCAAATAAATAAATAAAATACTTTAAAAAGTAGAGGGCATCTACCCATGGCTGGTACGAAGGGAGGAAGATACCCTGGGAAATCAAAGTGCAGGAGAAAATGACCACATGGAGAAGGGAGTGTTTAGCCCCACGCTAAGGGATGGCACCAAAGATTGCCGGCAGTGCCAGAGGCCTGAAGGGCAGACTGGAGAACGTGGTGCCGCTCACACCTTGATTTTGGACTCCCGGCCTCCAAGTTTCCGAGGCATCAATGTGCTCCTTTAAGCCACCCACTTTGTGGAAAGTGATTACCAAAGCCCTAGAAACAAATCCAACTGGCCACACAAATTTCAGGACTCATGGATAGTGAAACTGCAGGGATTTGATAATGAATCCAGAATTCTGCCAGGCATGGTGACTCATAGCTATAATCCCAGCACTGTAGAAGCTTAGGTAGGGAATCACCAGGAGTTTGTGGCCAGCCAAGACTAGAGTGGGTTTCAGGTCAGCCTGGACTAGAGTAAGACCCTGGCCTCAACAGCAGCAAGAAAAGAATCGAGAATTTCAAAATGATGGGGGGTATGGTGGTGCAGATCTGTAACCCCAGCACTAGGGAGGCTGACGTAGAAGGCATTCAAGTTTGAAGGCAGCTTGGGCTACATATCAAATCCCTACCTGAAAAGAAAACAGCAACAAAATAAAAAGTATATAAACCATAATTTCAAAATGGTCAGATTAGTAAAGGAAGCTGAGGGCTGCTCAGCGCAAGTGCTGGGTCCTGGGGACTGTGGTCTGCAAACTCAGGAAGCCAGTCCTGGCCCCCAGAGGTCTGTGTGAAGTGGTGTCATGGGTTCTTGCAACTCAGGAGCTATAGGAAACCCAAAGCTGACTCACTGCTTTTTCCTGCAATGGCTGCGTGTGTCACGAGGCCTCCCATCATGACACTGAGCCTGTTTTTCTGACAGTGAGGTGCACGCCTTTAAGCTCAACACTCAGGAGGCAGAGGCAGGAGGATCTCTGTGAGTTCAAGGCCAGTTTGGTATTACAGAGTGAGTTCCATGTCAAGCTCCAGCTAGAGTAAGACCCTACTTTGAAAAAACAAAAAAAACAAACAAAAAAAAAAAAACAAAACAAAAACGAGGGAGAGAGAAAGATACAGAGGGTAGGGAAGATTGCTCAGTGGTTAAAAACACTGGCTATGCAAGTCCATGGCCAGAATACAGATCCCAGAACCCACACTAAGCCTCACACAGTGGCACATGAATCTGTAATCCCAATGCATGTATGGCAGTGAGGGACAGAGTTAGGGGAATCCCAAGGCTTGCAGGCCGGTTAGTTTGGCATGTGTGGTGGAGAACAAGAGACCTTGTTTCAAACAAGGTGGAAGGTGAGGACCAACGCTTTGAGGCTTTGCTCTGACCTCCACAGGCATCCTATGGCACATGTGCACCCATGGGTGGGCTCACATCCTCCTCCCCAAATCAAAAGCTTTAGTTGTCTGGTTATTAAGCCGCTGTTCTGGTGGATCCTGGGTCTCTGGGAAGTTTCCTATCCAGGCTCAAGTGAATATTAGTTATGAAAATGAGTAATTTAGCCCAGTAAGTGCTCACTGAAGAGAACTTTCAGAGGCAAGCTGTTGTAAGCTGATTTGCTAAATGACCTCTTCGGTGTGACCCATCTGTGTAATGACCATCCTGCCCAATGACTAATTTGCCAAGTCAGTTTGCTGAAAATCAGTTTGCCTGATGTTCTGTGTATCAGTGGCCTTGATTAGAGGCAATAAGATGCTAATACTCTTGTTTGTTCTCTCTCTCCTTTTATCTGGGTCTCTCTGTGTGAAGAGTATGTGTGGTGTGCATGTGGAGTGTGCTAGGCTGTGTGTGGAATATTCAGATGTGTGTGTACAGATGTGCACACCCCATGTGTGCATGTGTGGAGGCCTGAGGGGCACATGGGGAGTCTTGTATTGTTCTTCTGTGTGTCGTTTTGATACTAAACCTACAGCTGCTGTTTGTTGGTCAGGGAGCCCCAGGGATTCTCAGGTGTCCACCCACCACAGGAATGGAATGACAGACATGCATGGTCACCCCCAGCTTTTTAAAATTTTTGATTTTGCTTTTTGAGGTAGGGTCTCACTATGGTCCAGACTGACCTGGAATTCACTATGGAGTCTCAGGGTGACCTCGAACTCGTGGCGACCCTCCTACTTCTGCCTCCCAAGTGCTGGGATTAAAGGCATGTGCCACCATGCCCAGCTTCACCCCCAAAATTTTTATGTGGTTTCTGAGGCTCAGACTTAGCCAGTCTCAGCCTTCCTGCTTATGCAGCAAGTGCTCTTACCTGCTGAGCCATCTCCCCAACTCAAATCAGATCTTCATGTAGCCCACTCTGGCCTCAAACTTGCTATGTAGCTCCAGGTAGACTTGAATTCCTGATCTTGCCTCAGCCTCTGCAGCACTGCTTATAGACCTGCGCAATCACACCTGGCAAAAGACCCCTTTAAAAAATAATTTATTTAGCCAGGCATGGTGGAGCACACCTTTAATCCCAGCACTTGGGAGCCAGAGATAGGAGGATCACCACGAATTTGAGGCCACCCTGAGACTCCATAGTGAATTCCAGGTCAGCCTGGGCTAGAGTGAGACCCTACCTCGAAAAACAAAACAAAACAAAAAAATAATTTATTTGTTCAGTCGATAGAGTGAGTAAGTGTGAGGTGCACCAGGGTCTCCTGCCCCTGTGAACTAGTTGAAGATGCACACACTACTTTGTGCATCTGGCTTTGTGTGGGTCCTGGGAAATGGAACCCAGGTTGACATGCTGTGCAAGCAAGTGCCTTTAACTGGCAAGCCTTCTCTTCACGCTGTAAAGACCCCATTTTGCTTTTTTTTTTTTTCTCTCTCAGGATTTGTGATTAACTAGAGTGACGTGAGAAATTCTAGAGAGAAAGGAAACCAGCACAGACTATTTTTTTTTAAATTGCAGGGCTAATGGCTTTCCCAGGATAGAACTGCCACTCCTGCATTTGAATGTGGGAGAGAGTAGAGATATGTAGAGTGAGGGACGGGGGTGAGGGAGAAGAAGAGCAAGGAAACGACACCCCGAGAAATGCCATAAAGTCACAGTAACACTGATAGGAACAGAAAGCTCTCGCACAAGCTTATGACATACTGAGTTGTTCTGGATGCCTTACCAAGTCCATGGAAACCCAGTTAGTCTCCATTCAGCCCAGAGAGGGCGCTGTTATCATCTCCTTTTGGTAGATGTGGAAACTGAGGCACAAAGATGGGAAAATGGGCACTTTGTTGTCAATGGAAAGCACTGGGACAGGTCATTCAACCTGGGAACTGTGGTTCCATAGTCAATTATGTATTTAAAATTTTTTAAAAAAATTTTTGTTAGAGAGAGAGAGAGAGAATTGGCATGCCAGGGCCTCAGCCATTGAAATTAAACTCCAGGCATTTGCACCACCTAGTGGGCATGTGCAACCTTGCACTTGCCTCATTGTGCATCTGGCTTAGGTGGGATCTGGAGAATCAAACATGGGTCCTTAGGCTTTGCAGGCAAGCACTTTAACTGCTGTGGTAGTTTAAATAGATGGCCCCCAACATATTTAGTGTTTTATTAGTTTGTAGTTTGTGCGCTTGCAGCCACCTGGCTGGAGGCAGTGTCACTGGGTGGATCTTAGGGTCCAGCCTTAAGGTGTGGTGGTGGGTTTAAAATTCTAATATTAAGATATGCAAAGTGCCCAGTTCTATCTGGAGTCCCTGAAGTGTGCTGTGTGGTGTGGCTTTTGGCTTGTGGTTTTTCTCTCTGTGTTTGGTCTGTGAAAGCAGGCCAGCTTCGGGCTGGAGAGATAGCTTAGCGGTTAAGCGCTTGCCTTTGAAGCCTAAAGACCCCGGTTCGAGGCTCGGTTCCCCAGGTCCCACATTAGCCAGATGCACAAGGGGGCGCACGTGTCTGGAGTTCGTTTGCAGAGGCTGGAAGCCCTGGCGCGCCCATTCTCTCTCTCTCCCTCTATCTGTCTTTCTCTCTGTGTCTGTCGCTCTCAAATAAATAAATAAATAATTAAAAAAAAAAAAAGCAGGCCAGCTTCTTCTGCCATAATGGAACTTCCCCTGGATTTGCAAGCTTCAATACATTTCTTCCTTCCATATGTGTGCCTGGTCTAGATGTTCATCTCGATGAACCTGAAGCTGTCTGCTACACCCACTAAACCATCTCTCCAGCCCTCAAATATGTATTTTGTGGTATAAGATTGTGTGTGTGTGTGTGTGTGTATTTTAGAGGGAACCTTTGGATGAACAAGGGTTCAAGACTAGGTAAATGTTCAATAAATTCTAACTAGCTTTTGTCTGTTCATCTCTCTCTCTCTCTCTCTCTCTCTCTCTCTCTTTTTCTTTTGGTTTTTCGAAGTAGGGTCTCACTCTGGTCCAGGCTGACCTGGAATTAACTATGTAGTCTCAGGGTGGCCCCGAACTCACGGCAATCCTCCTACCTCTGCCTCCCAAGTGCTGGGGTTAAAGGTGTGTGCCACCACACCTGGCTCTCTCTCTCTCTCTTTTTTTTTTGACACAAGGTCTTGCTGTGTAGCCCAGGCTGACCTCAAACTCATGATCTTCATGCTCTTTTTCAAATTACAAAGTAACCTCATTAACCCACTGTTTATAGATTCTTAGACCATCAGATAGTCTAGCTGAGCAACGTGATGCTTGAGACATTGGTAAGTGGTTTAACAACAGGCCTGGTGTGCACAGAAGGAGCCTATCCACCCAGTGTGGGTCCTCTGCCTGGCTTAGAGAATGCCTCTGAGGCCATGGTGTAGGCCACCAGGAACCTTTGCTCAGATGATGGCCTCGTGAGGCCCTGATGATGGGCTCCTGAGAAGAGATCAGGAAGGGTCACTCACCTTGCCCTTCCAGACAGACAGGTGCATGAGTATCTAGGGACCTATTTTCAATGATAGACCTTGCTCTAGGAAAGACCTTGAATGTTGCCAAAAAGCCTATGGTTTGGCCCCAGGCTGTGGTGCCTAGGGGGAGGTGGTGAGGCCTTTCTAAAATGGGGCTTGGAGCTGGGGAGATTGCTCAGTGGGTAAATTGCTTGCTTCACACACATAAGAACTTGATCCCCAAAGATCATGTTAAATGCCAGGTGTTGTGGCATGCAGCTGTGACTCTAGCGCTGGGGGTGTGGAGGTGGCAGGACCCCTGGGCTCACTCACCAGCCAGTCTAGCTTAATTGGTGACCTCCAGTCAAATAAGAGGCCCTGTCTCAAATGAGCTGGACAGCATTCTGAGGATGACGCCTGGGATGTCTTCTAGTCTCCACATACATGCCAGCAAACATGCATAAACACATGTACACCTATGCATTGGAATTTTAAGAAAAGTGGGGGCTGGATAGATGGCTTAGTGAAGACACTTGCCTGCAAAGCCTAAAGACCCAGGTTCAATTCCCTAGTAGTCATGTAAAGCCAGATGCACAAACTGGCATTTGCAACTGGAGTTCATTTGCAGTGGCTTGAGGCCTGGCATGCCCATTCTCTCCCTGTCTGTCTCTCTCTCTCTCTCTGTGTCTGTTTGTCTCTGCTTGAAAATAAATAAATAAAATACATGATTTTTTTTTTCAAGCTAGGACCTTGCTCTAGCTCAGGCTAACCTATAATTCACTATGTATTCTCAGGGTGGCCTTGAACTCATGGTGATCCTCCTACCTCTGCCTCTAGAGTGCTGGGATCAAAGATGTGTGTCCCCACACCTGGCTTAAATAAATTTTTTTTTTAAATCAAGAAAAGGCCCGGGGAGATGGCTCAGTGGTTAAAGGTACTGGCTTGCAAAGCATTCCTGCCCAAGACTGGCCTAGGTTCAATTCCTCAGTGTTGCAGTCCGGTTCACATTGCTGGTAGAAATCACCCAACCAAGAGAAGCTTCTGGGAAAAAGATTTATTTTGGCTTACAGGCTCGAGGGGAAGCTTCACGATGGCAGGGGAAAATGATGGCATGAGCAGAGGGTGGACATCACCCCCTGGCCAACAGAAGGTGGACCACAGCAACAGGAGGGTGTGCCAAACACTGGCAAGGGGAAACTGGCTATAAAGCCCATAAGCCCGCCCCCAACAATACACTCCCTCCAGGAGGCATTAATTCCCAAATATCCATCAGCTGGGGAGCTAGCATTCGCAACACCTAGGTTTATGGGGGACACCTGAATCAAACCACCACACTCAGTATGCACGTGTGGTAGCTTGAGTAGACGGCTCCCATCTGCCTCTGCAGCCACCAGGCTGGAGGCGTGTCTGGGCAGCTCTTAAGGTGAGGTGGTGGGTTTCAGATTTCAATCTAAAGATATGCAAAGTGTGCCTACCTGCATTTCCTGAAGTGTGCTGGGCTGTGTGGCTTTTGGCTTTTTAGAGTTGTGCTTCTCTGTCTGTGTTTGGTCTGTGAAGTCAGGCCAGCTTCTTCTGCCAGTATGGAACTTCCCCTGGATCTGTAAGCTTTAATAAATCCCTTCTTCCATAACTGTGCCTGGTCTGGGAGTTCATCTCAGTGAACCTGAAGCTGTCTGCTACAGCACGTAAAGCCAAACACATCTGGTGGTGGTACACGCATCTGGAGTTCATTTGCAGTGGCAAGAGGCCCTGGCACACCCATTCATTTCTTTTGCTCTCTAGCTCTGCTTGAAAATTTGTGTGTGTGTGTGTGTGTATGTATGTGTGTGTGTGTATATATATATGTATATATATATATGTACACACACACACACACATACATACACACACACACATATATATATGTATGTGTGTGTGTGTGTGTGTGTGTGTGTGTGTGTATATGGTATATGTATATGAGGTGGTACTTTCTGGGAGCAAGTGAGGTTACTGGAGGCGACCGCTCCAGGTGTATGTGAGGATCCAGTCTCCCTTGCCCCATGCTTTCCAGCAGCCTTGGGGTGAGCAGCGCTGCTGCACCATGCGCTCTCCTCCATCTCCGTGTTCAGCCTTGCCACAGGCTCGAAAGCAGCAGTCAAAGCCTGGTGCAGGGGTGCTATCTTTAATCCCAGAACTCAGGAGGCTGAGGCAGGAGGATCATGAGTTCAAGGCTAGTCTGGGCTACAAAACCAAACCGTCTCAAAAATGAGAAACACCTGAAGTGATGAATAATAACATTTTAGTGTTACTATCTTGGCCAACATTGCACAAGGACCCCTTGATTTTTCTTACCTCATAATGCTGGAGCTGTGACAAGGCCAGAGGAAGCAAGTGGCCTACTCCATGGCTATATTTGGCTCCTGCTCACAGCCGGTGTTCTTCATGCATCCCTGGGGCAGTATCTGTCACACAGTCCTCCTGACAGCATCTAAACTTTCTGCCATAAAGTCTAGTTGACTTGAGCAGCAACCAGAACACCCCATTGCCATCTCACAAGGAGCATTGTTTTCAGTTTTCTTTTGGAGGCTTGTGTATTTCTTAAGTGTGTGTACACATATGCATATGCCTATACATATTTATGCATGTGTGGCTACATGTGTGTACAGGCATGTAGAGGCCAGAGGACAACTTTAGGTGAAATTCTAGAAATACAGCTCACATTTTAAAAATATTTTTATTTATTTGAGAGAGAGGGAGAGAAAGAGAGAGAGTGGCAGTAAGGGCACATTAGGGCCTCTTGCCACTGCAAACAAACTACAAATTCATGAGCTACTTGGTGTGTCTGGCTTTGTGAGGGGACTGGGGACTGGAACCCAGGCTGGCAGGCTGTGTAAACATGTGCCTTTAACCCCTGAACCATCACCCCGAGCCTTGGAGGGTGTGTAAGAAATTTCCTTTAGTGTTGAGTTGTCAGTAGCCTCTGATTTTCTGTTCTGATGAATTTTGAGTCTCCTCAGTGTCTGTCATCTCCTCCCTTGAGAGGTTCTCAGGCCAGCGGTGAGAGCAGCACTCATGGTTAATCCAACACTGTCTTTTCAATGCTTCCTGGCCCTGGCAGATGTGACAGAGATGACAAGTCTCATGCTAGACAGCCAGCTTTCTTTTCTTGTCATACTGATGGATCTTGGGTCTCTCTGGTATTCAGTGCCATCTGTAAAAAGCAGATTCTCTAACCAAGAGGAGATCAAAGGGAATAAAAGTGGACATTTAGAAGTATTTTTCTTTTTGGATGGCTGTACAGACTCCATTCAGCCAAGGAACAGTGGAAACTTCCCTCTAGGTTCTATGAACTACCAAGCCATAGGCTTCTGACTTGGTTGTCAGTATGGGATATGAATTCTTTCCCACTGAGTTGGCCTCAGATCTCATCAGAAAACAGCTGATTCCCCTCACAGCCTGTGTGCCGCTACTGCATCGGTGTGTACATCTTGCCTGGCTGGTTGATTGTGTAGCTTGCAGGATACCCTGCTTGTTCACACTGTTGGTGCCTATCATCCTCCAGCAGTTTACACAGCACTTTCCACCACTGTGAATGCTAGCCAGCAGGGAGCTGGTTTCAGATGGAAACTTCTGAAACCATACACCAAGATAAGTCCTTCCTTGTTTAATCTGTTTCTGTGGGATGTTTTGTCCGCTGATACAAGACAGCTAAGATGCTACTCCTTGGCAGAAAGGCAGTAGTCATGAGAAAAACCTTACCCTATTCTCACTTGTGACTAACCTACTAAGACACATAGAGGAATTCTTTCTCTTGTGGATATTAGCACCTTATTTGTAACCTGTTCATGTAGTACATTTTTATTCCTGATAATAGAATTGCTACGGTTGCTTTACCTTGCAAATCCTCCAATATTTATAGATTGCATTTCTGATAGACACTAGCCATAATTCTTAGTTTTTAGTGACGGAACTTTGTTTAACTTACATACTAATCAATTTGGCTCTGACACACAGAATTGACTAGATGGATGAAGTGTTTAACATTTTGTAAGACTGACTTATTATTTACAGTTAGCCGACATTGGTATTACCAGAATCTCAGGCAGTTCTAAAACCTAGTTGAGTTTCTCATGTTTGCACATGGAATCACAGGCATTCCCCCACTTGAATTTGTTGATTTATGCTGTGTTCTCAACAAATATCTACTTTCCCCAATTTTCCAAGCCGTCATCTTGGGAAGCTCTTATTTGATCTCCTAGGAGTTTTAGGAACCATGCTGCTCTGTGAAATGAGCTCTCAAGTGAACACACCCTTGGTACTTGACCGTTAATTTGGGAGCCTTGATAATCAAGTCCTATTTTCAACAGATATTTCTAAGACATAATCTGAGCACTTAACTGGATGCAAAGGCGTGGGTATTTACTATTCTACCCTTTAATTGGCATAATCAGTGTTCCCCACAGCAATCATAAGTGGAAAACTGCTTGGCTCATTTTATTGTCTTCATTATTCTCCCTTAGTGTACTGTCCAGTCAGTGTGAGTGTGACCGCTACTCTTCAGCTTTCTTGCTGAAACAAGAGGTTGTGATTTTTATAGGCACAGCCTGGCTCTTGTGTTTTTGTATGGAGCCAATCATGAGAGGGCAAAGGTCATCCAAATCATAGCTGAAGAAGAGTGCTAAAGATCTCATATGCCAGACATTGTGCAAATCTTGGGATATGTAATTTAGATGATAATCCTGATTTATTATTATTATTAATTAGGGACTCTTTATGTTACCTACGCTGGTCCTACATAACTCCTACCTGTCCCTAGTGGCATCACCATGTCCAGCTTCTGAACTTGTTTTTATTTTTTTTTTATTTGGTTTTTAGAGGTAGGGTCTCACTGTAGCTCAGGCTGACCTGGAATTCTCTATGTAATCTCAGGGTGGCCTCGAACTCATGGCGATCCTCCTACCTCTGCCTCCTGAGTGCTGGGATTAACGGTGTGCGACACCATGCCTGGCTCTGAACTTGTTTTTAAACATATATGGCATATCTTTGCCACCCATGGTGCACAGAGCCATGCTGTTAAGGGGCTTTGGTGGCAGGGAGACATGGCACACAATGTTAAGGCAGCTCCAGTGCCGTGGGACAGCAGGTCAGAGAGGTTCAGGCCTTGAGGTGGAGACCGGGTGAGGAGGGAGGCAGGGGAGTGAGTCTGTCTCCAAGGTCTGCATCCCCCATGCTGGCCAGGGCATTAAGTTCACTTCGGGATTCCCTGTCTGTGTACACTGCAGGAAGGCCCCGACCTAATGAATCCTCACCTCCTGGCTTGGGGCTGGAGACCCCGTGTCCAAGAGAGAAGCCCCAGCGATCTCAGACCACTTGGACTGGACACAGATGGAAGCCCAGGCATGGGGGTGTCAGCCTCGGGGGGATCTGGGAGCTCTGCAGAGCAAACTCTGAACCCCGCATCATCCCTGTTCTTCTTCTCTCTTTGGGGAACAGTTCCTCTGGGTGGATACCCTATGGTTCCGGGCTCGTTTTGCTGTACATGCAGACGATGGCGGGCACATGGGACAGGATACTCACATCGCACACTTGCCAGCTGGGCTCTGGTCCTTCGGACACACATTCTGCCCCGGGAAAAGCCAGGGTTGCTGTGGAAGCTGAGCGGGCTGAGATCATGGTCCTGGAGTTAACCCCGTGAGCACCCACAATGCGGTCCTGGCCCATGTGTCCTGGTGCACCACGCCACCCAGCAGGCTGGGACATTCCAAAGGAGAGCCCTGGCTTGGCAGCAGAGGAAGCCAGCAAGGGAAAGCCCTTTTCAGCCTAGTGTGGTGGTAGGAGAAAGCTTCTCAGTGCTTGGAATTCAAGGCAGAGAGGTAGGATAATCGCTGTGAGTTCGAGGCCACACCCTGAGACTATGTATTGAATTCCAGGTCAGCCTGAGCTAGAGCGCGACCCTACCTCACAAAACGCACAACAAGCAAGCTCTGAATGTGAAGGGCCGTCTCCACCTGTGACTGGCTGAGCATGAGAAAGCCATGACAACTCTCCACCACGTCCAAGATAGGCTGAGGCAGGGCACTGGGCTGGGGCTAGACCCTAATAGTCAAAGGGAGTGTTCTGAAGGGCCTGAGCGGCTGCTGGGGTGTTGCGGGGTGAGGGCTTCATGGAGTGGCCACAGCTTTTGGTCAGGAAGAAGCAAACTGTGTTCCCATTTCATTGTGCCTGTCTGTAGGTGGGCCTACTGGGTATGGGGCCATGGAGGGAGGGATGTGCTAATGTCAAGGGCAGCTGCCTTGGGGTGTCGGAATTCCTGGCCAGGAATCATGCCAGACTATTGATTGGGGAATGACCCTGACCTGGAGTCCAAAAGGTGTCAGTGCTGACCTTGACTTAGCTTTAATTGTGCTGTGAGAACTTGAACAAGCCCCAGAGCCACCTGGGGGTAGGTTTGTCTGATGACAGGGGCAGGGCGTGGTGATGGAATCGAGGATCACATTGTGGTCACACTATGCCCCAGCACCTTTTCCAGTGGGTTTCGAGGGAGTAATTCCATCAGTCTCACAAATAGCTGAGTAAGGTGGGCTTTATTACACACCCCTCTCCATATGTTTATTTTTGGGAACCTGAGGTACAGAGCATCTGCGGTTGTGTGGCATCTGGGTCTGGAACTCTGGGAGGGCTGGATATGGCTTGTGATCTTAAAAATTCGGAGAAAAAACGATGACATCAAATTAAAAGAGAGACCAGTGGAGAGAGGGGAGGGGATAAGATGGAGAGCAGAGGTATGAAGGGGAAAGGAGGGGAGGGGAGGAAAATACCGTGTCTGTAAGTATAGAAGTTGCCAATATAAAATATATATATATATATATATATATATATATATATATATATATATATATAAAATTCAGATAAAATTCTCACAACCTTTTCAAGTAAGTATACATTTTGGCGGCTTTCATACAATGATAGAGGTGTGCAAGCCCTTTCCCAGGGCCAAGACAATTTTACCTATTAGCAAGGACTCCTGTTTCCCTCCTATCCCTGGTGACCAAGGATTTTCTTTCTATGACATTTTCTGCCCACAGGAGCCTTTGTTGTGCTTTAGATGTCTTAAATGCAGACTCCTTAGAGAGGTTTAACCTAACTCTTTGTGGAATGGGCCTCCCATTTTTCTGTTCCCTTAGTTTTTAAAATTTTATTTTATTTATTTGCTTATTTATTTGTAAGGAGATTGGGTGGGGGGAATGGGCATACCAGGGCCTCCAGCTGCTGCAAATGAACTCCAGACACATGTGCCCCCTTGTGCATCTGGCTTACGTGGGTATTGGAGAATTGAACCTGTGTCCTTTGGTTTTGCAGGCAGAGCTGGTGACTATTTAGAGAGCGGGCTGCTGGGGACGTCGTTGGCAAGGGGAGGGCCGGCGGCTGGCAGGCGGCGCCCTCAGCGTGGGTGAATTCGGGAAGAGGCACCTCTGGGGAATAAGGGACCGAAGGAGTGGAACCACGTTCCTCCACACTCCCAGGGCTTCTGTGGCAAGCTTTCTGCCCTGGTGGATTACAGGTGCTTGCAGAGGGCTGGAGGGCCGTGTGACAGTGTGACTTACGGCCTCTCTGCACAGCGGTGCAGGGGCTTTGTTCAGTCACGGACTTGTGTTTACACGTTGGGGTGTGTGCAGGTGCACGCGCCTGTGTACGCACGTGTGCGTGGAGGCCAGAGGACATCTTGAGGTGCCATCCCCAGGGACACCATCCGCCTTATTTGAGACAGGGTGTCGCATGGCCTGGAGCACACTAATTCTATGAGACCGGCTGGCTAGTGAGCTCCGAGGATCCTCCTGTCTCTGCCTCCCCAGCACTGGTATTACAGCTGCATGCCACCGTGCCCAGCATTTTACATGGGTACTAGAGGTGGAACTCGGGTCCGCCTGCCTGTGAGGCAGCCTCTTTACTGACTGACCTATGTCCCCTGACCCATGTCCATAGGTATTTATAAAAAGTGGCCCATCCTGCCAGCAGGACTGTAAATGTTGCTACCATACCATTTTGCATTGGGTCAGGCTCAGATTACAGGAGACATGGTGTGATTTACAAGCTCCTGGTCCTCCCTGTAATGCAGATCAGCAGCCTCTCCCCCCTCCCATGCCTATCCAGGTGTGCTCTGGCCACAAAGGTAAGGGATGCTCTCCCCAGCCTTCCCCTGCAGCCAGCTCTCAGCAGTGGGTGTGAGGCACAGTCTTTGAAAGTAATTTGCACACTGTTTGGAGGACTCTGGCTAGCTTCCAAGGTGTCTGCATTTTTAAATTGATAATGAGATACCACAAATGAGTTTCTAATTCATAGATCTCCAGGCCTGGTAGGGGAATGAAGTGAAAATATGTAAATATTGCAGGGGAAGTCACCCTAGCTTTCTGTCCTCCCCAAGCCCGCCTTTGACTTCCCCTAGTTTCTCTTTTAAGACTCCAGTGCTTTTCTTTCTAAACTCTCAGTGGGGACCTGTGGTGGCTTGATTAGTGTCCCTCTAAACTTAGGTGTTCTGAATTCTAGGTTCCCCAGCTGATGGTAATTGTAAATTAAAGCTTCCTGGAGGTGCTGTATTATTGGGGGCAGGTTATGGGTATTATAACCAGTTTCCCCTTGCCAGCATTTGGCACACTTTCCTGTTGCCATTCTCCACCTTATCTTGGCCAGAGAGTGATGTCCACCCTCTGCTCATGCCATCATTGAGCTTCCCCTCAAGTCTGTAAGCAAAAATAAACCTCTTCCCACGAGCACCTCTTGGTGGGGTGACCTTTGCTAGCAATGTGAAACTGATCGCAACAGTAAAGTTGGTACCAGGAGTGAGGTTGCTGCTTCCTGAGAAGTTGTGCAGGGTTGTTTTGTGTAGAAATGGACTGGTGTGAGCAGAGGGATATGACACAGAAATGAAATCTTTGGGCTGAAACTTCTGCCTACTCAGCTACAATTATGAGAATATAACCTTTGAGATTGGGCCAGCTGACCTGCCCTGGAGCAGCAGGAAGCATGTAGACTCTTTTGAATGGGCCTGAGTGCTCAAGGAGTGTCCTGTTCTTCAAAGTCTGCTTTATTGGCCCCTAGATTGGATAAATTGGCACCCTACCTGGTATTATGGAGTATAAGAAATGCAGGAAAGAGAGGATCATTGAGTTTGCAACACAGTCTTGTGTTTTGGAAATGGCCCTGGGCAGTGTGAAGCAGGTTTGCTGGATGCCTGCATGGAGACCTGATGGAGCAATGAGGATGGATCATGGTTTGCAGTGGAAATCCAGTGAAGATTCTGGGACCATGTGATGGCTGCTGAGGCGAGCTGCTGGCTCCGGGAGCTTTCCAGGACTGTCAGTAGCCTAACTGGAGGGGTGGAATTGGAACTCAAGACTTGTCAGTGGTTAAAATTATTAGGCTTGGAGATTTGTCACTGGCTAGAGTTGTTGGACTTAAAGCTACAGAGTTTGCTGTTTTCCCTGGTTATTTTAAATCTTTTATTGGCTGAATATTTCTTTGCTATGCCCAATGCCATCTTTTGCTGTGTGACTGTTTATTTTGTGCCATTATGGGCTTGGGGGGATATTTTGGTATTATGGCTCAGTAAAAAGACCTTGGATTATGGGGATGTTTGAACATCATTAAGATTGATAAAAACTATAGGGACTTTGAAAGGGACTGAATGCATTGCATTTTACATCATGGATGGCTTTCAGTTTATGGGGCCAGGGGCAGAATGTGGTGGTTTGATTCAGGTGTTCCCCCATAAACTTAGGTGTCCTGAATGCTAGGGTCCCAGCTTACGGAGATTTGGGAATTAACGCCTCCTGGAGACAGTGTATTCTTAGGGGTGGGCTTATGAGTGTTATAGCCATTTTCGCCTTGTCAGTGTTTGGCACACTCTCCTGTTGCTATTGTGCACCTTATGTTGGCCAGGGGGTGATGTCCATCCACTGCTCATACTATCATTTACCCCTGTCAACATGGAGCTTTCCCTTGAGGCTGTAAGCCAAAATAAACCTTTATCCACAGGTTGCCCTTGGTTGGGTGATTTCTGTCAGTAATGTGAACCTGACTGCAACAGGCCCCTTGGGTGAAAAATTGAGCTTGTTGGGGCTGTGGAGATGACTTAGTGGGTAAAAGCACTTGCTGTAGCAGCTTTAGGACCTCAGTTCCATTCCCAGTACTCACAGAAAGACAGACAATCATGGTCATGCCTGCTTGTAAGCTCAGTACTGAGGACGTGGGGAGACAAGTATATTACAAGAACTCATATAGGTCAGCCAGTCTAATTAAAATTGGCAGCTCCAGGTTCACTGAGATTCTTTTAAAAAATATTTTACTTTTATTTATTTGACAAGAAACAGGGGAAGAGAGAGAGAATATGGGTGCACCAGGGCCTCCAGCCACTGCAAACGAACTCCAGATGCATGCACCCCTTTGTGCATCTGGCTAATGTGGGTCCTGAAGAATCGAATCAGGATCCTTTGGCTTTGCAGGCAAATGCCTTAACTGCTAAGCCAACCCTCCAGTTCTCACTGAGAGTTTCTATTTCGGGGAAATAAGGCAGAACAGTGACAAAGAACACCTGCTATCCTGTGGCCTCTGCACATGTTCACATGAGGCACACATCTGCACACATGATCATACTTTGCATACACACCCCCACACATACACACAGCATACCACAGATACACACACACACACACACACACACACACACACACACACACACACGACCTTGACATTGGAACAGCCTGGTGAAGTTGGGTAAAGTACCACGTGCTTTGGCAGATAGCTCCAATATCTGCCATCCCATGATTTCTTCTACGAGCTTTTCACCTTCCATTGAGAGGAGGCTAGTTAAAATAAGTGAGCACTGGGCTGGGGACACGATTCATCACGTGCTTGTCTTGCAAGCAGAAAGTCCTAAGATCTCTGCTTGTTTTTTTTTTTTTTTTTTTTTTTTTTTAATCTGAGCGTGGTAGCATGTGCTTGTATTCCCAGCACTGGGGAGGCAGAGATGGGAGGATCCTGACCAGCCAGGCGAGCTTAATGGTGACCTCTAGGCCAATGAGAGTTCCTTTCTCAAAATCAGGTGGAAAATGTTCCTGAGAAATGACCTCAGGTCTCCATAAAACATGCTTGTTCCTGATTTTGTGCTCTGGTCTCCATACAACATGCATGTGCACATGCACATGTATATGCATAAACAATCATCACCCAAAATATGCAAACACTGGTCATTTCAGGCAGAGCCATGGGTGACTCATTACCATGTGCCATGAGATGTTCTAGGCTCTTGTTACCTTGTGCCTGTGTGACAGGAAACCTCCCAGGAGCAGCTGAATGGTGTGTAGCCCCAGAGTTTGGGGCAATTTGTTATGAAAACCCATGAACATCAGGGGAAAGGGTAATACAAAATGTTAAAGTTTGCAAACAAATTTTGCCAGGGACATACTATGTGCATTCTGGTCTCAAGCTCAGCATGGGAGACATGGAAACTAGTGCCCACATACCCTAGTCAACGTGGATTATACAAGATCATGACTGCACCATATGGACCAGCCCCAGAGGATTCTGGCCCATGATGTTATTTGTGTTTTGTCATTGTCTTGCCTTCACTTGTGGATCACTGGACATCCTGTCACCTCCCCCACCCCCGGTTTTCATATATTTTCTTAATTTCTTTTACATTTTAATGTTATTTATTAGTTTTTTTTAAAAAATAAAAGGTGGTATGATTAGACCCCCTTCTCCCTTGCCCAAATTCTGAGGGTCTTCTTCAGTGGTGTTAATGGTATTCATTGTGGGGACTAAGAGGCCTCAATCAGTCTCTGGGGGGAGAGATACAGTGCCTCAGGATATTCCCACCCACCCTAAGGCTCTTACAATCTTTCCGCCCCCTCTTCCGCAATGCCCCTGAGCCTTGGTAGGCAAGACAGCACTTAGCGTTGCTTTGTCTGTAGCTTCTGCATCTCTGTCTTGATGAGGTATGAGTGACCACAGTGTCTGTCGCCATTTCCCTGGAACTGGTTTTCAGGCTAGCTGTGAGAGCAGTATTCATGTCACCAGTTCCTCTGAAACAGCTTCGGGGCCCAGGCAGATGAGGTGGAGGTGGTGACTTATCTCACGGTAGGCGCCTCCGTCTTCCCGATGTACTGATGTATTCTAGTTCTCCATCACCTGTAAGATACAATACTCCAACAAAAGTGAGAGCGCTTTGAATTAAAGGGAATAAGCCTAAGTATCAGAGAGACTTGGTGATGTGTATGCCTACTCTTCTTGCAGTGGAGGGTCTCTCTCTGAAGCCTATTGCTTTCCTGTCCTAGGGAATCTGGCTTGGTTCCCGGAGCCAGACCTGAGCTGTCCCTCACTGAGCAGGTCTCGTGTCCAGTCTGGGAGCAGGTGGTTACCTGCGTTGGCTGTGTGCCACTGCTGCACAAGAGTGTGCTTCCTGCTTGGCTGGTTGATTTAGTAAACGGCAGGATTTCCTGCTTATTCACTCTGTTGGTAAGTGTTATTCTCTAGCGGCTCTCATAGCACTTTCCAGCACTATGAGGGATGTCACAGAAGAAACTGGCTTCCCTCTTAGTGCCAGTGAGGTCACCTGATGTCTTGTGGCTGCAGGCTGTGGTGTCGTCAGCAACAGGGATTTACCTTTTAGCTCTTGCAGGTATCTAAGTGTTTGGGAATGACCTTATTTTGGGGCCCTGTGTCTCCCTGACTGACAACTCACTGAGTGGGGGACCCAATTCCAGCCCTGGGAATTACCCTTTCTCCACCTTTTATGATGCTTTTCTGTTTGAGGCCTCCCTCTCCCTTACTAAGGGTAATGACATATGGAACACTATCCAGAAAGGTTTCAGAGGAATGGATTCGTGTTGGATCAGTTTTGTATACCCCCCCTTCCTCTACCCCAGGTCTATCCCTCCCTCCCTTCTTTCCTTTCTTCTTTCTGTTGTTAGCCATGGCCTATTGTTGATTAGCTCTTCCTTCCCTTCCTCCCTATTTCCTGGCTTCATTCTAGTATCATGTACATACTGTTGATATTTACAAAGGCTTATAACTAACTGACACTGGTCCAGGTGAGGAACTGCATATGAGAGAGGACATGTGGCCTGTGTCTTTCTGAGCCTGAGTGACCTCACTTAGCATGATTTTTCTAAGTCACTCCACTTTTTGTGCACTGGCCAGAAACACTAAATAGCACTTATTTCTTATATTTTCCACCAAATGAGCAAAGCATTTTTTTTTTTTTTGAGGCAAACCCAAAAGATTAGTCTTTTTGTTTTCTTATGTGAGAGTGACAGCAAGAGAAAGAGAGAAAGAGAGAGAGAGAGAATTGGCACACCAAGGCCTCCAGTCACTGAAAATGAACTTCAGACACTTGAGCCACCTGTGCAATGTGCGACGTGAGCCTAGTATTCTTAAGCAGGTCTAATGGTATATTCTGTGCCTTACATTCCACTACAGCCTTAAGATTCAGCTGGTCAAGTGACATGAACTTTTCCCCTCCATGACCAGTTTAGTTCTCTTCTCAACTTGGAACTTGCTTTCTTCCACCATTTGCCTCCTGGTTCCTACCTGCTCTCAGTGAGGACCATCCACATGCTTTCTGCTTCTGGCACTCTCCTGGTACTTTCTCAACCCAAAGGAACCTTCTCGAAAGCTTCTGTCATTGTTTCTGAGGAAACTGTGTTCCGCACTAATTTCAATATTTGTCACTGTGATTAAAATCATTGACAACAAGGGGAGAAAGTACTTATTTAGCACATGCCCTCAAAGGATTCATTCCATCATGATGGGGACATGGTATAACGTTCACATCATCACACCCCAGATGAGTACCTTACTTTGTCCACCTCTAAGGACATAAGCTCCTGGCACCTGTTTTAACTCCTAGGATAATGCAGCCATGGTATTTTTCCAGCTAGTCAAAGTCAAATGATAGGTGATATGCTGCCATGGACCTGAGGAAACATGATCTTTATCAAGGTGGCCCTTTGGTGCTCAGACTCTCAGCCTGAAGCAGATTCCTCCTGTGTCTCATTCCTCGCTGTCCCCCCCTTGACGTGACCTGGGAAGTGGGTAAAGGTCACTCTGGACCAGCAGAAGGAGGATGAAATGGACACACTGCTGACCGCTCCTCCAGCTAACCAGTGCTAGCATGGAAAGGCTGATAGAAGTATGGCCAAAGAACACCTCAGGTAGGCAGGGATGTCTGCAGCGACCTTGTGAGAGAGCACAGCTAGGTGCTTTGCTTTCACTGCTTGGCCAGACCAATACTGTCGTCCATATCAGGATTAGTGCTCTGTGTGGAGCTAGCCCATGGTTGGAAGGCTCTTTTCCTCACCATCAGTCCTAAAACAGGTTATCACAGTCATGTCTTGATGGCTTAAAAGAATAAAACTCCCTCTGTCCAGTTGCACCACCAGAGCCAATAGAAAACAGAAGGTGATAAGAGCTTGTCTTCCATGTATAAAGTACCAAAAAATCCTCATTAGCTTTTCCCACACACCATTTGCTCTGTCAGAGTTGTCGAGACACTATTTAGATCTCATAGCACTTCTGTTTAGTGTTTACAACAGTAAATAGTTGAAAATTTAGAACAGCAGTTTGTGTGTGAGCTGTCAACAGCATGTTCTGCTGACATCCCTGAAAACTTGATCCTACAAGGCTAGGAATGCATGCCAGGGTCACCAGGCAGGCCATGTTGGACACAGCCAATATGGCCACAGTCATGTTAAGCTGGATCCCTTTATAGACATCCAAAGTGACACCATCAAGATAGTTCATTGAATGGGAACTATTCAGTGATTAAGTAAAAATATCCCGAATATCATACGAATGGGATCTTCACATCAACTTCTTAATATTAATAGACATCGGGTTGGATTTTATGAGCAGAACAAGCCTTACAATATCAGTGAAGGGGCAGCACATGCTTGAGACCATCACTGAGAATGAGAGGGAGGTAACATGGCGAGTGGAGAAAGCAAGAGGTCTGTGAAACAGAAGGGATTACAGATGTCAACGAGGAACCCAAAGGACACAAAGCATCCCCCAGGTTCTGATTTCCAAAAGCTTCCATGTGAACCTCTGTGGCCCAGCTGAGCCCCACACTGTCATGGTCCATTCTGTCAGTGTTGGTCATGGCCAGCTGAGATTGGTCCACTATGAGGACTGAGGACTCCTAGGCTGGGGTGCCTATTCAAAAATATGAAGAGCTCACCACTGCCTAACAAGTGTCATGGTTGCTATCAAGGTATTGGAGAAAGTTAGGAGAAGCTCCCCAGTTACAGGGGAGGTAGAAATTTTGCAGATGACCACACACCCAAACATTGTATCTCTGATTCAGAGTGTTGAAAAGGAGGAAAAATATATACTTGGTTCCAGAATTCTGGTATCAGAAAGAGCTGATGTAGCACATCTGGAGGAAGGTCTGCTTGCAGGAGGACAAGGCTCACAGAACTTTTAGCTAAGTTTTGGATGCCATATGTTACTGCCATAACCAAGGGATAACACACTAAGAAATAAAGCCAGATAGTATCATACTGGAGGTTAGTAGTAAGGTCACCATCATCGACTTCAGCCTAGCCAACAGATTTCTGCCAGGACAAATGTTGACCAGGTACTGTGGGGATTACACATATACTTCTCCAGAAGCAATCATGCACCAAGCATAGGATGGCCCAAAAAAGGATATGTGGAATTCAGGTGTCCTTTTCTATGTAGTCACCAAGACCCTCCCTTTTGAATGTAAGACAATTTGGGAACTCAAACAGAACATTTTAAAAGGACTTACAAGGAACCAGAGCATGTATCTTAAGACATAAGGGATCTAATCAGATGGGCCCCACAATGCCACTTCTGTACTCACTGTTGGTCCGTTATCACGGATATGGCGTGATGATGATGACATGCTTTTTGCTGTTTTAATGCTATATCCTGCATCATGACTTAGCTCTTCATACTGCTTCTTATAGACGAGGCAGCACTATTTGTCTCCAATAGACGTTATATATGCCC
This sequence comes from Jaculus jaculus, assembly GCF_020740685.1. Taxonomy (NCBI): domain Eukaryota; kingdom Metazoa; phylum Chordata; class Mammalia; order Rodentia; family Dipodidae; genus Jaculus; species Jaculus jaculus. The sequence continues at coordinate 105,067,873 of NC_059112.1, forward strand.
TACAGCTATTCAACATAGGATTATGGATGACCCTGATTCTGTCCTGCTAATGCTTGACTTCTCTTGGGGGTCCATGGAACCAACAGAGAAGAATCCAGAAACTCCCGTTAAAACCTCAGAAGGATATAATATGTCTTAGAGCTCTTGTCAGACCATTTGCTATGTTTGCTTGTTTCAGTTATCTGCTTATTCGACATAGAAATTGTATTGGAAACTTTTGTGGAGTATCACATTTTGAAATGTATTACCCATATTGCTCATTGATATTATATGACTGACAGGATGATGTTGGCAGTGTTTTATTAGATGCAGCAATTTGTGGCATGCAATTTTGTGATGCCCCTTTGCCCCTATATGCTTGAGGCATCAGGGGATCAGATGTTAGGAGGACCAGTTAGTGAACCAGTTAGTGTAAAAAAGATGAGACACACCTAGCAATGATATCGTCACCATGAGGCTACAAACACAACCAGCTATGTGTTGATATGCCAAAGAGCCAACCCTACAGTGGTTATGAGAACCATGGACAAGGACCAGAGGAGAAGAGTATAAAAACCGACGGGGAAGCTGGAGAAGCTGCCACTCAACCCAGAGAGGAGCAACTCCTCGTTGCCCTGTGTTGATACCCGCCACTAGACCTGCAGCCTGTGGGAGCCAGGCTCGAGTTGGCTGACCGATGGGGAAGGAGGAGGAGGAGGAGGAGGATGGCTGACCTGAATGCCACCCACAGAGCAAGTGTCCTCACACACGAGCTGCCTTGGGGCTCGGTTTAGGTCTAGGGTGAGGCTAGGAACATTGAACCATGTGTTGATTGAACTTGAAGTGTGTCAATAAAGTATGGCAAGTGTAAATTGCTCAGCTTCTCTACTACTTAACTGGATGTTCACGACACAGGCAATGCAATACAAACACAGGCAATGTAATACAAGTCTCAAGAAAAACTCATATGTCCAGGGACAAGACCTTTCCCCACCCCCACCAAATTAGCTACTTCCCTCTGACCCCAAAGAGTGAAGCCTACATTTTTGAATCTAAGTCAATTTGGGAACTCAAACAGAACATTTTAGAAGGGAATTACAAGGAACCTGAACATGTATCTGAATATAAGGGATTTAATCAGCCAGTAACTAACTGTGAACCCAGAACTGAGGCCCATAGCAATGGACATTATGAAACACCCTTGCATCCAACAGAATGAAGGGGGGGGGGAGGTTCGGGTCATCGTGAGGTGTTCCCCAGACATCACGACATCTTACATCCTGTCATTCATGGAGTTTAAGTGGTTTGATGTCAACTAGGTGACATCATTGAACCTATCCAACAAGGTTAACTTTGACACATCAATGGCAGCATACTTGCCTACTGCAATACCAGGCACTGTAACAATAGGCCCAAGACTTCCCTCTGACCACAAGTAGGGAAGACTATGTGCCAGGCCCTCCCTTTCGAATCTAAGTCAATTTGAGAACTCAAACAGAACATTCTAGAAGGGAGTTATAAGGAACCAGAACACGTATCTGAAGACATAGCAGATCTAATCATCCAGTCACTAAATGTGGGGGCGGGCGGGATGCTTACAGTGATTGAAATGACGGAGTAACTTTGCCTTGAGCAAGGTGAAGGGGGTTCAGGTCATTGTGAGCTGTTCCCCAGACAGCTGGACATCTTGCATCCTGTCAGTAATAGAATGTATGTGGTTCAGCCTAGGCGACACCATTGAGTCCATCCAACAAGGTTAAGTTTGACCAATTAATGGCAACACTGCCTACTGCAATGCCAGGAACTGCAAAACAAGGCACCAGACAAACCTATGTGTCCTGGGACAGCAACTTTCCCCACCCTGACAAAATCTCCTGCCTTCCCTCTGACCACAAAGAGTGAAGACTATGTGACTGATCCTCCCTTTTGAATCTAAGTCAATATGGGAACTCAGAACATTATGAGAGGGAATTCCAAGGAACCAGAACACATATCTGAAGACATAATGGATCTGATCAGCCAGTTACTAACTGTGGACTCCGAACTGAGGCCCACAGCGATGGACATTATGGAGCACCCTTGCCTCGAGCAAGATGAAGGGAGTTCAGGACACTGTGAGCCGTTCTCCAGAGAGCTGCACATCTTACATCCTGCCGGTCATAGGGTTTATGAGGCTACAACTAGGCGACACCATTGAGTCCATCCAACAAAGTTAACTTTGACAGATTAATGGCAACATACTGCTTGCTACAATACCAGGTGCCGCAATAATAGGCCCCAAGACAAACCTGTATGTCCAGGGATAACATCTTTCCCCACCCCCACCAAATCTGAGGCTGACTTCCCTCTGACCACAAGTAGGGAAGACCATGTGCCTGACCCCCCCTTTTGAATCTAAGTCAATTTGGGAACTCAAACAGAACATTTTAGAAGGGAATTACAAGGAACCGGAACATGTGAAGACATAACAGATCTAATCAGCTAGTTACTAACTGTGGACCTGGACCTGAAGCCCATAGCGATGGACATTATGAAGCACCCTTGCCTCTAGCAAGGTGAAGGGGGTTCATGTCATTGTGGGAACTCCAAGAGAACACGGTGGGACAGAATTACAAGGAAATGGAACATGTATCTGGAGACTTAAGGGATTTAATCAGCCAGTCATGAATGGTGGACCTGGAACTGAGGCCCACAAAGATGGACATCATTAAGCACCACTGGTTCCAGCAAGGTCCAGAGGGTTCAGACCATTGTGAACTGTTCCCCAGACATCTGGACATCTTACGTCCTGTCCTTCATGGAGTTTATGTGGTTTGACCTAGGCAACACCATTGAACCCATCCAACAAAGTTAACTTTGACCAATTAATGGCAACATCCTGCCCACTGCAATACAAAGCCCAAGATAAACCAGTATGTCCAGGGATAACATCTTTTCCCACCCCACAAAAATCTACTGACTTCCCTCTGACTATGTGTCTGATCCTCCCTCCCTTTTGAAGTTATGTCAATTTGGGAACTCAAACAGAACATTTTAGAAGGGAATTATAAGGAACCAGAACAAGTATCCGAATATAAGGGGTTTAATCATCCAGCTACTGACTGTGGATGTGGAACTGAGGCCCACGGTGATAGACATTATGGAGCACCTTTGCCTCCAGCAAGGTGAAGGGCCTTCAGGTCGTCATGAGCTGCTTCCCAGAAAGCTGGATATCTTATATCCTGTCAGTCATTGAGTATATGTGGTTAGAACTAGGTGACTCTATTGAGTCCATCCAACAAGGTTAACTTTGACAGATTAATGGTAACATGCTGCCTACCGCAATACCAGGAAGTGCAATAATAGGCCAAGACAAACCAGTATGTCCAGGGACAACACCTTTACCCACCCCTTCCAAACCTGCTGACTCTGGTTTGAGTAGGGAAGCCTATGTACCTGACTCTGCCTTTTGGATCTGAGTCAACTTGGGAACTCAAACAGAACATTTTAGAAGGGATTTACAAGGAACCAGAACAATATCTGAAGACTTAACAGATCTGACCAGCCAGTTACTCACTGTGGATCAGTAATTGTCCCCTGTAGCAACGGACCTTATGGAGCACCCTTGCCTCCAGCAAGGAAAAGGGGGTTCAGGTCACTGTGAGATGCTCCCCAGACAGTTGGACATCTTATGTCCTGTCCTTCGTGGGGTTTATGTGGTTTGATCTAAGCGACACCATTGAGTCCATCCAACAAGGTTAAATTTGACCAGTTAAAGGCAACATCCTGCCCACTGAGATACCTGGCACTGTAATACAAGGCCCAAGACCAACTCGTACGCCCAGGGCCAATACCTTTCCCCACCCACACCAACTCTGCTGCCTTTTCTCTGGCTCCAAAAAGTGAAGACTATGTGTCTGCCTTTCGGATCTTGTCTTTAAGCTTCAAAGTGCATGCATAGTCTGAGAATGCCCAACAGGCTGAGCCAGTTTGCCTGACATACAGCTATCCTGCCTAAAGAAAAGGCCCATTGTCAACTCCAGCCATAAATGTATTCACCCCATTATTGCTGTGTCCCAGACTTGGTCCACAGCTTCCAGAGAAAAGACAAGTCCTCCAATGACTGCCCCATCTATGTGGTTACCCAAAGACCAGGAAGCAGTCCTGAGCTTGCTGAAACTATAATCCATGAGTTTATGAAAGAGAAGCCTGCAACATCCACCCAGGTTACCCATGGTGCAAAAAGCAGTTCCGAGTTCCTGGAGAAGATCACACGCCCCAAGATGACAGTAGAGAAGCCTGTAGCATCTACTCAGGATACCCATGGTCAAGAGGGCAGGCCTGGCCTCCAGGAGATGATGGCCACCAAGGATATATCCCAACAGAAGTCTGTAGCATCTACCCAGGATACCCACAGAAGAGGGAGCAGTCCTGAGCTCCCGGATAAGATGGCCACCAAGGATATGACAGAAGAGAAGCCTGTAGCATCTACCCTAGGTGCACACAGAAGAGGGAGCAGACCCTGGTTCCTGGGCAAGATGGCTAGCATGGAGAATCTCTCTGACGAGCACCCGGAAACCACTCATCAGGGCCTGCCCAGGTGCCAGGAGGCCTTTAAGGGGAGAATCCAAAACTGCATAAGGATCATCGGTGTCTGCCTTTCGCCTTCTCAGAACGGCCACCCATTCAAGCACCACATGATGACAGCAACAGCAGTCAACAGCTGTGAAGATCATGAAGCCCCAGGCAATGTCAAGGACACTGATGTGTGTATACCTTGTGGCCACTGTGGGAAAAAGAAGGAAAGACCCTCCTGAGAAGTCCTCACATTAAACCTTGGGTGAAAGGCCCCCTGTCGCCTCCACTTGCAGCCTACACTGTCCCTTCTCAGAGTCTTCTGAAAATATATTTGTGTTGATTTCAACCAAAAAAAAAAAAAACCAGTGATTTTTTTTTTTTTTTTTTTTTTACAATTGTGACAGTAAACTAATATGTCTGGGCAAACAATATGTGTTAATTAAACTCAGAAAGCAGGCAACAGAAACAGAGTGCAACTTTACAATCAGCAAATGAAGCGTGGTGTGCATGTTCACAGGTCCCCAGAGCTGGCCTCACTGGGTGTGGATAAGGTTTCCCCTCATCTGGAAATAATTCATTTCAGAGTTAATGTATCACGATAAATTCAAAGATCATCTTTTCATTGAGTGTGTATTAAGTTTCCCCTTGTTTGAATATAGTTCATTTCAATGGCCACAGTCCAAGACAATTTATATTGCCATAAGTTACCTACAACTTGCAATGTTACGAAATAGCTCCTAAGGGGTCAGACCACCTTGAAAGGCCTTAGTTTTCCATTGTTGCACAAATGTCTGCTCTTCACGCCCCTGGTCACTCTGGCATAGAAGCTTAATTCCTTTCTATTTCTGTATGCTGGAAATGGAACTCAGGCCCTTGAACACACTCAGCAAGGACTCTGCCACTGAGCTGTGGCACAGTCTTTTCCACTGTGTCCTGAGCCCACATCTTGCTTGTTCCCACGCCTCTGCCTCTCACCTGGTTATCTCAGTAACTCTTCCTGATTAACCTTTCAATTTCCCTGATCACACACTTACTTGCCATTATATCTCCAAACTGACTCTGGTTTATATCAATGCAGCAGTCACCTTATTTCCGGTACGTAACCAAAAGTACCTTATGAGAAGAAAAGCTTTATTTCAGAATGCAGTTTCTAATAGAAGCGTCATAATGCTGGAGAAGGCATGGCAGAGCAGGTAACCAAGCATCACATTTTGCCAGTCCAACAGGGCAAGGAAGTAATCTGAGTGAGCTAACTCTGAACACCCTGAAGTATGAGCTAATAAGCCACAAAGTCTGTCCTAGGCATTGAGCTTCCATTAGCAAGGCTCCACCTCTCAAAGGAGCCACAACCTTTCTAAATTGCCAACAACTTGGTGCCAGGTATTCAAAACACACGCCGCTATGGGAGGCGTTTCACATTCAGGTCATTACCTTCTATTCCTGGCCACCACAGAATTATTGCCATCTCCTGATGCAAAATGCACTTAGTGCAACTTTAAAAATCCCTCCTTCCTGTCCTTCCTGAGTGTTGGAATTACAGCCATGTGCCACCATGTTCCATTATTTTATCTCTATTTAAAAATCTCTGTGAATCATGGGCTGAGGAAATGGCTTGGTGGTTAAGCGCTCACCAGTGAAGCCTAAAGACCTGGTTCGAGGCTCGATTCCCCAGGACCCACGTTAGACAGATGCACAAGGGGGGCGCATGCATCTGGAATTCTTTGCAGTGGTTGGAGGCCCTGGCGCACCCATTCTCTCTCTCTCTCTCTCTCTCTGCCTCTGTCTGTTGCTCTCAAATAAATAAAAATGAACAAAATTTTTTTTAAAAAACCTCTGTGAATCATATATGTTATTATAGGCATGGCCCCACTGACAATCAAGCATGAATTGCTTGATACAGTAGAAAAACTAAATTTTGTACATTATTGCCCCTTATCCTGGTCACTAAGTAAGTTTGTACTGAAGTCTGAGAACTTTTGTATCTCAAGAAAATAACAAGCTTTTTTTTTTTCTATAAATTTGTATTTTGTATAATGTGTGTAGGTGGGAGCTGTCTTTGCATGGTAGGCAGGTAAGTAGGTATATATGTATGTGCAGTGTTGAGAATCAAAACTAGGCCTTACACATCCTCAGCAAGAACTCTATCAATGAGCTATATCCCCATTCTTATATTTCATGTTTATATTCAAATGCCAGTAGTCCTTCTGACATATAGGATTAAAAACTTTGAATGTTCCCTAGTATCAAAACCTTTCAATTTTAGGGAACAAGATTTAAAAGTGCTTGGAATCCGAAAATAAGGGTTAGTTTATATATTCTAATGAATAATGTCAAGAAAGACAAAACACTTCTATAAGTCTAGCAAATGTGCGGTTGATGGGTTCTTACCTAATGCATTAAGTAATTACAAAGATTTCCTTTTTTATTACAAATCTTTAAGCCACTTTAATAAAACATCTGTAGACTTCACTGTGCTTCTATTTATCTGTACATTAATTAAAAATTAAAATTGCCCCCACAGGCTGCTTGGAAAAGCCATCTTTGCATTGCTCCTGGCCTCCGTTTCTCTGCAGCCACCCCTCTGCCTGCCTTCCCGCCCCCTCCCCTCCGGCAGCATTTTTGCCAGAGCTTCGAACTCTTGATTTCTCTATCGCTAGCTGCATTGGCCCACCAGCATGGCATGTCCCACCATGTCAGATGTGGGGATCTGAAGTTAAAGAAGGAAGTTGTGGAGGAGACAGAGAATGGAAGAGAAGCCCCTGCCAATTTGTGTACGTATTGTTAGGGGCCAGCCACTTTTAATGGTAACAGATGACCAGACCGGCCTTCAGAGTGTTCTCTGACCATGTTTATTATAATCTCAAAGGAGAAAAAAAAAAAACAACCTTGTAAAAACAACAACAAAAATCTTATTTTGAGCATTCCAGTAACTTTTTTTTTTGTGTATGTACCTAACTGTACTATAAGTAGTTGGTTTGTATGAGAAGGTTAAAAAGGCCAAAGATAAAAGGTTTCTGTTTTTCCTTTTTTTTTGTCTATGAAGTTGCTGTTTATTTTATTTATTTTTGGCCTGTTTGATGTATGTGTGGAACAATGTCCAACAACACCCAGAATTTTATTTTGCTGACTTGTTCTAAAAAACGTTAACATGCCTTATTTAATAGTCTAACCAAATAAGATTTATTTTATTTTATTTTTTAAGATTATTAAAATTACCAGAAAGAGAGGACTTCTGGGTAAGACAGGGAACCTTAAGATAGGAGCCACACAAAAGCAGCTAGGGAGTTAAGCAAAAACACAGCAAAAAAGCCTCTTCTTCTGAAAAGTGAAGGAGTATAGGTTATTCTCAGACACAGTGGAGAAGCAGGGGAGACCCAGATCCACCAGCAAGGAGGAAAGCGGCTAGAATCCCACCGAGGTGCGTGTGGCCTGCCGATCTGCACCATCCACACACCCACCTGACGTCACCGGCCAGGTGCAGAGCGGCAGCAGCAGAGACCAAACAAGGGGGGTTTCCAACCTCATCAGCCTCCCTGCGAAGTCAAGAAATCTGAAGGAAAGACAGCTGAGATCAACTACGGAGCTCCTGGCGGGGCCGCAGGCGGGGCTGGGTGAGCAGCTCCAGGCTTCCTGCGCTCTCCCATCCCCCGACCATCAGACCCACGAACCTCCTGGCATTCATCCCCCAGTGTCAGCGCATCCAGCACAGCTGATCAGAACTCCAGCCACAGCACATCACGGAGGGATGGAGGTGGACACCCCAAAAGGTAATGAGGCTGACTGACAAAACACACACACACAAAACCCGCAAAAAAAAAAAAAAAAACCAAAACTCAAAACAAACAAAAAACCAGGTACATAGGCCTGCACTGGAAGAGCCAATCTCTCTTTCCGTGTCAGGGCAGGTTATGTGTTACCTTTGATGCTTTCAGATTTATAGGGCTTTTGCCTTTTGCTTCTGTCATTACTGGGTTCAGGGTCTGATTCAAATCCAGACTGATCTGGAACCCAATTCAGAACAGAATTCTCTACCTCCCAGCTGACAGGATTTAGGGTGTAGAGCAACACACACCTTTAGGGATTTTGGCTTTATAAGACTATCTGTTTGTTTTAATCCCCACAGTTGCATACTCTGTGCTGGTTTTTATTGAATGTGTATATTGCTCAGCTGAACTTTAGAATTTGTCAGTAAATTGTTCCACCCAGTCCACTAAAATACTTGCCTAACAAGCAAACTCAACACCTAGGGTTACTTCTGCGCTTGGACTGGGGCCCAAGAGCTACACTTGGCACCTTAAATTCATATCCTGAAAGCATATAAAGGCGAATTGCTATATCTAAGAACACTGCAGATAAGTAGAAAACCCAAGCATCAAATCAATTCAGGATGCAAAAGTCGATACATTATAATACCAGAAACACAAAGAATCAAGACATTATAATCCCACCAAAAATTATAAACCCATGAGAAATGACCACCAATGAGACTGCTTTAGATGAAATGCCTGACAAAGATTTTTTAAAAAATGATTTTATCTATACTCCAAGAAATGAAAGAAGAAATGAAAGGAATCAAAGAAGAAAACAAAGGAATTAAAGAAGAAAACAAACTCCTGAAGGAGAACACAGGAAACCAGCTTAATGAAATAAGGAGGTCATTACAAGACACGAGTAAGGAGATAGAAATATTTTTTTTAAAAAAAGCAGGCTGAAATTCTAGCTCTGAAGAACACAGTCAGTCAAATAAAAAACTCTGTGGAAAGTCTCATGAGTAGAATGGATAAAGGAGAGACTAGAATATCTAAACTAGAAGACCAGGTGGCAGACCTAATACAGTCCAACAAAAATAAAGACAAGCTAATAAGAAGGTATGAATGGGAATTTCAAGATATCCAGGACATTATGAAAAGATCAAACATAAGAATTCAAGGTATAGGAGAAGGAGAAGAATTTCAATCCAGAGGCTTAGTAGGTGTTTTCAACAAAATCATAGAAGAAAAATTTCCCCAAATTGGGAAATGCTAATGCAGATACAAGAAGCTATTAGAACACCAAACAGATAAAATCTGGAAAGAAACTTTGCTAGACATGTTATAATTAAACTACTAAACACACCAACCAAAGAAAATATATTGAAAGCAGTTAGAGAGAAAAAGCAAGTCACCTACAAAGGCAAGCCCATCAGAATAACTGCAGAGTACTCAACACAAACTTAAAAAGCAAGAAGGGCTTGGAATGATGTATTCCAATTTCTGAAAGATAACAACTGTCAACCAAGATTACTTTATCCTGCAAATCTATCGATCCAAATTGGTGGAGAAATAAAGACATTCTACAACAAAAACAGGCTAAGGGAATGTATAACAACTAACCTAGCTCTACAGAAAATATCTGAAGGAATCATTCATGCAGAAGACAAAGCAAAACACACACAGGAGGAATTAGGGAAAAATAAACGACACTTAAATAACACTTAAAACTAGTGAGTAAAGGGAAAACAGGAAGCACTATGAAACAAGAGTAAACACATACCTTTCAATAATAACAAGCAAATCTGAACAAATACAAGAAAACTGAAATAATTCCTTGTACTTTAATCTGACCACAATGGGATTAAACTGCAAATCAGCAACAAGAAAAACTACAGAGCATACAGAAATTCATGGAGACTAAACAGTATGGTCTCGAATGATGAATGTGTCATTGAAGAAATCAAAAAGGAAATCAATAAATTCATAGAATCAAATAATGATGAGAATAAACATACCAAAACCTTTGGGACACAATGAAAGTAGCCCTAAGAGGGAAATTGATAGCTCTAAGTGCCTATATTAAGAAATTAAGAGTTCACAAGTAAACAATTTAATGCTTCACCTTAAGGCCTTAGAAAAAGAAGAACAAGGCAAACCAAAAATCAGTAGATGGGAAGAAATAATAAAGATTAGGGCAGAAATTAATGAAATAGAAACCAAAAACAAAAAAAAAAAAAATTCAACGAATCAATGAAACAAAGTGTTGGTTCTTTGAAAGGATAAATAAGATTGATAAACCCTTAGCAAATCTGACCAGAATAAAGAGAGAAGAGACACAAATTAATAAAATTAGAGATGAAAAAGATATCATTACAACAAACACGAAAGAAATTCAGAAAATCATAAGGACATGCTTTAAGAATATATTCGCCTCTATGTTCGAAAATCTGAAAGAAATGAATGATTTTCTTGATTCATATGACCTAAAAAATTAAATCAAGATGAGATAAACCATCTAAATATAAATAGACCTATAACAAGTATGGAGATTCAAGCAGTTATAAAAAGTCTCCCAACTAAAAAATCCCCAGGCCCAGATGTATTCACTGGTGAATTTTACCAGACCTTCATGGAAGAATTAACATCACTGCTTCTCAAACTTTTACATAAAATAGAAAAGGAAAGAATTCTACCAAACTCCTTCTATAAAGCTAGCATCACCCTGATACCAAAACCAGACAGGGACAGAACAAAAAGAGAACATTAAAGACCAATTTCCCTTATGAACATAGATGAAAAATTCTGAACAAAATATTGGCAAATAGAATACAAAAATATATCAGAAAGATTATTTACCCTGACTAAGTAGGCTTTATCCCAGATATGCAGGGATGGTTCAACATATGCAAATCAATAAATGTAATACATCATATAAATGGCCTGAAGGACAAAATCACATGATCATCTCAAAAGATGCAGAAAAGGCATTCAACAAAACCCAACATCCCTTCACGGTAAAAGTATTACAGAAACTAGGAATAGAAGGAACATATCTCAACATAATAAAAGCTATTTATGGCAAACCTACAGCCAACATAATACTAAATGGGGAAAGACTTGAAGCTTTTCCACTAAATTCAGGAACAAGACAAGAGTGTCCATTGTCCCCACTTCTATTTAATATACTATTGGAAGTCTTAGTTATAGCAACACAGCAAGAGACACTCATAAAAAGGATAAAAATTGGAAATGAGAGATCAAATTGTCATTATTTGCAGATGAAATGATTCTATTCAGCTGAAAGTTAATCTACCAAAACACATCGTCATGTTAGAAAGAAAAAGGAGCAGGGGGAGGTGACTCTGTACACATTGCCCTGGGTTTGGCACTCAGGCTCCCCTCTCTTCTGTCATTATTCTCGTATAACTCCTGGACAAGCATTAGATGAGGGTAGACAGAACACCTGCTGGGATATATTAGTGCATAACCATTTTCAGCTGAATAACTTCTCACCATGGTTATGCTATGTGCAACATGTAACCCGTACGACGACTTTATCCTGCGGGTCTATCTGTGGGAATAAAGATGGGCTTGATAAAATGTGGCATATACAGTAGTTTGCATTAAATGCAAAGATTAACTGTTTTTGGCTCAACTGTGTCATAAGCAAAACCATTTCTGCTTTGACAATACAATATGAAAATGTACCCATATGTACATAGACTTTTTCATTAAAGTTTTTTCTTAAATCTGTAACACTGTATTTTTACAACTGATACAACTGATTTTTATAACTAAAGTTGACAAAGTAGAAATGATGCCATTTTATAGCACTTTTGGTTTTCTAGAGTTTTACTTTAGTCGTTAAAGGACATCATTGCAATATTTCCCATAATCTGCAGGATCAGTTTGAAGCTCTTGTTCCTCATCATCCTGGTCGTCTTCCTCTCCACCTCGCCGTCCTCTTCCTCATGGTAAGCCCACTCAGCCTGCTTGTCTGCCCCATTCTCACCAAGTTACCATCATCCCCCATTACAATCTGCCAGTTTATAGCCATGCTGTGGATCAACGGGGGATTCATGCTCATCCAAAGAATCGGCTTTGCTTCAATTTGTGGAAATCACTGACTCTGTCCTTGGTGGCCTGATTTAGTACGTCTGTCTGAATTCTCGGTTCTCTCTTCAAATTTGAATCTGGAATTAAATGCTGGAGGGGATTGGAAGTGTTCTTTTTGGCAGTACCAGGATTTCCACTGTGGTTTACACGCGAGCCTGGAGTCACATTTGCTAAAAGAGGTTGTCCAGTTGGGAGATGGGAGATTGCTTGATGACTTTCATGTGGAGAAATTAGAACAGGGGCTTCTTTAAAGCAGCAGGAAAATCGTCTGCTTTTGCTAGTCCATTCTCTTCTGTTCCAGGCGTGCCTGCATCTCCAACTCGTTTGATTTGTTCTTTCCCCTGTGGAATATGATTGTTTGAGCATTTGCAGCATTCTCAGCTATGTTTGCAATATTGTTAGATACTACATGATCATTTATGCCCAGTTCCTTTCCATTGTTTGATTGTGCCTTGGGGACCTCCTGCTTTTGTTCCTGCAAAATTTGGTCTGTTAACTTTTTAATATTTTCCTCATGTTGTGCTCTTAATTCCTTGATCTGTTGTCCACTCTGAAAACTTTCATAGCCTAACCTCTTCACAAGATATGTATTACTCTTCCTGCAGTCTTGAAGCTGATCTTCTTGTTGAAGAAACTCCTGGCACAGCTCAGCAAGTTGTTCCTGTAAATGATGTACACTGGCCGTCTGATAAGGTGTGTTGTTCTGTGGTCTAACCTTGCCACCCTCACATCTCTTCGCCAGGCCTTCTCTGGCCTGCAGATGGCTGCTGAGGCAGCTGTAGTCTGCATCCTTCCGGTCGATCACTTTCTTATGAGTGTCCGCTATGAGCAAGAGGTCGGAATTTCATTTTTCCAGGTGTCCACGGGCCACCTCGGTGCGCTGGACCTGGCCCTGCAGCTCGGCCACCTCCTCCTGAAGCACAACGTGATGGGAGGAGATGCTCCAGCAGTTTAATGCAAGGATGACGATCTCCACCAGCAGCCCCGCCAGCACGAAGGAGGGCAGGTGGCCGGCCCTTGGGTTAGTGCCGAAACCCACCATGGGTCTGTGCCGGGGCCTCGCCTTGGACACCTGCTGGCAGATGCTCAGGCCTCGTTCCACACAGCGAGGAGGAGGAGGTGGGCTCAGCTCCCTCCCCACCTCCTTCCTCTAGTCCAGCCTGGTCCTTTCTGCCTGCCAGCCCGCCTGCCTGTGCCCAGAGCAGCCCAGGCTCCTGCAGCCCACGCCTCGGGGCTGGAAGCGCAGGGCTAAGACATGTTCTTAACTGTGAGTCTGTAATATCAAACACAAGTTTTACCCTTCCAATATATAAAGCACAGAGTACATATTCCTATTGCAAAAAGATGGCATACCAAGGGAAGACTGGATCATGATGAGGGAAAAATCATCAGAGCAAGCATCAAATCCTGCAGTTCCATGTCAGGCATCTGGGCCTGTGATGAACCCCTCTGAGCTCTAGAATGTATTGTGGACTCTCCACCCCTCCAGCTGTGCTGGCTGCAGTCTGGGCCGATCCACCCTGAGGCTGCAGCTGTCCTTGGTGGCCATCCCGCAGTCCTGGCCTCTTCCTAATCCCAGGGTCTGCACTGCCACCCGAGGTTCATCTTCAGAGCTCCATTCAAGGGCCTCCAAGGACCTCCCTGCAGGGACCTCTACTCCGCCTCACACTGTCCTGAAACCATGGTTGAACTCAACGGCCCTGTATTTCCTGCCTGTGTCAAACTTCAAAAACTAGTCCCAGCAGGCCTGCCACGCTTGTAGATCCAGCGTGGATAACGATGACTTTGAGGACAGGCAACGCCTTCAGCAGTCTCCTTTCAGACAATCAGAACCAGTCCTGCTCTCCCGGTTCAGAGCAGCTGCTCCGTCCTCGGTGGTGGCCGGCTCCTCAACAACGGTAGCAGAGCTGACTTTCTGCCGTCGCTCGACCTCTGCACATCGCCCACTGCACCGTTCCGCTGTGCTCCATCGCCAGGACGTGGCAGAAGGCACCACCCCCTCCACACTGCTCGTAGGTGAGCCCAGCAGTCCTCTTTCCTCTCTGAAGCCTCATAAAGCATGCCTTCACCGTCCACAGTTCTCCCTCTACCAGAACATCACACATGGATTCCAGACCAGCCCATCAAAGGTCTCTTTCCACTCTGAAACCTCATATACTGAGGCTCCACAGTCCACAGTTCAATGTTAAGATCTTTCAAACTCACCAGAATGGCCTTTTGCAGTTCTGCTTAATGCACTGCAAGACTTCTCTCATCCAGACTTCCAAATCTTCCTATATACCTCCTACACTCAAGTTTCATCAAATGATCAGTTTCACTACAGAAATAGCTTCATGATCATTACCAAGTTTCTGTAGCAGTTACTGTTTTCTTGATGGGATAGTGGGATATACCAACCAACCAAAACAGCTTATGGGAAAGGGTTTATTTCAGGTTATAGTGCGGAGTGGAACCTTCATATTGGCGGGGACACATGGCAGAGTAGACAGCCGAGAGTCACATCTTGTCACTGCAGCACAGGAGGGAAGTAATCTGATTGATTTATCCCTGAACACCCAGTGGGATGGACTAATAAAACTCAAGGTCAACTGCCAATCCTCAGTGATATACCTCCTGTGTCAAGTTTCCATTTCCAAAAACTCCAAAAGATTCCCAATTGCTACCAGCAGGGGATCAAATATTCAAAACACACAAGGCTATGGGGGGACATTTCACATTCAAATCATCACAGTCACTTCGAGGGTGAAGGAGAACCCACAGATTGACAAGTGTCCTTCTCACACTGCGTGTCCAATCAGACCTTAAGTAAATAAGGAAATATGTTCTTTGTACATGTAGATAGTTCAAGGTTTTGAGATACATTCCTTCGTTGGAGGAGGAGCTGACAAACCCAGTGACTTACATCATAATATGAGGAAGACACAGACTTCCAGGGAGGAAGGAGGAAAGAGGATGGAAACAGAGACTGAAATGGCACTGAGGCCAAGTGTCCTCAGAAGCAGTGAAGAAAAAAATCTCCTTAGTGACAATAGTGAACCCTGAGGAGACCGTGGTCTTGGCTCAGTGACATTAATGGCTCCTAGGATAAATTTATCTGGGGTCTCCTGACTGAGGTGTGGGTAATTTGTTATGGCAGCTGTTGAACATCTGGCAAGAGGGCAGTACACAATAACTCAACCTTGCAAACACATGTGCCAGGGATCTTCTCTATTGCCTCCTAGTTTCAGGCAGGTGCAGGAGACATGGAAAGGGGTGAACGCAAACCCCAGTTACCATGGATAGTAAATGGCTTTGCCACACCGTATGAGTGGACCTCAACGAATGCCGATCCATGACGTCATTTGTGTTCTCACTGTCTGGAGTTCCCTTGTGCACGGTGATTCCTGAGTGCCATTCTGGAAGGTTTACTGCAGTGTAAATTCTTACTCCATATTTTGCACAGTTGTGACTGACATTCCAGGGCCACCCTGATTTTCACACTCACTATTTCCCATTCTTACTAACATTTTCTATTATACATTCTTATTTTCAAGCCTACTGGGTACGACTAGGTGTCTTAATTAGCATTTGATTAGCTATTTGCTACCATTACTCCCAGATACAGCGAACTATTTGTGTCCTCTGTCAACTTTTTTTTTTTAACTGGGATAATAACCATTTTCTTATCTCTTTTTTTCCAATACGTGGTATGTGTGTGCTGCATGTGTGTCTGGGTGTGCATGTGTGTCACAGTATATGTGTACAGGCCACAGGACAGACAATCTCAGGGTGCTGGTCCTCTCCTTCCACTATGCTTGGGTCTGAGTTTCTCTTCTAGTTTTTGTTTTTGGTTTTTGAGGTAGGGTCTCACTTTAGCCCAGGCTGACTTGGAATTCACTATGGAGTCTCAGGGTGGCTTCGAACTCACAGTGATCCTCCTACCTCTGCCTACCGATTGCTGGGATTAAAGGCGTGCGCCACCACACCCGGCTCTCTTCTATTTTTGACACTGGGAAGGCCAGACTAGGTGTCCTGTGAACTTTGGGATTTTCCTGACTCTGCCTCCATGTAGCATGCACCACTTTGCATCTGGTTTTATGTGCTTGGGATCTGGACTCTGGTTGGCAGGCTTGTGGAGCAAGCATTTTTATCTTTTCTTTATTCTTTATTTATTTGAGAGCAATAGACAGAGAGAGAAAGGGGAGAAAGAGAAAGAGAGAGAGAGAGAGAGAGAGAGAGAGAGAGAGGGAGAGAGACAGAGAAAGAGAATGAATGGGTAGAGCAAACATTTTTAACAGTGAGCTATTTCCCCAGCTCCCCTAGTTCGGTTTGCTATTTTATCTCTCTACAGCATCTTGGGCTTACCTATCTCCCCACTGAATCTCCTGTAGAGTGTGAGCTCTCTGAGGGCAGGAGCAGCATGTCATTTCCTTGCCATGGGCCCACAGCAGTGTCTGCCACATAGGAGACGTCCAATAGCACACGACTGTTCTCCCTATACCGTTTTCTTTTCCTCATTATTAAGGCAACGAAGCCCTTCTGACAGGCATGACAGGCCTCCCAGGCACATCTCTTTCTATCCTTGATTTGCTCCCTAACATTGACAGCCTTAAACTCTGCGTTATCTATAGCACTGATTGTATTTTCCCACTCTTTCTTTCTTTCTCTTTTTCTTTCTTTCTCTTTTTCTTTCTTTCTTTCTCTCTCCCTTTCTTTCGTTCTTTCTTTCTTTCTCTCTCTCTCCCTTCCTTCCTTCCTTCCTTCCTTTCTTTCTTTCTTTCTTTTTTCTTTCTTTCTTTTGAGGAATTAGGAATCAATAGGACCTCACGCATGACAGGCAGGCGCTCTACCCCCGTGCTGCATACTTTCCCCTGCCTGCATTTTCTCTCCAGAAATTAAGAAGGCCAGCAGGGCAGTCTCTCCAGAGCTGCTTCTATCCGCTGGCTCTGCTGTGCTCTGCTCTCAGATATGCAAGTGTCAAGTGGATGGATGACTGTCATCAGAGCTACCTTGGGCAACACTTCTCATCTTACTTCTGATGTGGTAGAAAGATGACCCATGACTGATTCTGTGCTAAGCACTAGGAACATGAGGATGACAGGGGATAGCAGGATATCTCAGATCGTTTATAGCAGGGGCAGCAAATAAACTTACGTTAGAGAGGTGGCCCATGGAGCGTTGAATGACGCACCACCCAGTCTATTGTCAGAACCTACAACTTTGCAAGACTACCTAACACATCCGATCCATATATACAATAATTTAATGCCGGTTAATCTTCCAAACCTAAAATAAAATGTAACACAATGATATTTGTGGTCCAAGTAACAAAATCTTTTGGCATGATTTGGCTAGATTTTTTTTTTTTTTTTTGGCCAGACTTAAACCTATGGGTTATATTTTTATCCCAGGCCTAAGGGGTGAAACTGACCTAAGTTGGAATTCTGAACCCACCTCTTATTTCCTGGGTGACCCTGGGCAGGTTGTTCAACATCTCTAAGTATTGGTTTCTTCATCCATAATACAGGACCTCATCATAAACCCTCTGAATCCAAGCCTATACAAGTTACACATCAACCGGCCCATGTTATTTGCCATTCTATGCTTAGTGCCTAGAAACCCTGCCCAGCACCAACAGGGGTTCGATAGCATGGCTAGAGAAGGTGTGGCATTATGAGATTCTTTCACTGGTCTAGGGGCTGTGATGAGCAGAATCCAGGTGATAACGCTGCATGAACTGAACACAAATATCCCATTACCCATTAGAATTCATTTGCTTGCAAATACAGAAACCAACCAACCTAATTTAAAAGGTGAAGAAGGAACTCGGACTCATTTTTCCCAAATGACTCAAAGCTTCAGGCATGAATGGCCTAGGTTCAACCTTTTGTCTCCACTGGCTTTTTCCATGAGGAGGCAAGATGGCCACTGCCTGACAGAAACAGCCTACCTGTTACCATAGCTGGAGGTGGGGCCTGTGGAAATGGGATTTGGAAGAGATGACAGACTTGGTGTTTGTCTCTGGGATGGTCTAACTTACTGCTTCTTAAACGTTAGTACACACGCAAACCACTCAGGTGCCATGCTCATCCAAAGATTGTCTTTTAGTACGTGTCAGTGTAGACTCTGGGTTGTCAGTACTGATGCCTACAGAACCACCCTTGCACCCTTGCCCAGAGATGGTCCCTAAACTTGGTTGCATAGAATCACCTGGAAAGCCTTTTCTTAATGGCCACTACTGACAGTTAGCCAAGCTTGCAATTTCTTTTCTTAGTGGGATAGAGAAGAGAATATCGACATGCCAGGGCCTCTTGCCCTTGTGAATGAACTCCAGATGCACGTGCTAATTTGTGTATCTGGCTTTAAATAGATTCTGGGGAATTTAAGGCTGGCTGTCAGGCATTGTAAGCAAGTACCTTTAACTGCTGAGCCAGCCCCTGAAGATTTTTTAAAATTAGCCATTAAATTTGCTCACAACTGGATAAATGGATGGATCCAGAAAAGATTATACAAATTGAGGTAACCTGGGCTCAGAAAGTAAAATGCCACATGTTTTCTTTCATATGTAGATCTTAGCTTCAGATGCTTAGATTCGTATGTGAGTTAAAATAAAAGTTATTAGTAGAGATCAGGAAGACAGAAAGGGACCATTAGTGAGTGAGCGAGCACTGGGAAGGATTAAGGGAAGGCTCACCCTGGGTGACTGCGGCCTGAGGGCTGGACATCTTGCTCTGGGCTTTGCTTCCTTACCCAGTGCAGCTCTGAGAAGGAAGTACCAGTGGCCTTACCACTTCACAGGCCAGGATGCAGAGCTCAGGGGGAGGTGCTGGGGCCAGGTTGAGGATGGATGGCAGATTCCCTGATCTCACTGTCAAGCTTTCCTGCTTCTCGGAAACCCAGACGAAGGGGATGTAGAGAGAAAGTTCACTTTTCTTTTGTCCCTTACCCTGGCAAGAAGTCATCAACTGCAGGGTGACCTCTGTATCTGGAGATTCCACCACCATTCCAGGCCCCAAAGCAAAGCTTCTGTCTTTGCATGTGCCATCAGTTCCTGAAGCCTGAAGAAGGCGGGGAAGGCTGAGACCAGTCATAGCCCATCTATGGATTCCAGGACAGTGGCACAGCCAGGTCTTGCGTGCACAGGTATCCTGACCTGCAGTCACACGACAGCTCTCCCAGGGTAGCTGAAGGGAAGGAACACTGGGTTTCAGTGAGGAGGAGATAGACCTGTGCTTCGACCCACACACTTCCTACTTCTGAGCCCTGTGACCTTGGGGAACATAATTCTCTAAGCTCTGGCTTACTAACCTGTGAGATCTGTGCAGAGACAGGAGACAGAGCTCAGTGGCAGAGCATTTACCTAGCATTTTAAGGCCCAGGCCCAACCCCCAGCACAGCCAGAGAATACAACATGGTCCACATCTGTGCAGGTAAATGAGCGCACAGGTAAGTGCTCAAGCCTGTGGGTGCGACCTGAATCAGGCGGGGGACTAGCTGGCTGCTAAGCGCTTTCAGAAGTGGTGTGAGACCGCTGCACGATGCAGATCGGGTTAGTGAAGGTGTCATCAATGTCGCTGGAGACTCACATTTGGAGTGGCTGCCCGGGGCCAAGGAGACTGATGAGTACTCAGGATTCCTGCAGGATGCTCCTACTGTTGATCCATGGGGCGGGCGCGTCGCCTCCTGGCAAGAATCCTTCCAGGCGACAGCAAGACCAGCAGGTTGTGAATGAGAGATGCCATCCTCCCACCATGGAACCTGGGGGAGAGAGATGTCCTCAGGGCTCCTTGCGAGACGAAGTTAAGAGCAGAAGCAGTACTGCCCCTGTAGCTCAGGGGTAGTGCGTACTAGCATGCACACAGCCTTAGGGTCAATCTCCAGCACCACCAGCATCACAATAATGTCTACTTGGCTAGGCCCTGAGCGTTTTGGGCCTCACTTAGTAAGTACACACATTCCACAATCTGTTCCTTCACTCGGCGGAGCTGGCTCCTTCCAGACTTTTCCTCACTTTCCCTAAAGTAGTCACTGCCCTTATTTTCACTCTCCTAGTACTCAGATGACTGACTTTTCTCCCTCCTTATCATTTCCCAACACTTCCCAGGTCACAATTCCCAAACAACTACAACATAATTCCCTTAAAATTTAGAGCTCCAGCTGCCACGGCTCGTGCATGTGAGAAAGGCAGAGGCAGGAGGACCCAAAGCTCAAGACTAGATTGGGCTCCACGGTGACATCTTGTCTCAGAAAACCAAACTGCGGGACCGGGGAGATGGCTCAGTGGGCAAGAGCACATGCCGCGCGAGCATGAAGAACCGAGTTCGATCCTCAGCACCGGGGCACAAAGCTGGGCGTCGCCATGCCCGCGTGCAGTGCCAGTGCTGAGAATTCTCGCAGAGGCAGAGCTACCCACGGGGCGCGCTGGTCAGTCACGCTGGAAAAGCCGCAGCCCCTGGCTCACCAAGAGCTGGTGTCTGAGAAAAATGAGGAGCGTCAGTGACAGAGGGGGACACCAGACACCCGCTGGCCTCTGCACGTGTGTGTGTAGAGAGTGCATATCAGCACACACGTGTGCATACACTGTGCATCCTTCAAGCACGCTGCACACAGAGACACAGACATATACACTGAAGGCTAAATGTCCACATAACCATCTTTAGAAAGGAGCCAGCAGCCGTTTGAGCATGATAAACTTTGGAGATTTTTGAGGAAATAGGGCCGTTTTACACATGAGACATAAACTTGGTTAAACATGGCAAAACATGACATGCATAGGCTAGCCTCCTCAGGGACAGAAACAACAAGAATCACATAGCATTACTTGATGGGGTGGTGAAGTTCCCGCACTTCACGTACACAACTATCCTCATAAATACCAAGGAAATGCTTGTGCCTCTCTTCTAGGTTTTGGGTCACTGCGTTTTTCACTACCTGACATTAGGGTACGCCTCCATACTCAGCTTACAGGAGATCCTCTCTCCACAGACCCACCACGTGGTGTGACATGCGGTCTGCTCTCCTGAGACTCGACATGCTATTGTACCCTCAGCACTTCCTGTGACAAAGTAGGAGGCTAGAAACACGGATAGTTTGTGGTGGAACTTGAGCACTTATTTAGTTATTTGGGACAAAAATCTCACTCTGTAGTCCCGGTTGGCCTTGAAACTTGAAGTCATCCCCTTGCCTCAGCTTCCCTATTGCTGGGAGGAGTATAGGAGTTCCAAGGTAGGAACCACATTCCCCGGACGCCAGGCTGAGTGAGGACAAGTCAGTTCCCCTCGCAGGATACCTCCAAGAGCACATGTCGTCACCCAAAGCCTTTGATCTCTTTCCAGTTGGAGGTGCCTACTCTTCCCCTTAACTGTGGCATTACCTCTTGTCAGGAGAAGTAAGGACTGCAGTGTTATGAAGTATTCAGGTTTTCATTGCTGAAAAACTGACAAATGTGAAGAAAAATACAGGAAGCCCAAGTATCCAGCAAGAAGGACTGAAAGATAAAAAAAAAAAAATAGGGCTGGAGAGTGGGTTCAGCAGTTAAAGGCACTGCCTTGCAAAGCTTCATGGCCTTATCCCCATAAAGCCAGGTGCTGGAAGTGGTGCATATTCCTGAATTTTGTCTGCAGCAGCAGGAGGACCTTGTGTGCCCATACTCACTCTCTGTGTATCTCTCTCGAATAAATAAATGTTTTTAAAAGGCAAAAAATGGTCTAGGTGTTACAGGTCACTCTTAGAACAGCATTTGGTGACACGGGAAAATGCTTGCGGAAATGCTTTTCAACATTTTTGGCAGTACAGAACACTGTGTGCACATAGTAATTGTACTTTCTATATATACTTGTACTGTACACAGTTTGTCTTCAGCCGTTCCTTGGGTGTATGCACAAAGGAAAAGAGAAAGATAATTACAATACAGGCTGTAAAGACTGCAATGTAACTACATATGGGGTGATAAGGGCCACTGGACAGCACTGAGAAAAACGGAACCAGGAGAAGTGTCTGGCAATGTCAACAGAGTCATGGTCCAACCCCAGTGTCCTGGCCCATTTCCTCGGTTGGCCACACTCCGTGCCGCTGACCACCCCTCGCCTGGGGCTCTGCGCTCTCACCCGTTCAGTACACAGTGCTTGCCACCGTGGCCACCACGACGCTGGTGAGCCCAGTGTCTGCGCCCAGCTCCAGCACGGCGCGTCCCTGGAAGAGGTCCCTCCGGAAAAGGATGTAGTCAGTCAGGAGCAGAGCGCCTCACCACACCTGTTGGGAAAGGTTAAAGACCAGCAGGTGACACAAAGTTCTGGAGAAACCCTTTGGAGCCAGGGGAAGTAGAAACATCCTCCAAGGGGGTGGCCATGGTGTGCTCTGGACAGGAAGGAAACCAAAAGAGAAATGCCCACCGTGAAAATGGAGGTGGACAGAAAGCCATGGGGAAGTACGTCACAGTTCAGATTCTAAAGAGAAGCTGCTGACCAGCATTCAATGCCCAGCACCCACATAAAGTTGGATGAAAAGCAGGAGAGGTGCAGCTAGGAGAATACTAAAGGTCACAGATGAACTGTTCTGGCATGCTTAGCAGCCAACTTCAAGACCCACTCTCAAACAAAGTAGAAAGAGACGACCCACACCGCAAGGTTGTCTTCTGACCTCAAACACATGCTGTGGCATATGTGTGCACATGTGCATGCACACACACACAAAACAAAACAAAGTTCACAAAAGAAAACAAGGGCCAGGCGTGGTGGTGCACGCCTTTAATTCCAGCACTTGGGAGGCAGAGGTAGGAGGATCGCCGTGAATTCCACGTTGGCCTGAGCTAGAGGGAGACCCTACCTTGAAAAACCAAAAAAAAAAAAAAAAAAAGAAAGAAAGAAAGAAAAAGCCTGGGGAGATGGCTTAGTGGTTAAGGTGCTTGCCTGCAAAGCCTAAGGACCCATGTTCGACTCTCCAGATCCCACATAAGCCAGATTCACAAAGGTGAGGCAAGTGCAATGTTGCACATGCCCACTAGGTGGCGCAAGTCTCTGAAGTTTCATTGCACAGCTGCGGCCCTGGCGTGCCAATTCTCTCTCTTCCTCTGTCTGTCTCTCCCTCTCTCTAAAATTAAAAAAAAAAAAAAAAAATGAAAAAGTTGAAGAAAGAAAAGGAAAAGCAATAGTCTACATGGGCGAAAAGGAACACGAGATGCTATTTTCTTATTACATTTGAGACAGGGTGTCACTCTGTAGTCCAGACTGACGTTGAAGTCCGCATCCTCCTGCTTTGGATTCCTGAATGCTGGGACTTAAGCTGAACGTCACCATGCGGGGCTCTTAATTGCTTCCGTGTAATGTGAGATCATAAGGGGCTTTGCATTTTATGACTAGGGCGAAACTACAAATAGACCACTGAACATTATATGAGGTTAAAATGTCAGTGTGTGGGATGGAGAAATGGCTTAGCAATTAAGGCACTCACCTGCAAAGCCAAAGGACCCAGGTTCAATTCCCCAGGACCCACATTAGCCAGATGCACAAGGTGGCACATGCATCTGGAGTTCATTTACAGTGGCAGGATTCTCTCTCTCTCTTCCTGCCTCTTTTCCTCTGTTTCTCAAAAAAAATTTTTGTTTTAATTTATTTATTTACTTTAGGTTTTTCGAGGTAGGGTTGTTTTCATTTGTTTTTAACGTGGGCCCTGGGGCATTGAAGTCAGGTCCTCGTGCTTGTGAGGCAAACACCTTCCTGGCTGAGCTGTCTCCCCAGGTCTATTTTTTTTTCATGGTGACATATGCTTGAAAAACTTTTTATTGGTAACTTCCATAATTATAGACAATAAACCATGATAATTCTTCCGCCACACTTTTCCCCTCTCAACTCTACTTTCTATCATATCCCCTCCCCCCTTAATTAGTCTGTCTTTCATTTTGGTATCATCATCTTTTCCTCCTATTATGAGGGTCCTGCGTAGGTAGTGTCAGGCACTGCAAGGTCATGGATATCCAGGCCATTTTGTGTCTGAAAGAGTGCACTGTAAGGGGTTCTATCCTTCCTTTAGCTCTTCCATTCTTCCCACCACCATTTCCACAATGGATCCTGAGCCTTGGAAGGTGTGATAGAGATATTTCAGTGCTGAACACTCCTCTGTCACTTCTTAGCACTATGGTGCCCAGGCCTGTTTTTATTCTTTAATAGACTTAGTTTTCAGTTTTTGAAAATAGGGGGACTTTGCATTTTTAAAAATATAGATTTTTCCCACGTCTTGAATACATCCTGCAATGCTAGGTTCACTTTCCATGAACAATTGGCATTATTCAGTGACTATGGTACATTTAGTAAACAACACAGTTGGCTATGTGAATTTTCCACTCTGCCTCATATTTTCAGAGTGCCAGAGTCACAAAAATAGTGAAAATAATAGCAACCATCCTGTGTCCTCATATTTATGAAAGAGAGCTCCTAAGAGTGATGCTGTTCTTCAGCCCCCTGAGGGTGTCGCTAAGGGGCATGCTGGATGGGGTTGCCCTCAGGACTGGGTCTTACGAGGCCGGGGGTCAGGCCTGGTTCTGGGATTCATTGAGCATCCTGGAATCACTTCTATAATCCATGTGCTCACTGGCCTGGTTGGCTCAGGACTGCAGGATTGTGCAGGACGTTGAACTTCAGGTGTCAACACTGGGACAGACAATTCAGTTTTCTTCTCTGTCATCTCTTAGCTTCAAATCCACCTGACCCTTAGATTCCTAAAGCTGAATTAGAGACATAAAAACTTCCCTAGAACACTGACATGCTCTTTAAACCTGTTTGAAGATGAAATTTTAATGGATTAAAAAAAGAACCATCTAGAATGTGAAATTAAGACTTGGCAACAAAAGCCTTCCTGATTTTTGTATCATCATTATAACAATAGATAATATTGAAATCTTATCATATATGAGATCCTAAATGAATCGCTTTGAATGCACATGTCACCTCACGCTCTTTTATAGCCAGCATGAGCTGCTATAACCAAAACCCATCACCTGCATGGTTGACAAACTGCAGAAGTCAGAGGAGTTTGAGAGCAAAGGGCCAAGTGGCTGAGTTCTGGCAAAAACTCTCCTGTCGACTGTAGACTATGGGTTACTCATGCAGCAGAAAGCACAGAGACGAGGCAGCTCCCATGCTCAGTGTTTGAGAATCCACCCATCAAGAGCGCAGCTGATGGCATCACCTCACATCCTAATCACTCCCCCTAGACCCACCTTCCAAACTACCAACTGGGCGAGGGTAAGGACTGAAATGTCCACTGCAGAGAACGCAAACCTACAGTCTGTACTAGGTGGAGACTGTTCCTATCCCACAACACAGATGAAGTCGAATCTAGTTAAGACCTGGCACGAGGGCTGGAGAGACGGCTTAGCGGTTAAGCGCTTGCCTGTGAAGCCTAAGGACCCCGGTTCGAGGCTCGGTTCCCCAGGACCCACGTTAGCCAGACGCACAAGGGGGCGCACGCATCTGGAGTTCGTTTGCAGAGGCTGGAAGCCCTGGCGCGCCCATTCTCTCTCTCTCCCTCTATCTGCCTTTCTCTCTGTGTCTGTCGCTCTCAAATAAATAAATAAAAATGAACAAAAAATATTAAAAAAAAAGAAATGGCACGAAGCTAGAAACAGCACAGCCAGAATTAAACCCAAATGTGGGCATCCACAGAGCTGGCTTCATTATTAGTAGTTTTTGTAATTTTCAATCACTCTCCTCCACCAATGTGCAACCTCCAGATCGACTCGTTCACACAGCTGACATTGCTTGGACTGACTGCAGAACAAGGCACTTTGTACGTAATTCTCCAAGTCAGGCCTCACTCACTGACAACAGCTAACGTGTACTACATTCTAGTTATCCCGTTTTATGACAAGTGACTTATTAGCCCAACAACATCAGCCCTGGCCTTTTTTTTCTTTTGGTTTTTCGAGTTAGGGTTTCACACTAGCTCAGGCTGACCTGGAACTGTCTATGTAGTATCAGAGTGGCCTTGAACTCACGGTGTTCCACCTACCTCTGCCTTCCACACCTGGCTTGCCCTGAACTTTTAAAAGTTGATATTATTGTTTCTCTCTTGCCTTCTGAAATATCCACCAAAATAAGAAGCAGTTTGGGATCATAATTAAATTCCCTTTCTATCAAGTGGTGGCAGGGACCAGAGGGAGACCACATGATGTCCCATCCTTAAGTGGATGCAGGTTCACTTAGGCCACTGCGTCACAGACATTGGGAGAGCTGTATTTTCTGTCAGGCTTAGAAAGTGCTTCCCTGGTGCCTTGGTCCAGAGGTCCTGGCGAAGGACACTGCTGTTCTCTGAGTCTGAGCTGAGATGCTGAGCCTCAGGCTGAGCCCGGCAGCTCTTCCTGTAGTGGGAATCAAAGCCACTGCAAGTCTGAGTAGGGAAGGAGGGTTACAAGCATTCCTCCCCCTCTCTCCTTCTGGGGAGTCTGGGGGCTTTCTGGAAGTCCCTCCCCAGCTTCCACCTGTTGATGGTTCTCGGCCCCACACCCTCTTTCAGTCCAGAACCACAGGCCTTTGCAGCAGCTCCACCCCGCCCAGCTGTCCTTCCTTCACTTTGTTCCCGTTCTTACTTCTCACTTTCAGAAATGCTGTCCCCAAACCAGTGCACTAGGTGAAATTGTGTTCACAGAGGACCCCACAGCACACCACTTACATTCCTTTATTTGCACAGTAAGTTTCATTGGGTATAGCTAAAGTATACAAAATGATGTTGTAAAATGTACATTTAGTATACTATTTACTACACTGAAACAAACTAACATATCCCTTACATCACTTTTAGTAACCTATGTTTCTCCACAAAGGGAACAGTTATCATCTGCTTACTGAGAAAAAAAAGTAGTTGTACTGCACATATGATCTTTTTATATATTGAGAGAGAGGGAGAGAGGGAGAGGGAGAGGGAAGTGAGCATGGGCACACCAGGGCTTCCAGCCACTGTGAATGAACTCCAGACGCATGCACCACCTTGTGCATCTGGTTTATGTGGGTCATGGGGTATCAAACCTGGGTCCTTGCTTCACAGGCTAGCTCCTTAACCGCTAAGCCATCTCTCCAGCCCTCTCACACTAGATCTTTTAAAAAAAATTTTTATTTTTTATTTATTTGAGAGAAAAAGGCAGAGAGAGAGAGAGAGAGACAGACAGAGAGAGGAGTTGGGGGAGGGAATAGGTGTGTCAGGGCCTCCAGCCACTGCAAACAAACTCCAGACGCGTGCGCACCCTTGTGCATCTGGCTTATGTGGGTCCTGGGGAACTGAACTGAGGTCCTTTGGCTTTGTAGGCAAACGCCTTAACTGCTAAGCCATCTCTCCAGCCCTAGATCTTTTAATATAGCAAATATATATGAAGAACAAGTCAAAAGAGCTAGTATGTATTATTGTTTTGGCCTAATTTCTAGATTTGGAATAAGTTTTTTTTTGGTTTTTTTCGAGGTAGGGTCTCACTCTGGCCCAGACTGACCTGAAATTCACTATGGAGTCTCAGGGTGGCCTTGAACTCACAGCGATCCTCCTACCTCTGCCTCCCAAGTGCTGGGATTAAAGGCGTGCGCCACCATGCCCGGCTGGAATAAGTTTTCTTGATATCCATGCTGTCTGGGTTCCTTTCGAGAAGGAAGCCCAGCATCTCACCTACATCTTGGAACAGGTTGTTTTGTAACAGGCAAAATCTCGTTGTCACCTACTTGCCCAAGCACTCTGCAGCAAGTTAACTTGCTGAACTGAGAAACAGTATCAGGTTTACTTGTTTTGCACATGGCAGGCTGGTAGGGTTTTCTGACAATAGTTTTTACCTTCTGATACCAGTCCACATTTTCATTTCCAGTAACACATCTCTGCTTGCCTGACACCTACTGGCTGACTTAAAATTCAGTTCAATTCTGACACTGACTGCCTGGAATCAGCATCACATTCTAGAGGTTAAAAGACTTAGTCTCACATATCACCCCTACTTCAGAAACAAGCTGTAAGGTTCCCATCTCCAGTTGAACTTTCTCTTGTTCAAAAGTAAATTTGAGGGCTGCCACACCCTTCCCCTTAGATGTGGTAATTTGGCAGAAGAGCTCACAGACTTTGGAAAAATACCATACTTACGTGAAGTTCAAGGAGAGCAAGTAACCACCCATCTCCACGTGGAAGGCCTGCCCTCTGTGGGTGGGGTGCACACCTAACACCAAGAGGCATCACTTGCCACTTCTACTTTGAGATCAAGAGCCTGAGGCCCCAGGGCTCATGGACGCTGCTTCGGTGCACACAGTGGGGCTGCAGAGCTTGCATCTTGAGTGACACAGGGCGGGGCTGCCTCCTGCTGCTGGCTAAGCCGCCCTGTCTGAAATTCCGCGCACTCCTGTGCGCTTGGAGCTTTCTAGCTATTCCAGCCCCAAAGTCCTTTACTTTTTGGACTGGCTCACTAGCCCTCCAGGAGGCAGTACAGTAGCCCATAGTCTGGGGACTCACCCAGCTCAGTGGTGATCAGTTGGCCCATCTCTGTGTTGCAGACAGTATAGGCCACGTAGACATTAGCAGTGCGCTTGCTCTGGCAGGCAGCGAGGATCTTCAGGACCCTGGCCAGAGAGAGGGTCACTTCCGGGCAGTACAGCACATCTGCAATGGAAGTTCTCGGTTACTGAAAAGGCCTCCTGCTAAGAGTCACAGTCAAAGCACACAGTCTGGGTTGAGCCAACTTTGATACAGGAGACAGGCCTGAGGACAGCAGTTACGTTTGATTTATGCTATTTGACAGAAAGCTCCCCGGGTGAGAGAAGAAAGTGCCTCCCTCATGTGGGCAGAGCTAAAAGACATTTGCTCACACTCTCTCTCTTTCTCTCTCTCTCACACACTCTGAAGATCCTTAAGGAAGCGAACCCCGAGCCAGCTTTGGACTTCTCCCCAGCCCTGGGTGTCAGTGTTAATAGAGGCC
This sequence comes from Jaculus jaculus, assembly GCF_020740685.1. Lineage (NCBI taxonomy): Eukaryota > Metazoa > Chordata > Mammalia > Rodentia > Dipodidae > Jaculus > Jaculus jaculus. The sequence goes on from NC_059112.1 coordinate 105,097,186, forward strand.
AGGCCTGCAGAGACATGCTCTGACTTTGGCCACCACTGTGGGGCCAGAAAGAGATGACATGTCTTTGTCAACACACCCAAACACCACTAAGAAGTCCCTCCTGGCACCAGGAGCGGCGAGCTCCTTCCTGTGGTCTCTGAAAGACATGGGGCTGGGGGCCATCCAGCAAGGTGGTAACAGCAAAACTCAGCCCAGCTCTGCGCGGCCAGCATCCACGGGGACCTGGACTTGGCCCCTGCCATCCCGCTGTCTTCCTGTCACAGGACTGGGTACTGGTGTCCACAAGAGTGGACATGGCCTGGGAGAGTGGTGCTGTCCTCCACGGCCCTCTGTGGCCAGTCTGCCCCACTTAAAGAAGGGCTGGCTGTGGGCTCTCTCACAGTGGGGCCTGCATAGAGTGGGCAGGGCTAGCCACCACTTCCCTGATGGGCTATTGCAGTACCCTGGCACCTGGCCCGTTTACCTCAGGGCATGCTGAGACAGCCACTCACTCATGAATCACTACATGAGCCGTTACGCTACGTGGCCTCTCCACGAAGGGCCTGAGGCTCTGACGACACTGGGAGACCCAGGGCCCCTCCCTGCTGCAGCGCCCTCCACGCCACGTCACCTGCTGCGATGACAACGTCCGGCTGCAGTGCAGAGAGCTGAGAGGCAGTCACCTCGTCCCAGTCCAGCTCGGCCACCATCACCTGCGTGCTGCCGGCTTCAGCGGCGGCCTCTGGCTCTGCCGAGAGCCCGTTGAGGAGCACGTTCCTGTGCAGCTGCTCGAGCACATGGCTGTGGTGGTCACTGAAGACATATTCTCTGGGCTGGCACATCTTACAAATGGCCAGGCCCGTGAGACCAGCTCCACTGCCCAGCTCAAGAACAGCCCTGGAAGGGAGAAAGGGGGACCTAAGCCCATGACTGCATCAGGACCACCTTGCCTTGGTACTCTGCCCCAAGGTCACCTGTTTGTGAAGGTGGCTGGGTTCTCGATGGCCCATTCTGCAAGGTAGAGGGCGGCATCCCACGTGACCAAGCCTGTGGTGCCACAGGACACGATGGCTGTGCTCTCAGAGAGTGTGATGGAGGCTCCTGAAGGCTGTACGGGAAACAGGGCAGGAAGGCGAGGCCGGCTATCAGAGGGTGGTGGACGGTCGAGCAGACCAGCCTGTCCATGCCATGGAGCACCGCTCACAATGGAAAGTACCACGTGTACACTCGGCAATGTGTATCCCAAGGGCCCTGTGCTGAGGAAAAGCAGCCCACCTCAGGTCTGACATTGGGTTCCTTCGTGGAACGCCCTCCAGAGAACCCAGTTCTAGAGCCGGCTAGTGGGGGAAGGGCGCGGCACATCTCATACCAGCAAATAGCTCCGGTGGCACTGGGTAGACTCCTCAGCCATCAGTATCTCTGCCAGTGCCTCGTACAGTTCATCCAAAGGCTCTGTGTGCACAGCCTCATGCTGGGGGTGGATAGAGCAAGCTCCAGTCACGATGGCCATGCTGACCACCAAAAGTAACCCAAGATTCTGCCCGTTGCTTCTGATGTGTGAACAGGCTGGCTGGCCTTCGCCTCGCTCACGGCGCAGCGGATGGAACCCACGACCTTACACGTGCTGCGTAAGCAGACGAGTGTTGAGCCCCACCCCAGCCTGACTGTCACTAGATTTAGGGGAGACTTGATTACAGTGGCACAGTAGCTCCCACGTCCCCCTCTGCGCAATCAGCCATGGTGGTTTGAATCAGCTATCCCTCAAAATTTCCTGTGCTCTAAATGCTTGGCCCCAGCTGGTGGCAACTTGGGAGAGGCTTGCTGGAGGAGGTGTGTTGTCGGGGTCTGGCTTTGGGATGTTATGTCCACCTTCCCCTTGCTGGAGCCTGGCTCACTGTCTTCGTATTTTTCCACCTGCCATGGCAGAGGTGACGTCCAGCCTCTGCTTATGCCATGCCTCCCTCTACCATCATGGATCTTCCCCTTGAGACTCGAAGCCAAAATAACCTCCCACCAGCTGTTTCTGGCTCAATGTTCTGTCCCAGCAACAAAAAGCTAGCTATGGCAACCGTGCTCCCTGGTGCAGGCATAGGTTTCAAGCCACCTTTGCGGTGCTTAGGGGCCGTACAGGGCCAGCCTGGCAGCCAGCCCAGGTCCCAGGGCTGCTGGGACGTCAGAGACCTGGGGGTGCTGTGACAGAAGCAAGGATAACACACACTAAGCCTTCTGAGGTGTGGTCCTTGTACTCCAGGGGGGTGACGCTGGTCTGCTCTTTGAGAGGAATCCCCTCCAGTACCATCTGAAGTGGCACACAGGAGGTTTGGGCTCATCTGCTGGAGGCATCCTGCACCCCGTCTCAAAGCTCGCCTAGCAGCTCAGTGGGGAGAATGGCAGGTCCGCTCTCAGGGAAGGTACGAGCAGGAAGAAGCGCGAGTTGCAGCAGGGACGGAGGACAGGCAGCCACGGAGCACAGGAGGAGAGCAGGTCTGATGGAGCCACAGGGCTGGCGCGACGAGGAAGGAAGGATGCCCTCAGTGAGATGTGGGGACTGCTGCCATGAAGGAGAGAGCCTGCATGGCAGGAGGAAGCCCAGAGCTCTGCCCTCCTGCAGTGGGCCAAAGCCCTGGCAGGGAGACCTCTGGAGAGCTGGCCAGGGTCCCGACGCGGTTTGGCTCTGGTAGACCTTGCCTGTCACTCACCTTTTTGATGAGCTCTGAGAGAAAGCGCTGCGAGTACTTCACCGAAGGGGGGTGCTTCTCACACACAGAGTGTTTCACCGTCTACGACAAAGACAAGCAGTTGGCCTTGTGATTATCTTAGGAACTTCATATGACAGGAGTGAGGACCAGTGTTCCAGAAGAGATGTGTAGAGATGGTGGGTGTAGCAGACAGCTTCAGGTTCACTGAGGTGAACTTTCAGACCAGGCAGTTATGGAGGAAGGGATATTTATTGAAGTTTACAGATCCAGGGGAAGTTCCATAATGGCAGAAGAAGCTGGCCTGCCTTCACAGGCCCAAGCAGAGAGAGAGAAGTACAAGCCTAAAGGTCCAAAGCCACAGCACACGTCAGGAACTCCAGCTAGACACACTTTGCATATGTTTAGATTGAAATTGGAAACCCATCACCACAACTTAAGATCCACCCAGTGACATTGCCTCCAGCCAGGTAGCCAGCAGATGCAAGCGTCCCTGCCCGCTGATGGGCTTCCCTGCAGACCCCACAGCCAGCAAAGCAAAGCTGCCCTCTGGGACCATCACCAGATTGGCCTCCTGGGCCTTCTACCTGGGCAGGGCAAAGAACCCAGCCAGCTGTTTGGAACACAAGGTCAGTATTACAATGTCCTCCATCGTACTAAGTGTCCCAGGTCACTCAGTGCACAGTGGTTTGAGGAACATTCCGAACAGGACGCCTGGGATCCCCGGCAGAGCTCTCAACTACAGCACTCGGCTCCTGCTGGTCAAACTGAGTGACCGTAATAGACCCAGTGCAGGGACACTGTGGACAAACCTAAGCCAGCTCTTAGCAGGGCATGCGACCAGTCACACTTGATATTTGGACCAGTCTTAGATGTTGACCCAAACCTAGCAACAATGAAGTGAGAACTAGGCATGTGGTTAACGTTGGTTAAATACACACGTTCCCCCAGTGGAAGTGTCCTGAGGGCTAAACATCTCCAGTGGATGAAGTAACACAAACAACTGCCACCCAGCAGGACGGGGCGGCCCCTCAAGGCTCTGTGTCCTGACTGGGTCGTCCGGTGAGCTCACGGTGGGTTATCCCTGCACGCTCCATGAGCGGATGGCAGAAGGGCCCTAGTGCCCAGCCGCGGGCCCCTCCCGCTTGGCTCTCTTCCCTGCCCCCATAAGCCTGAGTGCTCAGTGACAGAGATGGCTCTGTCTGTCTTTCTGGGGGTGCTGGGGTATTGAATCCAAGCCCGAAAACCATGGCCGCAGCCAGAGAGGGTTCTGTCTGCAGGCTTCTACTGAGATGGGGAGGTGAGAAGAGGGTCACTTGCTCACCCTTTGGGGAGCTCAGAGTTCTCGCCACCCAGGGCACTGGCCTCCCAATGGAAGGGCAACTGGGTGACCACTGGAAAACGGCCATGCCCAGTTCGCGACCTCGCAGGTCCGGTCCCTTCCCAGGGAGGGGCGTGCTGCAATCATGGCTCAGCACCGAGCTGCTCCGACCCTGACCCACACCGGGAATCCACCTGCTAGGGAAATGAGCCACCCAGACCCCAGTGCCCACCGGGAAACCACCTGCCAGGGGAATGAGCCGCCCCAACCTCAACGCCCACTGGGCACCCACCTGCCAGGGAAATGAGTTGCCCCAACCCCGATGCCCACCAGGAGCCCACCTGCCAGGGGAATGAGCCGCCCCGACCCCAACCAGATGCCCGCCAGGCACCCACCTGCCAGGGGAATGAGCGCAGCGCGCGCTGCCAGTTAACGGCGCCAAAGGTCCGCAGAAGAGCCTCGGTGCCCGCGCCGTCCGCGCGCTGTAACGACAGGAGCGGACTTTGCTGGAAAAGGGCGGGAAGCGGCCCGAGCCCAGGAGGCGGGGCGGGGCCGGGAGGGCGGAGTCAGGATGGCGGAGTGGGGGCGGGGCCGGGCGGCGTGGGCGGGGCCGGGCGTGGGAGTGGGCGGGGCCGGGGCCCGGCTCCTCTGAGATCTGAGCGTCCGAGCTTGGGGCGGGGCCCAGACCGGGTTCTCAGGGCGGGTTCAAGGCGAGTCCCGGACACAGGCGCTTGTCCGAGGGAGCGGGAGGCGGAGCTGAGGCGGGGCCTAGGGCATCTGGGTGCGTGTGTTCATTTGTGTTGGTGTATGTATTGTGTTGTGTGAATGTGTGCACGAAAAGTTCAAAGGTCAACGTCCAGTGGCTTCCTTATCTGCTTGCCACCTTGATTTTTCTGGGAGGAGCCCCTTCACTGAACCTGCAGCTCGCTGATAGGGTCGCCTAGCTAGCCAGCAAGCCCTGAGGAATCTGCTGTCTCCACCTCCCCAGCGTCTACCGCATGGCAGACACCTTGCTGGCTGAACTGTTTCCTTAGCTCTCCACTTTTTAAAGATAGGATCGCACTGACCTTGAACTCACTGTGTAGGCCAGGTTGTCCTTGAACTCACGATCCTTCTGCCTTGAACTCCCAATGCAGCACTTTATGTAAGGAAATTGAGCATGCATGGACTTTGGTATCCATGCAGGGCCTGGAGCCCATCTTCCATGGATACCAAGAGTCGTCATAGGAAGCTGACATCAGAGGCTTCCTTTGCCAGTGTTTACTCACACGCACATTTGAAATGTCCACCAGTTCTGTAAAATCTCCCTGGAGGTGTTTCACTACTCTGTGTGGCCAGGAGTGCTATAGAATCAGCATCTATCTCAGCCTTTCTAGAGCCATGCCCTCGATGCAAGCATGCCCTCTGCCATCCAATCACCTGGAGAGAAGAGACATGATGGGAACTGCTGCATGGAGTGTCTGGGCTGGAGCCCAGGGGCCTGGGTTCTCGTGGATTCTCTGGTGACCAGAGGCCCAGCAGTGTAGGTTAGTCACCGCTGGAGATGAAATTCAGGGGTTCCCTTTCACATCACCTGGGCCTTTAGCAATAATGGGGATGGAGCCCAGAGCTTCACAAATGCTAGACAAGTGCTTTCACTGCTGAGCTACATGCCATTCCTCCTTTATCCTTCCAATTTGAGATAAGGTCTCCTTAAGTCACTCAGGCTGGCCTTGAACTTACTGTGTAGCCCAGACAGTCCTTAAACTTTTGATCCTGCTGCCTCAGCCTCCCAAGTATCTCGGATAATGGGCCTGAGCCACCAGCTTTTACTTGTATTAAATATGACAAGGGACCTTTGTTTCTCAGGGTTACTGGGTTGTCTTTTTTAAGTGACCATGGTGGCCAGTGAGGTGATGTTGACTGTTCTGCTTCATATCCTCAGGATCTGCCAACAGCCTTGGTGTTCATTGGGGACACTTACTTGGGACAGATGGCGAAGCAGGGACCTGCTCATCACCCCTCTGTCTTTGCTTCCTCTTGTCACTGTCTCCTTCCCTGTGCCACTTCCTAACACTGCTGCCCAGATACACTCCTGTCCCAGAGCCTCAGCTCAGGGCATCTGTTGTGGGACAAAGCGTGTCACCTTGCTACGAGTGCATCTTCTTGTTTACTTTCACACCAACCTGGCCTGGTGGGACCCATTGGCAGCCCTGCTTCACAGATGAGAACTGAAGCCACTAGGCTGGGCTTATAGCTCAGGATGACAACGATGCCCTTGCCGCAGCTTCTACTTTGTTCTTCAATATTTAGCTAATCTTTCAGCTAGTGTACAAGGACAGTGAGTTTCATAGCGATGTTTCCATCATTGTCCTTTGCTCATATTCAAGTCCTATTACTTCTCTTGTCCCCAAACTCGTTCCCAGTGGTCCCCATCCTCCCCACAAGTAGTCTGACTTCTCCTTTCCTGTCATATATGTGCCAACACACACACACACACACACACACACACACACACACACACACACATTCCTATCTAAAGTCTAGATCCCGAGTATGAGAAAATGTGATGTTTGTCTTATGTTGCTTAATATGATGATCCCCAGTTCCATCATTTTCCTGCACACACTATTTCATCTTCATGACTGACTAAACTCCAGTGCATATATCTACCACAACTGCCATATCCATTCATTTGTTGATGGACACGCACCTAGGCTGCTTCCATATCTTGGCTATGGTGAACAGTGCGGCAATAAACATGATGTGCAGGTATCTCTGTGGCACATTGACTTAGAGTCCTTCAGGTGACTATCTAGAGGTGGTATAGCTGGGCCATATGGTAGATCTATTTTCAGTTTCTTGAGGAGCCTCCATACTGATTTCCATGGTGGTCGGACTAGTTCACACTCAGAACAGCAGTGAGTAAGGGTTCCTTTTTCCCCACATCCTCACCAGCATTTGTTGTGATGATAGACATGCTGACTGGGGTGAAATAGAATCTTAGGACAGGTTTTGATTTGTTTTTCCCTGATGTCTTAGCCCCTACTTTTCAAAGTATTTGTGGGTAAGCAGTGGGTGGAATGTGGCATGGCTTGGGACTCAGTGAGCCCCCAACTTCTCTCTTCTCCTCCCTTCCTTCTCTCCTCTCTTTTCTTCCTCTCCTCTTCTCTTTTCTTCTCCTCCCTTGACTCTTCCTTGCTCTCTTGTCCCCTGCCTTCCCATCGGTCCCTTCCTCCCCTCCTCCTTTAATGTCACATGTATGTGTTTATACACTCACAGATGTAATGTCAAGGCTCTGAATATGAGAAAATGTGATGCTTGTCTTATTCTGATCAGTATGATGATCTCCATTTCCATCATTTTTCCTGCATATCACAAAATTTCATTCTTTACAAATGAATAAAACTATTTTGTATATATACCACAATTCTTTAGGCACTGATGGCTTGTTGTATAGGTTTCTAGGTTATTTTCTGTCCATGCATTCATTTAAACACAGGTACACAAACGTGAAAACAGGATTATATGATAACTATTATTCTTCAACTGGCTACTGTTTTCTCTTTTACTTTGTGGTGTGGAGATGGAGCCAGGGTCGTGCACATGCTAGGCAGGTGCTACACTGAGCAACATCCACAGACCACTTGCTGTTTCTTTTACTTGTAGAGGATTTGATGGGCCTCCATACAAGAAAGGATATATGGATTGACTAAAAACCGTGCAACTGGGGAGAAGGCACAGCAGGCGGGAGAAGAGATGGGAGAGGAGAGAGAACAGAGAGGTCTTTTATCTTCCTATGGGAGAGGACACATCTTTCATCTTTTCACAGAAGTTTCCTTTATATTTCATTGTCACCTGGGTCACATGGTCTCTGTTGCAATTGCCTTCTCATTGCTGGGACGGAACAGTGGCCCAAAGCAGCTTATGGGAGTGAAGGATTGATTTCAGGTTTATAATATCTAGGTGGGGGGGCTGGAGAGATGGCTTAGTGGTTAAGCACTTGCCTGTGAAGCCTAAGGACCCTGGTTCGAGGCTCGGTTCCCCAGGTCCCATGTTAGCCAGATGCACAAGGGGGCGCACATGTGTGGAGTTTGTTTGCAGAGGCTGGAAGCCCTGGCACGCCCATTCTCTCTCTCCCCCTCTATCTGTCTTTCTCTCTGTGTCTGTTGCTCTCAAATTAAAAAAAAAATTAAAAAAAAATATCTAGGGGAAGTTTCATCATGGTGGCGAAATCCTGGCCCGAGCAAGCAACTGACTCACATCTTCATGCATCAGCAGCTGGGAGGCAGCAGTAAGAATGAGCTAGCTAGCGAGCTGACAGTAGGGCTGGATGAATAAACATCACGGTCCACGCCCAGGGGCACATCTCCTCCAGCAAGGCTCCACCTCCCAAAGTTTTCACCAGCTGTGGATTGAGTGTGAGGGTGCGTTGCAAACACATCAAGCTACAGAGGACATTTTACACTGAAACTAGCACAGCTGCCCTAGTTGCCGGAGAGTCTGGGAAAGTTGAGCATCTCTTGTTCAATCTCTGTAGAGAGAAGCAGGAAAGAAGAGTTTGGGAGCATTCTGTACCGCTCACAGGCAAATACCGCTGCCTCATCAGCTCCAGCATGACTCTCCTCCTCCTCACTGCCTCCAGCTCCAGCTCTACACACATGACCATGGTCATCACTCCAGTCCATCCCTCCCCACCATGCCCATGTCAGGGACAGACTCAGTAGGAGCCTAGAGGGACTTTCTGGAGAAGCACAATTCCATCATAGTTTACCTCTAGCCACCACCCCTGCATCCAATCAGGGCAGATTGGCAGACATTCTTATTCGTGAATATTTATGTACCCGGGGCCATGCATCAGCAGATTAGATTTGGGGAGGTGGGATTCTTCCATTGTGTGGACCTTTTCAAACCAGCAGCAGTCTCCAGTTTTCAGGCGGAACATGGCAATCATAGGCACCTCTCTCATGCCCCCTCAAATCCTTGCTGTCTTGGCAGCGTGGTTCTCTGAGGCTGTGCTGTGCGTTATTCGTGCCTCTTTTTCCTGTCACCCACCGTGGCACCAGCTGGGAACAACACACTCCACAAACATGGCACCGGTAAAAAAAGAATGTGTGATCAGCCTTTAAAAATTCATTCTTGTCTGCCAAGCATGGCATGTGGGGGCAGCAGGTGCGCAGCTGGCTGGTCTTGCTCACGGAGTAGCCACCCCACTCTGAGAGTGACAGGGCCTTGGCCCTCGGCCTCTCCCGGCCACAGAGAGGGAGGATCCTGCGAGTCCTGGCCGACTTTATGAGGAGAGTGTCACATGACGCAGGTGAGAAAGGCGGTTTCTGAAGTGCATCCTATGGTTCAGTAAATAGGGAGTCTGATTGCTGACTCCAGCTCCTACAAACTGACAGATGGGAATTGGTGGTCCTTGTATGCTTGTTTTCCCCCCCTTTATGGAAGTTTAATTATTTTATTTTGCTTCATTTTATTACGATTTCATCTCTTCTTCTCCCTTTCCCATTCCTCCCTCCTCCTCCTCTCATCTCATCGTACCGAAGACCAAACCCCGGGCCATGTGTTTGCTAGTCAAGTGAGCTGCCACTGAGTCAAATGGTCAGCTGGTTTGTTGTGGGTTTCGTGAGCTACAATATTTGTATAGTAGAGGGTTCTCTTTGTTTTTAAAGTATACCTGTACTCCCACTTAAAAAATATTTATTTACATTTGACAACTTCATGCATGTGTAATGTACTTTAGTCATCTTTATCTCCCTTTACCCTCTCTTCTCTCTCCCACTCCTGCTGAGCCCCTTCCTGATGACTTTTCTCTCTCAAGGGGCTGCACAGGTCCTTTCGGCATCCTCACAGTCAGCAGGGAGGAGGCTTCCAGCTCAGCTCCAGCTTGATTCCACTGCGCAGTTCTTGAGTGTGAAATTTGTCAGTGTCAAAGATGTGTGGCGGGGTCCAAGGCCCGGATTCTTCTGATACATCTGCTGTGGTCCAGGGCCAGGGCCAGCGAGGGAAGAAAACATCCCCTGGACGGATGACAGACGCTAAGTTTGGCCACCCCGTGCTCCTCGGGTCTTCCCTGCTTTCACTTCTGTACAACCCTTACATTGGGCACAAGATCTGACGGCGGCTGGGGGTGTGACTCAGTGGTGTGGCGGGTACTAGGGGTGTTATCCAGGTGCAGAGCAGTCAGCTAGCATTCAAAGGCTCTGAGTTCTTTCCTCAGAACCATGAAAACAGAGCAAAAAAAAAAAAAAAAAAAAAGCTTTGATGGTATAGAGGCTGCATTTTCATATTCAAATAAGAATTTGAATGAGCTTGAATAATCAGAAACTCTCTTTATTCTCTTTGTTTCCTGTTGAAGGTCTGCTCAAGGCTGATCCAGCTTGGATGCCTTGAGTTTATATAATGGCTTCCATGAGGCTCATCACCTCAGGTCCTGGAGGCATTTATGCCCTGGGCGGCGATAATCCTCTCCTGTCCAGCTGGTCCTTAAAATGTCATAGTTGATGATGTTTTAAGGGGAGTAAGATGAACTGAAGATTCAGGCCTTGGTTTACGTGGAGCCCAAAGGGTCAGGCCAGGCCCCAGAAAAACACACCCCTCCTGCCACTTTGGGATGGGAGAGTGTGTGGGACCTGGAGCACACTGGAAAAGGCGTGTGACACTGGGCTGTGTATTATTTAGAAGAAGTTTCCTCGAGCCTGTTCTGCAAGCGGCCGTGGCCGGCTTCCTTGGGACTGGCACCAGCCGCAGAGGCCTACCCTGGAGAGCAGGCTGCGCCCGGCTGCAGTGACTCCATATCGTGCAAAACAGCGGCTTTCTGCGTGGGTGCGTCTATCTCGCCAGCAGCAGTCGGCGCTGCGTTGAGTGCTTGAGAAGAGTAAGAGGAGCTGCGTCTCCCTGTGCGTGTAAACCCCGCCACCTGCCCTGCGCCGCCCACGGGGCGAGGCCCAGGCCGGTGAAGAACTCGTCGCGTCCCTACAAGTAGCAAAGACACTGCCCATCAACTTGCCAGAGTGGGTTGTGAATGTACCAGCACACGGGCGTGTTAACAGCAGGTCAGGAAACCCGGGCTTGGCAATTCACACAACCCACTGAAGAATGGACTTGGAAGGGTGCAGGCATTCGCACCTGGACCCTGTGAAGAGGAGGACGCTTAGCACTGTGACAATATGGCCCCACTGACCACGTGCTGTGTGTGTCAAGGGACTGGCAGGGAGAGAACTCCTGAGTGTCTTCAGCTCAGCCTGGCCCTCACTGCTGAGAGTATTCCCAAACTGCTGTGCATTCACCCATCTGTCCATCTGATCGTCCATTTGTCCATCCATTTGTCCTGTGCCTCACCTCTACGGCCTGGCTCAACACTGTGATCTAGAAGCCTTGGTTCTGCTTGCTTCCAGAAATTCTCCAGGTGTGTTCGTTGATGCCTGATCTAACCACCTGCACTGACTCTTTGCGCCTGTATCCACTCGCTCTGCCTATCCTCCAATGAGGCCCCTCTGAACTCCCTGAGCTCTGCCAAGGCCTCTTTAGCCCACGCGCAGCTCTCTATACCCTACGCAAACACATTATAAGTGCAATTACTGTGTCATGTGTGATGAGGGAGGTACTAGTGGTAATTAAGACTGGAGTAAAAGAACCACTAAGGGTGGTTTTGGAGTGGGCAGTCCCCGTCTGCCACTGGACATGGTTCTTTTTATTCAGAGGACAGCTCAGAAGTCAGCTTCGCACTGCAGATTTATCTGTGTGGATAATATTCTGGCAGGTGAATGGTTGGCTGTGAGGTCACTCAGCCAGCTGCTTTGGAACTCTGGTACTGAGCAAGATCCCCAAAGCAACAAAAAAGTACGTTTTGATCTGCCATATGTGCACGTTATCAGCAAGCGGGCGCCCTCTGTAACCTGCTAGAGCTGTGATGTCTTGTCTTAGCCAATTTTCACCCCACCTTGCTGGGAGTAGAGACAGGAGCCGGGAGGAGCCCTGCTTTCTGGGGGAGGGCCGCTTTCCCGCCGCTGCCATCTTGATGTGAGACGGGTCTCTGTCAGTGGTTTGGGGGCCTAGCATCGATGGGGTGCATGCTGTGTGCCCCACCTATCAAAGTCACCATGCTTTCGCATTTCCTGCTTGAGTCTTGAGTCTGGTCCAGCCCGCCTTCCTGCTTCTGGCCTGCCCCATGTGGACTCCAGAGCGCCACTTGGGTGCTCCTGGCTCCTGAGGTCCCCAGCTCTCTCAGGCACAGCCTTGGCCTTCTGGCTCTCCTTCCCTCAAAGTGAGCCTGATGGAGTCCATTCTCACTGTTCCCCACCTGGGATGTTCTTCCCATCCCCGTGCGCGCAGGCTGGCCTTGAAAGCTCCACGTCCTGCCTCGGCCTCCGGGAGCTGGGGTCACAGGGGCGCCCCACCACAGCTGGCCTCTGCTGCTCTCCTCGGGGTTGCCTTGAAGGAACTCTTCTCGCCTCCAAGCTGAGGCTGCACTTGCCCCTCGCATGCTTGAACTCACGGCGATCCTCCTACCTCTGCCTCCTGAGTGCTGGGGTGAAATGTGGTGAGTTGATTCAGGTGTCCCCCATAAACTTAGGTGTTCTGACTGCTAGGTTCCCAGCTGATGAAGATTTGGGAACTGGCACCTCCTGGAGGCAGTGGATTGTTGGCGGCAGGCTTGTGGGTGTCATAGCCAGTTCCCCCTTGCTAATACTTGTCACGCTCTCCTGTTGGTAGGGTTTCACCTTATGCTGGCCAGGGGGTGATGTCCACCCTACGATCATGCCACCATTTTCCCTGCCATCGTGGAGTGTCCCCTCAAGTCTGCAAGCCAAAATAAAACCCTTTTCCCCCACAAGCTGCTCTTGGTCGGGCGATTTGTGCCAGCAACGCGAACCTGACTGCAGCAACATGTTTACCGGCTTTAAGTTTCGAGGGGAAGTTTCACCGTGGTGGAGAAAGCCCAGCAGCAGCGGAGAGCGTCGGGGAGCTTCTGCACGTCCGCATGGAGGAGGAAGGGAGGGTGAGCTGAGGGTGGCATGCAGGGCTGGACTATCCCACCCCAGGCCTGCGCCCAGTGACACACTTCCTCCTCAACTTTCCCAAACAGCGCCACCAGCTGGCGACTAGACATCTATGCACAAGAGGCTGTACGGGGACATTTTACATTCAAACCACCACCTGGTTTCTGTTTCATTTTCCTGGTTCCTGGCCCCCTTCTGCAGGGAGCACCGTGCATGCCTCCTTCTTTTTTTTTTTTTTTTAATATATTTTTTGTTCATTATTTATTTATTTATTTGAGAGCAACAGACACAGAGAGAAAGACAGATAGAGGGAGAGAGAGAGAATGGGCGTGCCAGGGCTTCCAGCCACTGCAAACGAACTCCAGACGCGTGTGCCCCCTTGGCATGCCTCCTTATGCACGTATGGCATAGTGCACGTGTGTTGGGACTGACTAGGAGGTGGTGGTTCCTGGGGAGGGTCTGGAGGTTGGCTGCATGGCCTCTGGTGTCTGTACTTTACCCCTTGGTACAAGATACTTAGTGTTCTGTGTGCCACGCAGGCAGGCATTAACTTCACCTTCAGAGCAGTCAAAGAGCTAGGAATTGCTCAGATTGCTCAGATGCTTTTCTGTGTACTCTGGGCTCCTCTGTCCTCTTCCTTGCTGCTTATAGGGACACCATAACACCTGTACTTGAACCCCATCTTTAGGGTGTAGGCCCATACCATAGTCCACTTGAATATTACCCTGGGGTGGGCAGTATAGTGCCCTTCTCCCCTCAAAGACGCCCATATCTAGACCCCTGGGTCATGCTCATGTTAGGCCACATGGCTAAGGAGGATTGCCCTTGCAGGCATAATTCAGAATGTTGCCTCCAGTTCACTTTAGGGAGATCAACAAGGATTATCTTGTGGGCCCAGTGCAATCTCAGGGGCCTTGCAAGAACGAGGCAGAAGAGTCAGCATTGGTGAGGGACAAGGACACAGAACATCTTTTTTAAAATTTATTTTTACTGTGTATGGACATAGTATGTGAACAACACATCCTTTCCCTCATCCCTGCCCCTTTTCCAAAGGGGTCCTCCTCGTTGGGGATTGTGGGTCATGCATTGTAGGGGCATCAGCCAGTTATGGGGGAGAGGCAGTGTCTCTGGGCATAATGTCCCAACTTGTGGCCTGTTCCACAAAATTCCCTAGCCATGTTGGGTGCATCCTAGGTCTACTACAGTGTTGGGCTCTTCGGAGCCTCTGGATCTCTGCTTTGGAAGGCGTTGAGGGTCCTCAGTGTCTGTCTCCTTCACCCTCCTGCTGACATAAGATTCACTGAGAAAACAGCTCTCTTGCTCATTTCCCCAATTCCTCTGTGGGCTCAGCTGGGGCCGAGCTGGAGTGCAATGGGCTGCTTATCTCCTCAGGTCCTGCTCCTGTATAAAAGAGAAGCAGATTAGGAGACGGAGTATCTTGTGCCCCAGTTGCTGACTTTGAGGCTGGCTGGAGGGACCATAAGCCAAGGAATGTGTGTGGCTTCTAGAAGTTAGGCAAAGGGAGGAGAGCGATCCCCCCTAGAGATTCTTGAGGGGATATAGTAGCACTGAGACTTTGATTGTACCCAAAAGAGACACATTTTGAATTTCTAACCTATAGAACAAAAAGAAATTTGCATTGCATATGCCATTGAGTTTGTATAATGCGTGATATTGGCTGGCTGATGCAAATTATGCTCCCGAGGAATGCTGTTTCTGACCACATTGTTTCACTTTTCTCTATCTTCTGTCTTCATTCATGCATACTGCTGGAACAAAAATACTATAGACTGGGTGGCTTAAATTTCCTACAGTCTGGAGGCTGGAAATTCAAGACCAAGGTGTTGGCATCTTCTGGGGTCTTTCTTGCTGCATTTATGCCATGATGGAAGGTGGAAGGCAAGTTGTGCCACAGGCCAAACTGATTTGAGAGTGTGGGGGTTTGACTCAGGTGTCCCCCATAATCTCAGGTGCTCTGAATGCTGGGTTCCCAGATGATGGAGATTTGGGAATTAATGCCTCCTGGAGGGAGTGTATTGTTGGGGGTGGGCTTTTGGGTATTATAGCCAGTGTCCCCAAGCCAGTGTTTGGCACACTCTCCTGTTCCTGTTGTCCATCTGATATTGCCAGGAGGTGATGTCCACCCTCGGCTCATGCCATCATTTTCCCCTGCCATGATGGAGCTTCCCCTCAAGTCTGTAATCCAAAATAAACCCTTTTTCCCACAAGCTGCTCTTGCTCAGGTGTTTTCTGCCAGCAACGCGAACCTGACTGCAACAGTAAAGTTGGTTCTCAGAAGTGGGATTGCTGCTGGACACCTGATTCTGTGGCTTTGGCCTCTTGGAACTGCTTTGCAGGAAGAGTGTGGATGAATTTGAAATCTTGGCCCAAGAGATGCCTTGCAAAGCTGTAAGTGCAGCTTGATGGACTATTCTGGTCGGAGCTGAAAGATCTGAATGCAGTAAGAACTATGGACTGTGAGGTTTGGCTTGTGAAGATGAGGAAGAGCTTTGCTTGGACTGGGCCAGCAGTTTGTGTGAGCAGCCTGCTGTGTTCTGCTTGCTGTGTCCTGAGAATCTGTTCATGGTTGCATTGTATAGAAATGGACAGAGCAGAGGGATATGGCACAGAAATGAAATATTCAGTCTAAAACTTCTGACCATTCAACTGCAATTGTATGAGAAATTATAACCTTTGAGACTGGGCCAGCTGACCTGCATTGGGAAAACAGAAAGAATGCAATCTTTTCAAGGGGACCGAATACTGAAGGAGTGTCCTGTTCTTCAAAGTTGGCTTTATTCCCCCATGGATTAACAAGCTGGCAGCCTACCTGGTACTATAGAGTATAAGAAATGTAGGAAAGAGGGCTGGAGAAATGGCTTAGTAGTTAAGTGCTTGCCTGTGAAGCCTAAGGACTCTGGTTTGAGGCTCAATTCCCCCAGTACCCACATAAGCCAGATGCACAAGGTGGTGCATGCATCTGGAGTTCACTTGCAGTGGCTGGAGGCCCTGGCATGCCCATTCTCTTTTTCTCTCTGCCTCATTCTCTCTGTCTGTCACTCTTGAATAAATAAATAAAAATAAAAATAAAAACAAAATTAAAGAAAAAGAAATACAGGAAAGAGAGGGTCATTGGATTTGTAACATGGTTTTGTGTTTTGGAAACGGCTATAGGCAGTGTGAAGCAGGCTTGTTTGATGACTGCATGGAGACCCAGTGGAGCCATGAGCATGAACCGTGGGTTGCAACAGAGACCCAGTGGAGGTGCCAGGACTATGAGATGGCTGCCAAGGAGAGCTGCCGGCACCGGATGAAGTTTTCCAGGACTGTGAGGGGTGGAATTGGAACCTCAGAGACTTGTCAGTGGTTAAAATTATTGGACTGGGAGCCTTGTCACTGGCTAGATTGTTGGACTTAGAGCTACAGAGTTTGATGTTTGTCCTATTTAAATCTTGCATTGGCTGAATGTTCAATGCCACCTTTTGCAGTGTGTTTATTCTGTGCCATTATGGATTTTTTGGTTTTCTTTATTATTACAGCTCAGATAAAAGACCTTGGACTATAGGGATATTTGAACATCATTGGACAGTTAAAAGTTATGGGGACTCTTAAGGTTGTGTGAATGCATTGCATTTTACATCATGGATAGTTATCAGTTTATGGGAGTCAGGGGTGGAATGTGGTGGTTTGACTCAGCTGTCCCCCATAAACTTAGGTGTTCTGAATGCTAGATTTCTAGATGATGGCAATTTGGGAATTAATACCTCATGGAGGTGGTGTATTATTGGGGGTGGGCTTATGGGTGTTACAGCCAGCTTCCTCTTGCCAGTGTTTGGCACACTCTCCTGTTGCTGTTGTCCAGATGTTGACCAGGTGGTGATGTCCACCCTCTGCTCATGCCATTGTTTTCCCCTGCCATCATGTAGCTTCCCCTCAAGTCTGTAAGCCAAGATAAATCCCTTTCCCCACAAGCTGCTCTTGGTCAGGTGTTTTCTGCCAGCAATGCAAACCTGACTGAAACAGAGAGTGACCCCCCTTTCATAATGGCTTTTTGTTTGTTTGTTTTTTATTTATTTATTTGAGAGTGACAGACACAGAGAGAAAGACAGATAGAGGGAGAGAGAGAGAATGGGCACGCCAGGGCTTCCAGCCACTGTAAACGAACTCCAGACGCATGTGCCCCCTTGTGCATCTGGCTAACGTGGGACCTGGGGAACCGAGCCTCGAACCGGGATCCTTAGGTTTCACAGGCAAGCGCTTAACCGCTAAGTCATCTCTCCAGCCCTCATAATGGCTTTTATCTGCTCATGGCCTTAACACCTCCTCCCATTAGGCCTCAACTCCCAGCACTGTCTCATTGGGGGTAAAGTTTCCAACATACATGTTGTGAGGAGCATCTTCAAACTACAGCCATGATGATGTCTGGGTTGTACATTACAGCTGAGCAGTCCTATGTGAGACGTTCAGCAGGTGGGTGAGGAGCCAATTGGTCTCCAGGCCTCATGGCCCCTGCCTGCACTGTTCCTAAGATGAGCCCTACAGAGTGGGACCAGTGGTGAAGACATGGCCATAGACCAGTTTGTTTCAAACAGAAGTGCCTCCCATCTACAGGATACCCCCGTCTCGGCTCTGCCTGACAGTGTAAGTGACCTTAAATTGGAAGTCTGCTGCTAACAAGCACAAGCACTTACCACTTGGGGTTTTAGAGGAATTTGTTTAGGGATACATAAGTGTTCGACTTTTTGTTAATGTGAACAAATAGCTGAGAAAAACCACTTAAAGGGAGAAAGCGTGTATTGCTTATGATTTCAGAGGTTTTAGTCCATTGTGGGAGGGAGGGTGTTGTTTGCAGCTAGGTTTGCATTGCTGGCAGAAATCACCCGACCAAGAGCAGCTTTTGGGGAAAAGGGTTTTATTTTGATTTACAGACTTGAGGGGAAGCTCCATGATGGCAGGGGAAAACGACGGCATGAGCAGAAGATGGACATCACTTGCTGGCCAACATAAGGTGGACAACAGCAACAGGAGAGTGTGCCAAACACCGGTAAGGGGAAACTGGCTGTAACCCCCAAAACCCCGCCCCCAACAATACTCTGCCTTCAGGAGGCGTTAATTCCCCAGATCTTCAGCTGGGAACCTAGCATTCAGAACACCTGAGTTTATGGGGGAAATACATGAATCATACCACCAGAGGGTGTGGTGGAGCAGAGAAACAAATGGAGAGAGAGAGGAGAATGCCCCATATAGGACTTCCTTTTATTTTATCCAAACCCCCAGCCTATGGTTTTTATTTATTTATTAAATTATTTATTAAATTGTGAGAGAATGAGAGAAAAAGAGGGAGGGACAGACAGAGAGAGAGAGAGAGGTAAAGAGAATATGAGCATGCCAGGGCCTTCAGTCACTGCAAATGAATTCCAAATTCATGCGCCACCTTGTACAGCTGACTTACGTGGCTCCTGGGGAATCAAACCTGGGTACTTTGGCTTTGCGGGTGAGTGCCTTAACTGTTAAGCCATCCCTCCAGCCCCCAACTCCCAGCCTATGGGATGCTGCAGCCACCCTCGGGTGGGTCTTCCGCCCTTATTACATCCTCACACCCTATGCTAATCTCCCAGGTGCTTTTCTGTCCCACCAAGTTGACAACTGAGATGAAGCATTCCAGGTAATGCAGACCTCAAGGCTACACACACACACACACACACACACACACACACACACACACACTCTGCAGGAATTCCCACACTTTGGTGTGCATGTATTACTGTGGTGTTGATAAAACAGGTTCACAGCATCCTTCTTTTTTATTTGTTTGTTAATAAGGTACCATCTGAAGTCTTAAAAATATCTTTAAAGCTAACAAAAAAATTCCCATTTTCTGTCAAGTTCTAATATTGATGTATTACGGTTATAAAATGTGATCTGGACAGTAAAAAAAAAAAGCATATAGTGGATTTTGTTGCAATGTTAGGCGTATTTGTTGAGATTTCCTTGGGTAAATATGTGGTAGTTGATATTTGTGCAAATGTACCTTGTGTGCTTAAAAAGAATGGGGATCATCTGAACTTTAGGAGAGAGGTTTTGCTCTTACGTGTATCAAGATTGACACTGGAATTGAAGCCAGCTTCTTGTCCTGTGGGCTAGAACCTTGTGGAACCTCACACTGTTAGCGTAATTCTAGGTAATGCTGCCTTGGCAAACAGACCAAGTCTGAGTGGTTTAATACCCACATTGCCGTTCCTCTTCCAGAAATGTTTCAGAGATAATAGACATTCCCATCTTGTGATTCTCCCATTTCCCTTTTACACAAATAGGTGGGATTACTTGGGATGGGAAATGTATTTCTTACATTCCTGTTGGTGAAAATGTAGTCACAAGGGCCAAACCCAGCCATAAAGGAATATGGGAAATGGAGTCTTCCTGAATGACCATGAGGCACAATTGTGTGGTAGACAATGTTGTCTCTGGCACAAGGACAGCAAGTTAAGTATTTCCAATTCTCATTGGTGATTTTATCTTTTTTTTTTTTTTGCCAGAGAGATACATCTCATGCCTCACCTACATAGTTCTAAGCAAGCATATTTTGTAGATGCAGCTTGATGTTGTATTTTCTAGGCGAACCAGTCAAGATTTCTATCAGTATGGATAAAAAGTGACAACTAGATGGACAGGGTCAGGGAATGTCCACACTTTTAAGGAGGCCTTGAGCTCTCTTCTAGTCCTCTTTTTATTTTTGAGACAGGGTCTCACACTCATGCTGCCCTCAAACTCATTGTAATCCTCCTACCTCAGCCTCCTAAGGGCTGTGATTATGTGAGCCACCATACTCAGCCTCTCTTCCCTCATCTCCGTGTGTGTGTGTGTGTGTGTGTGTGTGTGTGTGTGTAGGCCAGAGGACTAGGATGTCATCCTCAGGTACTGTCCATCTTTTTTTCTTTTTGCCAGACAGGGTCTGTCATTGGCCTTAACTCCCCAGTGAGCTCCAGGGATGTGCTTGTTGCTGCACCTCCAGGGCTGGGCTGTGCATGTATGTACCACCGTGTTCAGACTTGGCTTTTTATTTTAACCTTTTGCAGGTGGGTTCTTGGGTCTGAACTCAGATCCTAATGCTTCGATGGAAAATACTTCACTGAATAAGCCATCTCCCCAGTCCCAGCAGCTCCTTTTTACAGACAAGAACCACTGAATCACAAAGAGGAGAAGCCATGGATCCTGCTCATCAGAGGCAGGGTTGAAACCAACATACCAGTATCTTTTAAAATAAGTCTTATTTTATTTTTTTTAAAATTTTTATTTATTTATTTGAGAGCGACAGACACAGAGAGAAAGACAGATAGAGGGAGAGAGAGAGAATGGGCGCGCCAGGGCTTCCAGCCTCTGCAAATGAACTCCAGACGTGTGCGCCCCCTTGTGCATCTGGCTAACGTGGGACCTGGGGAACCGAGCCTCGAACCGGGGTCCTTAGGCTTCACAGGCAAGCGCTTAACCGCTAAGCCATCTCTCCAGCCCTCTTATTTTATTTTATTTGTTTTTATTTATTTGAGAGAGAGAGAGAGAGCATGCCAGGACCTCCAGCCACTGTAAAGGAACTCTAGAAGCACACGCCACCTTGTGCATCTGGCTTACATGGGTCCTGGGCAATGGAACTTGGGGTCCTTAGCTTTCACAGGCAAGCGTCTTGACCACTAAGCCATTTCCCCGGCCCCATCACAGTATCTTTATCCTGACCTGACTTTCTCTGTTGTTTCTCTGCCCTGGCTCTGATGGTTCCTTCCACGTCTCCCTCCAAGTGTTCCAGGGTGAAGTGAGAGAGTGATTCATCTCAGCTTCTCAGTAAAGTCTTTCCTGGGGGCTGGAGAGATGGCTTAGCAGTTAAGCACTTGCCTGTGAAGCCTAAGGACCCCAGTTCGAGGCTGGATTCCTCAGGACCCACCTAAGCCAGATGCACAAGTGGGCACAGGCATCTGGGTTTGTTTGCAGTGGCTGGAGACCCTGGTGCACCCATTCTCTCTCTCTCTCTGCCTCTTTCTCTGTCTGTCATACTCAAACAAATAAATAAAAATAAAGAAAATATTTATTAAAAAAAAAAAAAGGAAAGTCTTTCCTGGGTGAGAAATTGGTGCAGGAAATCTCAGCAGACCCGAGCCATCAAGTAGTAGTCCTTCTGGGAAGGACCCAGGTTAATGCCTTTGCCTTCCTCTCATGCACTTTCTCAGGCTGCAGAGTTGCAGGGACAGAGCCCTTAGAAGCCTGACCGGGAGGAAGCCCCTCTCCAGCATTATCCACTGCCCTAGTGATAAGAGAACGGGGCGAGGGCTGCTCCCTCCTGAGTCATCATCGCCTCTGCCATAGCGCTGACACACACGTGCTCATTACCGTGCTATGTTTTATTCAACAAAATAACTTTCATGTTGTAGCTTCAATTGAATTCACAAAAACATCTTTATTTCCAGCATTATCTGCCTCAAGTGTCTTCTCGGAGGCTGCATTTCCTGCAGAACAACAGTTCTGAAGTGATAGAAATGGCAAAAGGAGAGTCAGCCCGCAGAACGATGCGGCTATAACGTGGTAATTGGCCTGCCACATAATTAAAGGAACAGTTCCTCATCAAAACAGTGATGCCAGAGCCCCAAAGGCGACGGTTGTACAAATCGCCCACTTAGGGGAACTTTATTCCCAGTAGCCTATAAAAATCTGGTTATGAAAACAGATTTGCTTATTCAGTGGCATTAATGGCTTCTCACCGTTAAAACAAAAACAAAAACATCAGGGTGATTGGCCTATAATGTACCTACCCTGTGACCCAATGTCATTTTGATTTTGAGTGTTGGGAATATTTTGACTCTGGAAATTATTCACACCTGGCATGAAGGGAATCTCAAAAGTTGCCAACCTATGTATTCGCAGCCTGGGCGTCGACAGGAAGTCACTTCTGCTAGATGGGAGCCTTCCGCTGGGCAGAAAGGCTTGGACAATGGAGCTGGATTCTCACACTTGTTACAGCCCCCTTGAGGGAGCCCCGTTCTTGTTTGGTAGATGCTCGTGGAAAGCATTCCTCCAGGGTTTGTAATAGACGGGCTGTTGTTCATTGTATTTTATTTATTTATTTATTATTTCTGAGAAGAGTGCTATGTAGACCAGACTGGCCTCAAACTATGAGGGATTCTAGTTTCCCTGCCTCCACCTCCCCAGTGCTAGACCCCAGGCACGCGCCACGCCAGGCTTGGGGTGGAAACTACGGCTTCAGGCACGCGACACCCACACACTTCTTGTTATCACTTGATTTCTGTGGCACTGGGTATTGAATCTACGGCCTTCTGCATGCTATGTGGGTGTTCTATCGCGGAGCGTCATTCCCAGCCCTTCTTGTTATTTTAATTATATATATATATATATATTTGTGGGAGAGAGACAGGAAGTATATGTGTGTGCCATGGCCTCTTGCTGCTGTAAATGAACTCCAAATACATGTGTCACTTTGTGCATTGGGCTTTACTTTACTTTTACTGGAGAATCAGACCCAGGCTGGCAAGCTTTGCAAGCAAGTACCTTTAACCATTCAACCATCTCCCCAGACCTATTATTTTATTTTTATAAATTATTTGTGTGTGTGTGTGGGGGTCTGAGTACTCATGCCATGGTATGTACATGTGAAGCTCAGAGGACAACTCTGAGGTGTCTGGTGCTCCACCTTCTTGGAAACAGGGTCTTTCGCCACTACAGAGGAACTTCCAGGTCTCAGTTGAATGTAGGACTGTCAGCTGGCCTATTAGCTCTGGTATTCATCTGGTTCTGCTTCCCATTGTCATAGGTGAAGACTTGGTGAACCACTGGCCTCGCACCACTGACCTTGGTGGACCATAAAACTTTCCGGGACCATAGCATGATGAGGGACTTCTGTTAAAAAGCAAGTCCACAGGGCTAGAGAGATGGCTTGGCATAGCTCTGCCTGGGAAGTCCTCCAATCAGTGTCTTATTGGAAGGTGTCTAATGGTTGGTTAGTTTCCATCATGAGTTTCATCTACCTCTCTCCTGTGTTTTATACTTCTCTGTATTCTCCAGGGGGAATTCTCCTAACTTCAAGCCCCTTTAAACCTCATGTCCTTTCTGGAACTCTCTGTAGACCCTGGTTTGCATAAGCCACAGCTCATCACACAATGTTCGTTCCTTAGCTTTCCCTGCCTTCCCTGACTTTCTTTTCCTCCTGCCTTCGCAGTTGAGGCTCACTAAATCCCACATCCTTCATGTGTCTAGAGCACCCAGCTACCATCTTGGATCCTCCCTTTCCTTTTTTTTTTTTTTTTTTTTTGAGATAGAATCTCACTCTAACCCAGGATGAACTGGAATTCACTATGTGGTCTCAGGGTGGCCTTGAACTCACAGCCATCCTCCTACCTCCAGAGTGCTGGGGTTAAAGGTGTGCGCCACCACACCTGGCTCCTCCCTTTCCTCTCTTTAGGTTTCTCCACCTTGCTCTGCAGCGCAGACCTTGGCTGGACTTCGAGATGCACCAGGCATCACACGGCCTCCAAGGTCTCCTCGCCTCCCACCCACCCCATGTGGCAGGGCTCTTTGGCATCCCTTTTTCTTTTGTACTGTGGCTGCTTCGAGCTGGCCCTTAATCCCACTCCTTGGGCTTCCATCCCCATGGCTTGCCTTGGTTGGAAGAGACACTGCTTGTCACAGACAGGAGCTGGCTGCCACCAACACCCCTGCCCCTGCTTTGGCACTCTCTGAGGCCATCAACCTGTGTTTCCCTGGTCTTCCTGTGAGGGGCAGCTAATGGCATCAAGCACAAGGCAAGGAAAGATGTGAGTTCAACTCCAGCCCTTACCTAGCTGCCATGTGACCCTTCCAGAGGAGGTATAGAAAGAAACTTCTACTCTCTTGATAGATCACCAAGAGACCAAAGAAAAGGTTCTGTCTCAGGCTGGGGAGGTGGCTCAGTGGTAAGAGGGTGTCATAGCTTCACATTGCTGGGATGAACCTCCACACCAGACACCGATGTGGGAGGAAGGGAATTTTTTGGAGCTTATAGATCCGGGGGAAGTTCCATAATGGCAGAAGAAGCTGTCCTGCTTTTACAGGTCCACCAGCATAAGCGAGCACACTCCAGGAACCCAAGGCAGAGCTCAAGCACTCTCCTTGTCTTGGGCTGGAATTTCAGGCACACCTTAGGTCTGGACCCCAGGATCCACCCACAGTGACACTTTTTCCAGCCAGGCAGCTGGAAATCCAAGAAGCTTTAATAAAACTGAATTGGCTGGGGACATCCATTCGAACTGCCACAGAGGGCTTTCTGTACAAGAGTGCGTTCAACCCCCAGCCTGTGTGTAAAAGGCATGTCTGCAAACCTCAGTGCTGAGGGGAGTGGAAACAGGAGAATCACTGGGGCTTGCTGGTTAGCCCATCTATCTGAAAACCAGTGAGCTCCGTGTGCAGTGAGAGACTCTGCCTCAAGGTGGAAGAGGAATAGCAGAGGACACCTGATGTCCTCTTTGGGCCTCTACATGAGTGTACATGGAGCACAGGCAGATGTCTACACACACGTGCATAACACACACACACACACACACACACACACACACACACACCCCACTATATCACACACCTCAACATCAATAGTAAAAGATTCTGCAGCTGGAGATATAGCTCAATGGTTAAAGGCACTTACTTGCAAAGTCTGATGGTCTGGGTTTGAGTCTCTAGTACCCACATAATGCTAAATGCACAAAGTGGCCAATGCAGCCAGAAGGTGGAGGCCCTGGCATGCTCTCTCTCTCTCTCTCTGTGTGTGTTTGAAAATAAATAAAATATTTTTTAAAAGAATTAAGCCCAGCTTTGTGAATGAATAAGTTTATTGGGTTTACTTACTGGAGCCTGGGAGACCCACAGGCAGCTACCCTGTGAAGTCTCCCTCAGCTGCTCCACTGATGGCTTGTCTCTCTCTCCCACGGAGCTGCATGTAGCGTAGCTTTTTCCAGCTTTCTGTCATCCTGGTCTACACAGAGGAGGTTTTCAGCTCAGCTCCAGCAGGATTTCTGAGTGACTTTGCAGCCCAAGTATCATTCAGTTTTTTTTTTTTTTTTTTTTTTGGTTTTTCGAGGAAGGGTCTTGCTCTAGTCCAGGCTGACCTGGAATTCACCATGTAGTCTCAGGGTGGCCTCTAACTCACGGCAATCCTTCTTCCTCTGCCTCCCAAGTGCTGGGATTAAAGGCGTGTCCCACCACGCCTGGCTTTCATCCACCTTTTTTTTTTTTAATTTTTATTTATTTATTTGAGAGCGACAGACACGGAGAGAAAGACAGATAGAGGGAGAGAGAGAGAATGGGCACGCCAGGGCTTCCAGCCTCTGCAAACGAACTCCAGACGCGTGCGCCCCCTTGTGCATCCGGCTAACGTGGGACCTGGGGAACCGAGCCTCGAACTGGGGTCCTTAGACTTCACAGGCAAGCGCTTAACCGCTAAGCCATCTCTCCAGCCCTCATCCACCTTTTTTGAGACAGCCTCACATGGCTTGGAGCACACTAATTCCACAAGACTGGCTGGCTAGTGAGCTCCAAGGATCCTCCTGTCTCTGCCCCCCCAGCTCTGGAATTACAAGTGTATGCCAGCAAGCCCAGCACTTTAAAAAATTTTTATTTATTTATTTGAGAGTGACGGGGGTGGGGGGAGAATGGGCACGCCAGGGTCTCCAGCCACTGCAAACAAACTCCAGACGCATGTGCCCCCTTGTGCATCTGGCTAACATGGGTCCTGGGGAATCGAGCCTCAAACCGGTGTTCTTAGGCTTCACAGGCAAGCGCTTAACCGCTAAGCCATCTCTCCAGCCCATGCCCAGCATTTTATGTGGGTACTAGAAGTGGAACTCAGGTCCTCCTGCCAGTGAGGCAGCCTCTTTACTGACTGAGCTATGTCCCTTGACCCGTGTGCATGGGTATTTATAAAAAGTGGCCCATCCTGCCAGCAGGACTGTAAATGTTGCCACTATACCATCTTGCATTGGGTCAGGCTCAGATTACGGGAGACATGGCGTGATTTACAGACAAGCTCCTGCAATGCAGATCAGCAGCCTCTTCCCACTCCCATGCCTATCCAGGTGTGCTCTGGCCACAAAGGTAAGGGATGCTCTCCCCAGCCTTCCCCTGCAGCCAGCTCTCAGCGGTGGGTGTGAGGCACAGTCCTCGAAAGTTATTTGCACACTGTTGGAGGGCCCTGGCTAGCCCCCAAAGTGTCTGCCTTTTTAAATTGGTAACCAGTTACCACAAATGACTTTCTAATTCGTAGACCTCCAGGCCTGGTAGGGAAATGAACTGAAAATATGTAAACACTGCAGGGGAAGTCACCGTAGCTTTCTGCCCTTTCCCAGGCCTGCCTTTGATTTTTCCTAGCTTCTCTTTTTAGACTCCAGTGCTTTTCTTTCTAAACTCTCAATGGGGCCCCTCGGGCGAGTCATGGAAAGTTGAGCTTGTTGGGCCTGTGGAGAGGACTTGGTGAGTAAGAGAACTTGCATCAAGACCTCAGTTTCATCCCCAGCACTCATCTAAAGACAGAGAGGGCTGGAGCCATGGCTTAGCAGTTAAGGTGCTTGCCTGCGAAGCCTAAGGACCTAGGATTGATTCCTTGGAGCCACATAAACCAGATGCACAAGGCGACATATGCATACAAGATCATATGTATGCACAAGGTGGCACACATGCCTGGAGTTTGATTGCAGTGGCTAGAGGCTTTGGCAGACCAATTATCTCTTGCTCGCTCGCTCTCTCTCTTTGTCATAAAAAAGACAGACAAGCATGGTCAGGCATGCCTGTAAGCTCAGTGCTGATGACGTGCGGAGTGAGACACAGGGCTCACGGGTCAGCCACTCTAACTGAGAACTGGCAGCTCCAGGTTCACTGAGAGATTTGCTTTCAGGGAAATAAGGCGGAAGAGTGACAGAGGACATGCAAAGTGCTAGGGCCTCTCCACATGTTCATATGAGGCACACTCATCTGCACACATATGAGAACGTCCCCCCCCCCCACGGAGGTGAAATTGGGCAAAATACTACTTGTTTTGGCAGATGGCTCCAATCTCTCCCATCTCATGCATTCTCCTAGAAGCTTTTCAACCTCCATCGAGAGGTGGATTACCATCACAGTGCTTAGGAGACATGTCAGCTGTGTGTTCAGCAGTAAGTGAGACATCACACGCTCCGACGTTCAGAGAACATTGCAGAAGAAACTGTGGAAAGCATGTAAGAGCCAAAGAACAAGAAGACTGATTGGGAACACCTTCTTCTAGACATGAAGTGAGGATGGCATTCATGACTTCGTAGTAGTTGTTGCTACCGGCAAAAAGTCTGCATAGGGCTGGAGAGATGGCTTAGCGGTTAAGTGCTTGCCTGTGAAGCGTAAGGACCCCGGTTCGAGGCTTGGTTCCCCAGGTCACACGTTAGCCAGATGCACAAAGGGGGCGCACGCATCTGGAGTTCATTTGCAGTGGCTGGAAGCCCTGGCGTGCCCATTCTCTCTCTCACTCTCTATCTGTCTTTCTGTCTGTCACTCTCAAGTAAATAAATATTTAAAAAAATATTTAAAAAGTCTGCATAATATTGGGCCCATTCACGTGCAGTCATGGATGATGGAGGACGGCCAAGAAAAATGACATCAGCATTGAAGAAGGACTCGTTGGAGCAGAGAGGGCGTTCAGTGGAAGGGGTTGGGAGGGCAAGAAGGGTGGCAGGAGGGGACTATGATCAGGTTACATGGCATGTACATGGAGAGAGAGAGATCGTCAAAATCTAACCAAGTAGTGGTGGAGTATAAGAATGTCCCCCCCCCTCGAAGCAGAGCAGCAAGCACCTAAGCTGCTTGTGGACAGTTAAAGAGGCGAAGCCACAGGACCCATGAGTCGTGAGGAAGCAGCAGTGACCAGCTGGAGCCGAGGCTACAGCATCGAGCCAGCTACCGGATCAAGGGAGCAGCCAGGCCTGGAAGAGTCAATGGAAATAGAGAGAAGGCAAGAAAGGGCAAAGAGTGGAGCCCAGCGCAGGATAAAAGTCTATACAGAGCCAGAGAAGAGAAGCCTCAGTCCTTGGTTGTCAGTCCTGCTGACTCTGTAGGGCCAAGGGTCTCTGTCCCCCTGCTGCTCAGCATTGAGGCGTCCTATTCTC
Source organism: Jaculus jaculus (assembly GCF_020740685.1). NCBI lineage: Eukaryota > Metazoa > Chordata > Mammalia > Rodentia > Dipodidae > Jaculus > Jaculus jaculus. The sequence continues at coordinate 105,125,321 of NC_059112.1, forward strand.
TGGGTCTACTCAGAAGCTGGAAGGCCATTTGCTACCAAGGCCGGAGGAATCTCAGTTTCCTAGCCCTACACAAGAGCGGTACCACTTCAGAGCTAAGGGTCCTGACATCCGACTGTAGAGCTGAGCCCTGCTCCTGGAGATGTGGGATGCTGGGGGCGCTACCTGCTGCTGCTCCTGCCTGCCTGCTGCTGCATTCACTTCTGTCAGATGAAGAGGGGTCCAAATGCTGCCGTCTACCAACACATGAATTGTTTCTTGGTCGGGTAGAGTGAAAGGACATGGCCAGCTGGTTGCTGGCGGAAATCGCTGTGCGTCTTGTAGGTGATTTGAGCCCTTTGTTTCTCAGGTCCTGTCTGCTAAGCGTAGATGGCGATGGCAACATCAAGCTCCTGTGTGCTGTGAGAGTGTTCATCTGGACAGATGATTCTGCTTTACAGCTGTGAATTTTTATAGCATTGTGTGGAAGGCCAATCCTGTTCAGGCTGAGGTAGACACCAGCAAGTGAGTGGTAAGCTGAACTGTCCTGGCCCATCTCTCTTATGAGGCTCTTGGATGACTATAAGCCAACGTATGATGACTTACTATGTTGATTTTCTGAGGAAGTGGCATTGATGTCCAGATCTGATGGAAGGGCCAGGGTAAAAGCCTATGCAAAGGGCCTCAGGTATGAGAGAGGCACTTGCATCTCAAGCCTGGGCTTTCCTCGGCGCACAGCCATTTTCTATCCTTTCTCAAGTATCTCTGGGTACTTCTTCCTGGCAGGCATCTAAACAGGCACTGGGGATGGGGAGATGGCTCAGCAGGTGTGCTTGCTTGTAAAGCCTGCCAGCCTGGATTTGATTCCCCACGTAAAGCCAGATGCACAAAGTGGTGCATATGTCTGGAGTTTGTAGTGGCAAGAGGCCCTGGGATGCCCACACTCATTCTCTCTCTCCTCACAGATTAAAAAAAAATAAATTAAAATAGGCGAGTTCAATAGAATTATGCCAGCTCCCACAGGGGAAAGGCAGGGCTTTGTAGCTGTAAGAAGCAGCAGCAGACCCTGCTTAAGTTAGCGTAGTGGGAGCTTGCAGAACCTGCCGGTCAATGCAGGACCAGGTCTGGGCCGTGGGCAGGAATGTGGGAGGAGGGGCCACCCAACAAGAGCCCCCAACAGCATAGAACTCACCCCATCTTTGCAGCTCGCTTTTCTTTCTTTTTATTAAAATACTTTTATTTATTTATGATATATGATATGATATGATATGAGAGAGAGAGAGAGAGAGAGAGAGAGAATGGACAAGCCAGGGTATCTAGCCATTGCAAACAAACTCCAGGCACATGGTGGTGGCTTAGGTGGGTTCTGGGAAGTCAAACCTGGGTCCTTAGGCTTTGAAAGCAAGCGCCTTAATCGCTAACCGTCTCTCCAGCACTTCAGCTTTCTTTTTTTCTGATTCTTTTTTTTTTTTTGCATGTGTTTGTGTGTGTGTGTGTGTATGCATGGTGTGTCTGTGTGTAGCACGTGTGTGTGTGTGCAAATGCATGTGCATATGTATGTGTGTAGGCAGGAGGTTGGCATGGGATGTCTTTTTCAAAGTCTCTCTACCTTATTTGTTGAGACAGGGTCTCTCGCAAGCTCACCAATTCGCCTAGACTACTTAGCCAGCTTTCCCCGGCAGAACCCTGTCTGCCCTTTCCTAGCGCTGGGATTCAGGGCCATGTTGCCCTGCCTGGCATTTACATGGGAATCTACACTTGGGCCCTCATGTTGGCAAGGTAAGCCCCTCTACCCACAGAGCTCTCTTCCCAACCCCTCTGCAGTCTCTCTCAGGGCTCAAGTCCTGACCATATCTGATTGGTTGAACTGAGGTCTCAGGGGGCTTCCTGCCTCTTCAGGATGGATCTAGGCACTTCGGCTCCTTGGGTGTTTGAAGAAGAGCTGGCAGTAGGGAATGGTCTATGAGGTTGCTCCCTGAGAAGACAAGGCTGTTAAGGATGGATCACCATACTCCTGGGGGCACGATCCTTTGGTGGGGAGATGTCCACTCTCATGCCCTTCTTGGAATTGCTTTCATTGAGGGTGAGTGGGTCCTTGTGCCTCCTTGAGAGACACTATGATTCCAGAAGTCATGTCTGTGTTTTTCTCTACTTTGGGAGGCCCCTCAGGGGCAGAGGGGCTGGGGCCTCTGGCTGACCAGCAGCAACCTTGTACTCAGACATGACAGTTCAAGAAGATGTTCTCACATGACGTCACCACTCTGGACTCCATCCTAATTCACTTGTGGCTTTTATAAGCCTTGGCTTCCTGACACAGAGCATTTGTCATTTATGGGACATGGTGCAGCCTCAAAGCTGGCCTTCCTCATTTTTCTTCTGCTCCATATTTTTATTTTATTAGAGTTAAACTAAAGTCAGCTCTCCTTTGTGTCCAGCGTGCAGACCTTGGCTTTGATTTTGATATGGGCAATTGTGACCTTTTGTCAATATGTGAGTAGGTTTGGATATGAAGCATTAGAGCCTTGGAGGGTGGGCTGATGGGGGCAGTCAGGAGGCTGGGCCACAGTTACGTTAGGGGAACTGGACCAGCACTCAGAAGGGCTCCAAAATTATGTGATCATTTGTACAGTGGTGGGCACGTGTGGGGAATGTGGACAAGGTTTGGATTGGTGGGCTTTCTGAAGTTTTGTGGTCATGGTGATGCAGCCAGATGCCACGATTTGAAACAGTGCTAACTTTGAAGGGTGGGGAGGAAAGTTATGCTGAAATGGAGCCAGGGCCTTGAACATGTTAGGCAAGCACTCTACCACTGAGCACCATGCCTACTCCAACAGTGTGGATCTCTGACCCAATAATGGTTACCTGAAAGTTAGAGGCGACTTTCCATCCACAGCTAAAGGTGTGGGCATAGGTGAAAGAGTCCACTGTGTTACAGGAAGGTAGACCTGGCCAGGCTATCATCCCAGCATTGTGGAGTCACAGGAACTTGTTTGGAATCCTGGCTGTGCCCTGGACTTGGAGAAGGTGACTGAATGTCTCGGCTTCTTCAAAAAAAAATTTATTTTTAAAATGGCTCAGTGGTTAAGGTGCTTGCCTGTGAAGCCTAAGGATCCATGTTCAACTCTCCAGATCCTATGTAAGCCAGACACACAAGGTGATGCAAGCGCACAAGGTCGGACAAGGCTGCACACATGTCTGGAGTTTAATTGTAGTGTCTGGAGTTTAATTGTAGTGACTGGAGGCCCTGGTGCACCAATTCTCTCTCACTGTCCTAAAAAAGTGTGAAAGAAAGGTTATGCTCTTATATCCCCTCTTCCCTACCCCCATTTTACTGTGGGCCCACCTCAGTGGGGTTATTGACAGTCGCGGTGGGGTCCTGAAGCCAGTTTGTGTTGTGGGCGGGGCGTGTCTGGAGATGTTCCTGCCCACCCTGAAGCTCTCACAACCTTTCCACTCCTTCTTCTGCAACGTTCTCTTAGCCTCGGTGGGCATGTTAGAAGTCTGATTTAGTGTTGAGTTCTGCGTAGCCTCTGGATTTCTGCTTTGCTGAGTTTTGAATGACCACAGTGTCTGTTGCCATCTTCCAGGAGCTGGTAATCAGGCTGGCAGTGAGAGCAGCCCTCATGGTGCCACTTCCTCTGCCATGTCTCCTGGGTCCGGGCAGATGCATAGAGGCGATGCAGCTTGCGATGGGCAGTCAGCTATCTTTTCTTGTCGCGTTGAGGGACACTGGATCTCCCCAGTCTTATATGCCATCTGCAAAATAAAACAGATTCTCTAACTAAACGTGAGAGCAGCTTGGGTTAACAGGAGACAAGCATCATTATTCAAGAGACTTTTTGCTGTGTGTACTCAAAACAACAATGGAGGTTCTCTCTGGAGTCTATGAGCTTCCTATCCATGGGATTTTGACTTGGTTCCCAGTACCAGGTATGCGTTCTTTTGCACTGAGGGGGTCCCATGTCCCAATATCCCCCAGTAGCTTTCATTGCAGTTTCCAGCACTACGAAGGTGAGCCAGGAGGAAAGCAGCGCCCCTTTAAGTTCCAGCATGGCCTCTCAGTGTCCTTTGACCACAGCCTGTGATGTCTTCAGCAATGGGGTCTTACCTTCTACCAGCTTCTTGCTTTCATCATTAGGTGTAGGAAGAGAATTTATACTTCTCGTGGTTATGATGAGAATCCAATGTTATGAGGCTCGGAGCGCTCACTGAGCTCTCAACACAGTGTTGACACCCAGAAGGAGCGCCACACACGTGAGCTCTTATTCCTTGTGCTGGGTGAGCCTGTGGCCTTGTGGGCAGCCAGGTGGGCCCCAGCACTGGGACAAAGAATGGTGCAGCAGAGAAGTGGTTTCTGGAAACCACAGCTGGCGCATCTGCGCTTGCAAGCCTGAGGCAATGTTGCGTTAAACTTTCTTCCCTGGAGACGTGAACACACGTCTACTCACCCGGGTAAGATACAGATGACAGGTGACGGTACGGCTGTATTAAACCAAGTTTTAGTGAGCCGATGAGTTTGAAGAGGTCACTTACAGTGCATGGTGAGGGGCTACTAACAGGAACATGGACCCCCAAAGCAGTCCCCAAACCAGATCACCTTCCCATGGTTGCTTGGGTACAGCTCATTGTTCCTCGATCTTTTACCCTCTATCTTCATCATCTCCCCCTGAGGCCTGCGGGTCTTGTGCATCATTACATCTCAGGAGGCTCCAGTGATCATGGATGGAGCTCTGAAGACCTTCCACATGTCCTTCCTTCTATGGGGAATTGTCAACAGACCCAATCTCACGAGTCTTTTGTGACTTGTCCCAGCTGCTTTTGATAATGCTGGCGATTGTTGTTTACTGCTTTTAGTGCAGAGGAATTTGCCATACAACAAACAGGTGGCATGCCCCCTCTTTTATTTTATTGAGGGACTGGGGATTGAACTCATGGCCGAGCTAATGCCACTTTTCCTTGTCCCCAGCCCTGCATGCTCCCTTTTAAATGGCTGCCATGACACCTCCTCTTCACAGGTGGTCTGTTCGTCTTAGGGTCTCCTCTTCCCCGGGATTCTCAGGTCATTTCTCTCTGCCTTAGAGTCTTGGACTCTCTAGTGGTTCTCTTGGTGTCTGAGGAGGGACTCATTTCTTCACTCCTGGACAGGACAGGAATAAGGACAGCATGCCATAGTCCCAGACTATTTCTTTCCTGGCCGAGAGCTCCTGAGGCCCCAAAGCACCAGTTTTTTATTTCTTTATTTTACAGCTTTTCATTTTATTTATTTATGTTAATTGTGGACTTTATGAACATATTGTACCTGGTCATCTTCCCATTAGGTTATATTCTTATATCATCTCTTCCTTTCCCCCATTCCACTGAGGGACCTATTCAGTGGTGTTATTGGTATTTACTGTGGGGTCATGGATGCACCAGTAAGTTTTGAGAATGGGGGACAATGCCTCAGGATACTCCTTCCCACCCCAAGGCTCTTAGAGTGTTTTTACCCTATCTTTTGAAAGATGTGTTCCAAGTCACCTTTAGTATTAAGTTCCAACAGCCTCTGGTTTTCTGCTTTGATGAGTTTTGAGTCTCCTTAGTGTCTACAGTGTCACGCCAAGACATGAAGCCAGACAAGATCAACAGGCAAGGTTGTTGTCATTGACCTTGGTCTCACCACTAAATCTAAGCCAGGGGAGAAGTTTACCAAATGCTGTGGTCGTTTCACATAACTTTCACCAGAAGTTTACAAGCATCAACCATATGATGCCACAAAAAAAGGATGTGTTGCCCTTGGGTGTCTTGTTATACTGTGTGGTCACCGGCACTGTCCCATTTGAATATTCCACAGTGTAAGAATTGAAACAAAGGATTGTATCAGGGGAACATAATGTACATGGTCACTTAGCCAAAAAATTAACAGGACTAATCAGCCTATGAATAACTGTTGACCCTAATCTGTGGTCCCATGTGAAACAACTTACGACTCGCTCGTGGCTCCAGCCAGGTGAAAGGTGTTCAGGTCTTCTCACGGAGATGCTCCCAGAAGGCTGAACCCTGCCATCCTGCCTGTGATGAGGGACATGAGAGTTAATCCATATGACACATGCCAGTCTCTTTTGTAATGTAAATTTGACCAGTTAGCAGGCATTTAATGCCTGCTCCCATACCAGGCACACAGGAGTGAAGAGGCGAAGGCCCAAGACAAACTGGTATGTCCTGGGACATACGCTTTTCCCCATCTCCACCGATCCCTCTCTACCAGAAGAGGAGACAAACTGCCTGTAATTCGGACATTTTCTACACTCTTAAAAGTGCAGGCTTGCAGAAGTGCCACTGTGGCTAATATACACCTGTCCTTCCTACAGATGATGCCCTGTCACCCCAGGCCTCAAATGTCTTTGGCCAATGACTGCTCCAGGCACCCTCTGCCCCTGCCGTGGTCTGGAGTTGCCAGAGAGCCTTACGTGCCCCGGGATCCCGGAAGAGAAGCCTGTGGCAGCCGCTGGCTGGGGTGCCCGTGGCCAAGGAGGCAGTCGGGAACATGCAGAAGAGACCTCAGGCTCCAACAGCACGAAAGAGGAGCCAGCCAGCAGCCTTAGCTTCTAGCCAGGCCTCTGGTAGGTGGCGAATTCAGAACTCCCTGAGGACACTGTGCTGCTGCCTCTGGCCATCCCAGATGTCCCACCCACTAAAGAAGTGGCTGACCCTGGTGACAGTCCCAAGGCACCACTGTGAAGACGACATAGCAAACCAGCATCGATCGAGACAAGAGAGGTGGGTGAGCCCTGCGGTCCTGGTGGGAACAGGAAGACAGGACCCTCCTGCGCAGTCTTCATACGACACCTTTAATTTACTTCAAGCATCCCCCCTCTTCCTCCTGCAGTCTCCCCTTTTCCTCTTTCCCCCAGAGCCTTGAGAAAATAAGTTTGTGCTGACTTCAACCATTCTGTGTGTGGTGATTCTTTTTTTACATGTTGTAACAAATATGTATGGGTTAAATGATATTTGTCAAGTGCAGGCAGCTGCAACAAGGCAGTAATTTATAAGCGATAAAGGAGGGATGGTGTGTGTGTTCACAGGGTCCAAAGCTGGCCTTGTCACCGGGTGAGGACAAGGGTTCCTTTCTTCTGGCTATATTCATTTGAGTGGCAATAGACCAAGGTAGTTGTTATTGCCAACTTGCAACACTGTGAAATAGCTCCTATGGGATCAGACCACCTTGAACTCTCATAGGTTTCCTCATATCCTTGGCCACTCAAGCATGGGAGCTTAGGGCCATGTGTTAAAGGGGTGACCACAATCCCAGTCACCATGGCTATTGCATGGTCATGACCACTGCTTTAGGGACCAACCCCAGATGATCCCATTTCTTGACATAATTTGTATTGCGTCATCATGTTGCCTTCCCTTGTGGACCACTGGGCACTTGTAATCCTCTCCCCTACTCCACATGTGGCTCTGAATACCAATTTAGAGCAGATGACTACCTTTCATTTCAAACTAGACAGAGTCGCCCTGGACCTCCAGGGTGCACCTCTGAGTGAACAGTCTAGTTAATGCGCTGAGTGACAGCTGGGGGAGGGGTGATGGGTGGTGAAGACAGAAAGTGCCCTGCTATCAAAGCTGGGGAAGTGTACTCACTGGCACCCACAGTGGTGAAGAAGGCTGGAAGCTGAGACTGTATCCAAGGAAGCGGGAGTCAGAGAACTCCTTCCTGTGCCCTGGCACGCGAGTAAATAGCGTCTGTTGGTCCACGCATGGCACGTCAGGAGAAAGATCAACTGACAGGTGAAGGAAGGCTGTGGCTGCATTGTCTTAGGAAGCATTGGAGCAGGGGTAAGGACCACACACTGCAAAGTTGTCCTTGGCAACCACAAGCTCCCTCCTGACACTAAGTGGCCTGGCACTGGTCCCAGCTGAACCTAATGGTTCCTGCCAGCCTGCTCCTGGCCATTGTGTGGAAAATAGACCCCCGCCCGCCCGCCACCTTGCCTTTCTTCTATCCACATCACATGGGTTTGGTTTTACACGTACATTGTTTAGAACCATTAAATAGTCCTCATTTCTTATACTTTCCATTTCTAAGCATCCTCAGCCTGGTTCAAGGCCACCTTTTTTTTTTTTTTTTTTGCCTTATACCCTCCTGTTGCCTTAAGTTGCAGCTGTTCAGGTGATGGTTTCTGTGCTGTGATGACTGGCTTGACCCTGCTCTCACTGTCGAACTTGCTTCCCTCCCACCGCTTGCCTCTGGGTTCCTACCTGCTCTCAACGGGGGCCTTCCACATGCGTTCTGCTTCTCATGGTCCCCTGGAACTGTCTCAGCCCAACGAAACCTTCTTGAAAAATTTGTTCATTGTTTCTGAGGAAAAAAAAGTTATGTGTGTGACTGACTAGAGTAGTTACTTTTCACTGCTGTTACCCAAACGGCTGACATAGGCAGTGTAAAGGGGGACACTTACTTTACTCATGCTTTCAAGGGATTCACTGTCAGGGGGAGCATTTCTCATCTCAGTGGACCATAGGCATAGAAATGGGGTTACTAACCCTGGCTGGCGTTCCCCCTCTCCCCATTTTATTCTCTTCAGGCCCCCAACCCACGATGATGCCTCCCACATGAAAGATTCATCTTTCCTCCTCCCCGAGTCTGTGGGAATTCTCTGACAAGCACACTGCAAGGTGTGTCTCTCCAAACTCTCAGGGGATTCTAAACTCGGGTTGAAGATGAACAGGACTCGTCACACTGACTGGGTGTATGTTTCAAACACGTTATTCTATAACGTGCGTGGTGATTTCCTATGAACAACCTCAGTTTCCTGTTATCAGAGCCAGCCCTTTGTCAATCTGAATGGTGCAATAAACTAGGATGAGACGCTTTGTTAAAAGTTATTCCTAACTGTTCAACATTTATTTCAACCACGGGTTTCAGCTCTACAAAATCCAGTGAGCTGGGCGTGGTGGCACACACCTTTAATCCCAGCACTCAGGAGGCAGAGGTAGGAGGATCGCTGTGAGTTCGAGGTCACCCTGACTACATAGTGAATTCTAGGTCAGCCTTGACTAGAGTGAGACCCTACCTTGAAAAACAAAACAAACAAACAAAAATTTAAAAAGTCCAGTTAGGCAAATTTTCAGAGAATTACGTGTCATCTTCAGTGTTCTCAAGTTACAGAAGCCCACCCACAAACCAACACCTTCTTTTGCCCACCTCTAAGAGCGTGTCCATCAACAGGATGAATCTCTTGTATCTTGCCTAAGCTGAATTGGGTGGGGCGTGGGGCGGAATTCTATTTGGTGTTTCCAACAAACAATTTCCCATTAAGGAGATTTAGATAACTTGATCAAAGTCACCCAGAAAGTGGGGTAGCTGGGGTTTGAACCAAGGCAGGTTGGATTACACATCGTCCCTGCTAATCCTTGCAATCGTTTTTTGTGACGTTCTTGCTTAGTATTCTTCCCCAGGAAATCCATTACCACGTGCTGATGGAGTAACCCCCGTGGGGAGGGAAGGGCCGGCTTCCAGCTGACAGGCAGCTCCGGCTCAGGACTGCTCAGTGAGGGCTTCCCTGGGACACTGGATCAGCCATGGCTGCCGAACAGGGCCCGCAGTGCCCTTGTTCCTTAAGCCCCACAGGTAGAGATGGGCTTTGCATTTTCCTCTCTAATGGAAGGCAGTCTTGTCACTGTGCATCTTTTAGGAACCTAAACTAAGCTAAGCTGATGTCCTTGCTAGAATGACCATCAAATAACCTGCATGGGGCCCCTTCTGTTTTGCAGCAGGCAAATGGGTGGCTAAGACCCAAAGAACTGGGGCAGCTCACTCCAGATCACCCCCAACTTAGAGAAAGAGCCAGAGTTCAAAGCTGGGCCTGATGGCACAGGTCTGCAATTCTAGCTACTCAGGAGGCTGGGATGGGAGGATCACAAGTTCAAGGCCTGCCTGGGCTGCAGAGTTAAGTTCACAGCCAGCCTTGCCCGGGCCTGTTTGCAACACAGAACCTGTGTCCCAGCTTAGAAAGGAAACAAAACCAACGCCATCCTGACATTAAGGTCTGCATTCTTCCAACTCAAGCATCTGGGCTTTAACTTAAGCCAGCTTGCTTTCCTTTGGTGCTTCATGTACATGGAAAATAATTCACTTCTGCCAGACACGGCGGCTCGCACCTGTCGCCCCAGCCCTGAGGAGGCTAAGGCAGGTAGAATGCCTCAGACTCAAGGTCAGCATAGTCTATGTAATGAGTTCCAGATCTGTCTGGGTTTCAGAGACTCAAGACCAAAACCAAAACAGACAGAAAGGGCTGGAGAGTTGGGTTAGCCGTCAAGGCACTTGTCTTTCAAAGCCAAAGGACCCAGGTTCAATTCCCCACGTAAGTCAGATGCATAAGGTGGCACATGTGTCTGGAGTTCGTCTGCAGCAGCTGAAGGCCCTGGCGTGTCTGTGTCCATTCTCTCACTCTCTTTTTCTCTCTTTCCCTTTTCTCTCTTTCTCTCAAATAAAATAAAATAAATGTTCAAAACAAAACAAAAAAAAAATCAAAAGAAAAAAGGAACCATTGTTTAAAAACAAAACAGGCAGAAAACCTTACCAGTATTACTTTATAAAGAAGATGTTGTAGGGCTGGAGAGATGGCTTAGTGGTTAAGCGCTTGCCTGTGAAGCCTAAGGACCCCGGTTCGAGGCTCGGTTCTCCAGGTCCCACGTTAGCCAGATGCACAAGGGGGCGCACGCGTCTGGAGTTCGTTTGCAGAGGCTAGAAGCCCCGGTGCGCCCATTCTCTCCCTCTCCCTCCATCTGTCTTTCTTTCTGTGTGTCGCTCTCAACTAAATAAATAAATAAATAAATAAATAATTAAAAAAAAAAAAAAGAAGATGTTGTAGACTCCTGGTTAAGATCAGAGGTTAGGAAAAAAAAAATCATCTCCAAGCTTACCAACTCTTACCCACAATTCTCACTTCTACCCTCTAAACCATGTGGCTTCTGCCTTTAGAAAACCCTCACGCTGTCCCTATAATGCGTCTTAGCTTCGTGACTCCAATCAAGTTGTTCAACCTTTCTGAGTCCCGTGTTCCCATGCACATTACAGGAATTGTGCCAGCTTCGCGGAGTTGTCATAATTGGATGGGCATATAAAGCAATTCACACTGTCTGGCTTTTCTAAGCAGTGTTAGATCTTTAGTTCTTTGCGCAGCCGTGCTGAGCTGCACATCTGCAGTTCCTTGCTTTCAGCCTGCTCCCCTCCTCTGAGGTCTCCATAATCGCGTCCCTTCCCTGCAGCCCTCTTTTCATCACCTAAATATGTTTGTACCCAGCACAGATGCTCACACAAGTGATTCAAGAAAGAAGTCAGAGGAGTGCAATACAGGGGGGGACAAGGAAGCTGTGTCTGGTCTCCTAGCCCGCTCACTCTCCGGTATTGCCCTAGTCTGGCCTGGGACGGTGGGATGGTTCATCTCCATTGTCAGCTTGACCAAGAGTCATCATGGAAACACACACCTGGGCATGTCTGCAAGGGAATTCCCGGAGCAGTTCAGCTGAGGAGGGAAGACCCAACCTGAATGTGGGTGGCACAGTTCCATGGGCTGGGCCTGGACTGGATGAAAAGGAGAGTCACAGCCGGGCACCAGCATGCATGGCGCTGTGTTTCCTGACTGTGCAATGGGACAGGCCACACGGCCCTCCAGCCACAAGGCCTTCCTTGCCACAGAGGACTATACCCTCAAACCATGGCTCAACACAAACCCATCCTCCCTTAAGGTGCTTTTCATGGATTTTGTCACAGTGATGAGAAAAGTCATCCACTTGGAACACATCCTGTTGAGAGTTAGTACCTCATGAGACTTTACTATTTAACCCCTTTTTCTCTTTGTCCTTTCTCTACGGTTCAGTGCCCGGGTCAGTCACTTGTCATTGCCAGGGTGTCCCCATAGCGTGCTTGTGTCTGGGATCCACACAAGCTGTCAACCACATGTCAGACCTAGGGTGTCCCCCGCAGGCAACTTGTGTCTGGGATCTACACAGCTGTGCTTTCTCTGTCGGGTGCGTGGATCCCCGAGTGTCAGACACCTCCCTCCTTGGGCCCAAGTGTGACGGTGCTATCAGTGAGGTACTGGGTAGAGAAGGAGCGAGGGAGAGGAGGAGGGGGAGAAGGAAAGGGAAGAGGGTTGGGTCAGAGGTCTACTGCCCTTCAGGGACTGGGGCAAAGGGATGTTTGCTCTGGCCATGGCACTGAAGAAATGCCCAGATGCAGGGGCCTGGAGGGCAAGACCCAGTGTGCGGAAGTGCATGCATGGCTCATGTCGAAGGTGGCAGCAATCTTACCAAGAAGAGAGGCAGTAGTTAGGAAGAGAAGAAAAGAGAGAGAGAGGACAAAGGAGGGAGGGAAGGGGCTTGGAGGGTCAAGGGTGGACCATGGCGTTGGAGGTCGTTGGCTCACACTGTTAGGGGCTGTTCGCTCATGGGAAGAAAATGAAACCCATTTCTGGCTTAGGAGGCTTTCGCTTCTTGCTCAGCCTAGAGGGATGGGAAACGTTCTACTCTGTGTTAATAATCAAGTGACCCACAGCCCATGGCTGCTTCCTTGGTGCGATGATGTATGTAATCTTTGGAGGTGACCAGCCCCCCACTGTACGTGTTCTGTGTCTTACACTCAAAGCAGAGATTTCCATGCAGGAATCCCGGGTGTTGCCAGGAGCCAGGCGTACCTCCGCTGAATAATTTCTGTCACCTGCTGAGGTATTGGTGAGGTTTCCTCTTATTCTTCCATATGCATGTGGCAGCTCCTGGGTGGTAACTGGCATCTAATGAAGAGAGATCTAAGCGCAAGGATGCTTGAGATGTTAACGCTGGAAGTATTTCACAATATATTACTGGTCCAAACCAGGTAAGTCAGGCTGATCTTATAGTGGTCGCGAGAAAGCTCTGAAAGGTAAAATCCCTATTAGGTTGCAAGCCTGAAGCTGAGGCGGACGAGTGCCATGCACACATGCATGTCCCCAACCAACGGGATGGATTTGGACGGCTTGTTTGGCTTCTCAGAGCTTCAGACCCCTCATCTGTAAAATGAGGGGACAATGACACCCACCCTAGTGGGTTATAAGGAAAGTTAAATAAACCAATCCATGCAAAGTGTCTGCAACAGTGCCTGGCATGTAGTGAGCTCTCAAAAGCAACAGCGATTCTCATTTTCCTAACATTACCGTGGTTCTTGTCAACATGGGGAGTTACCGAGTGCTTTCTCCCCTCAGCCAGTGATGCTGCCTCGTGAGTACAGGGAAGAAAGGATGTAGCTCACACAGACACATAGTATGCTGACCACAACAGCCCTCCCCTGTGCCTCTCAATCATTTTTAGGATTGAATTATGTAAAACATTGGAATATAAAGTTCCATGGTCTGGTGGTCCTTGTCTTTTGGAGCTCAGGGCCCCCCTTGTTAATGTGAGTGCAGGGTCGTATCTTCCTCTCAGGAAAATGGAACTATGCATTTACAATTTTACATGAGCCAAGAATTCAGGATACTGGACATGGAAATGTTCAACTGGGGTCAGAGTTAAAGAAAGAAAAACAAACAAGCAAGCAAACAACAACAACAACAAAAATTCAGGGAACTATGATGGGGCTTTGTCCCATTACCCACACAAACTCAGGTTCATATTCCTTTCATACGACAGATCACATAAAGTTTATGGAAAAAAAACAGGACTCACAAGAGTGAGCTCTTGGCCTTTTCTCTGTCCCGCCCACCCTAGTTGAGCAGCCCAACCTGTGTCCATGGTCTCTTTGTGTGGATGACAAACTTCCTGATTCGGAAGCAGGAGAGGGGATTCGAAGCTGGAGGCAGGATGGAACCATGGGTACCCGTGGAAGAGATGCCCCAGTGCTTGGATTGGCCCATTTCCACAACATCATTCTCTTAGGTTCCAACAGAGACTGCATGGATGTGTGAGGAACACTCAAAAATGCTCATGCATATACATATATACATATATATATATATATATATATATATATATATATATATATATATATATATATAGCTTATAAGAATTTATTCAGCTCTTTTCCTAGGCTAATCCTTTCCCATCAAAATTACCTGTCAAGGCATTTTTTGGAAACAAAATTCTCACCGTGTGACTCATTTTGTGGCTGATCTATATGCTTGCTTACCCTCTTGTAATGGTTAATAAGTGGTTGTCATCTTGACAGAATTTGGAATCACCATGGAAACAAAACTTCTGGTCACGTCTGTGAGAAATTTCTTAGATTAGATTCGTTGGGGTGTGAGGACCCATCCTAACTGTGGGCGGCACTATCCCGGGGCTGCATTCCTGGACGTATAAAAGAGAAAGCGCTCTCACTGCTCTGGGCTTCCTCCTGGCTGACACGGGGACGTGGTGCCTGTCCCCCACCCTCATGGCCTCTACCCTCTGGACCTGAAACGCCAGGCCCTGGTGGTGGCGGCTTGTTCAGTCAGAGGCCAGCTTGTCTTACCACTCCGATGAGGTCCTTGGCTCAAGCAGCTTCAAGGGAGGAAGGCGTATTTTGGCTCACGGTTTTGGAGGGCAGTCTGTCATAGTGAGGAAGGCATGGGGGAGTTCATGGTGGTGGAAATATGTGTCTGGAACTCCTCTTGCTTTTTTCACAGACCAAGAAGCAGCGTCTGGACAAGATGCAGGGCTCAGTTATAATTCCCAAGACCTGTCCCCTTAAGATCTACCTCCTTAAGCTAGACCCTACCTTATAAATGTTTTACAGTCTCCCCAAGACAGCACTAGCTGGGGACCACGTATTCTAACATGAGAGCCAATGAGGGATATTTTACATTTTTGAATAAACCATAACATGGCTTCAAAAGGGTGCGGCTGGGGGATCTGTGTGGAAACTCCTGAGCCAGAGTGTCTACCTGCTTCGGGACTCTCTTTTTCATTCCTGCATTGCCTCAAGATCCTGTGTGACACTATGTGTGGCTGCAAAACTGGATGGAGCTGGGGCAGGGGGCCCCTCTCCTCTTCAGTGCCGTCTCTCACATACCAGGATGTGTGGGCGCTGCCTTGAACACTCTTCTCTTCAGCTCTGCAGTTTATGGTACAGTCATCCTGGGAGAAGGCAGCGACTCATCCTTGTTGTCAGAGCTCTTGTGGGTATTAAAAGGCTCTTGTGGCAATCAACACCCCACAGAAGAAAACAATGGGGCACAGTACAAGCCCACTTCGTCAGAACAAGAGCAGGAGAGATTTGGACCGTCAAGACAAACATCTCTGTGCCTGGGATGCCTCTTTGAAGGGCTGCAGAAGCTGTTCAGACACTGACATCTGATGCTTGTTTTCTGGTCCTTGCAGATGCCTGCTTGCCAGGTGGCTTCAGAGATGAAGAGGAAAGAAAAGAGATATTGGGGGGGGGGCTCTACATTGTGAGGAAGTGGAGTTGTCACTGGCTGTCCTTGGATCCAGATGTGTCATCTCTGGGGGTGTCCAAAGACCCTAACCATCGAGGCAAGTCTTACACTAAATGGTTCCTAATCTCTCAGAATTCATATCATTATTCATATTCATATTGTTTTGTTGCTTGCTATTTACTTATCACACACCCGAAATAGTGAGAATTGTGTTATTTAAAAAAATATATTTCATTTATTTGAGAGAGAGAAAGAGGGGGGAGAGAGAGAGAGAGAGAGAGAGAGAGAGGGAGAATGGGCACACCAGGGCCTCTAGCCACTGCAAACAAATTCCAGATGCATGCGCACCCTCGTGCATCTGGCTTATGTGGGTCCTGGAGAGTCAAACTGGGATCCTTTGGGTTTGCAGGCAAATGCCTTAACCCCTAAGTCATCTCTCCAGCCCAAGAATTGTGGGTTTTTTGATAATTTTATATGTATATGATGTATTGTAATCATATTCACTTCCTATTACCATTATATATCCCCCTCCCATTAAACCCCTTCCCAACTAATCCCCTTCACACTTTCAGGTTTTTTTTTTTTTTTTCTCTGACCCACTGAGTTTAATTGGGATTGCTTGCATGAGCATTGTTGGCGAGTTATTTGCAGGAGAATGAGGAACTTAACAGTGGCAACATCAATGAATACCATGTCTCTCCTCCCTCAGCAATCATTAACTGCCAGTAGGAACTCTGGGAGAGGTGAGGACCTCAGAGTCCCTCCCCACATTTATGATGGGATGTTGACGGGTGTAACTCCCTGTTGCTGTGAGTTCGTGAATGTAATGGCCAGGTTTTGCCCACAAGACAGTGTTCCACAGCCCCCCTCTCCATTCACCAGCTCTCATCTTCCTTCCTCCCACTCTCCCAAGATGTTCCCTGAACCTTGGATAGGGTGATGTAGATGTCCCGCTTAGGGCTGAGACATTCTCGGCAACGTTTGCAGCCGTGCATCTCTGCTTTACTGTGTTCTTCCACTGAGAGAACTCACAACTTTCCCCAAGCACTTCCTCTTCCCGTCGTTGGCCAGAAAGTCACTTTCTTAGCTTTGAGTAAAGGCTTTCTCTTCATTCTGCTCACTTTCCTGCCTTCACCATCAAATTTGGGCACACTATCGGGGATCTAACTCACATGGCCTGGGAAACCCACACCCTGTCTCCTGGTGTCACGTTACCTGCTTCATCATCCCACTTCCCATGAGTTACCCAGGCTAAAAGTATTTGGCAATATTGGCTGCAACCATCAATCACCCCAAAACCATGGTGCAGCTAATGGCTCGGCAGCACCAGAGGCCGTGGAGGTTCACAGAAGTTAAAACTGAGCGTGGGAGACTTCTAAAGCAGTGAGACTTCTCTATAGGACCTTGTCATGGAGACCACTGTCTGTGATGGTTAACCGGAATTGTCAAAATTGATCGGATTAAGGAAAGCCTATGGCATTAAGGAGGTACAACTTTAGGTGTGTGTGTTAATCAGGGCTCTCTAGAGGAAGACAGCTGGTACAGTGAATGCATATTACAAGGGGTTTATTAGAAGGCTTACCCAAGACAAGCTGGGCCATCCACCGGTGGCTGTCTGTACACTGGAGAGGCTGAGAGCCTGGGAGCTGCTCAGTCTGTGACGCTAGATGCCTCAGCGCCCCAATCTGGCACAGAAGGTCTGGGGGATTCCCGGGGAGCTGCTGGTTTTCAGTCTGTTGGCAAGTTGAAGAAGCTGGTTTCCAAGCTTCATGAAGAATAGAAGTGACAGGGTTGACACACACACACACACACACACACATGCACGCACTAGCAAGCAGCGAGGGCGTCCTGGCTGAAGGCCCTATGGTCTCCTGCAGCTTCTGGATTCACAGTCTACTACTGGAAGGGGAAAGTCTGCTCACTCTGGGGGAAAACTCCCAGCTGCATCGATATTTCCTGGAAACTCTCACAGACCTGCCCAAGGGACATATCTCTTTACTTGATTGCTGATATAATCAAGTTGATAATCAAATAAACAGTCCTGGGGCTGCAGAGATGGCTCAGTAGTTACAGGCACTTCCTTGCAATCTTGCCATCCCTAGTTCGATCCCCCAGCAACCATGTGAAGCCAGATGAGAGGTGGAAGGAAGAAGACATCGCACTTTCTGTCTTGAGAAGAGACTGGCCCGAGTCAAGCGGGGCAGAAGCAGGCTTGACACTGACAGCAGCGGTCCCCAGGCCAGTCAGCCTCCTCCATTCTTTTCATTGCTCCTCATGCTGCAAGACAGGGCCTTGACACTGTGACCTTGGTCAGGCTGGGAAAGTGGGGACTGGAGCCCTGAACATTGCTTTTGTTTTTTCCTCCAGGGACAGCAGTGTGTTTAAAGTTTGGGACACAGTAGCATGGACTCCCCACATGTGCTCATTGTGAGCCGGACTTGGGTTAACACTCCATCCATTGGTCACCTGACCTCCCCAGGTCCAGCTCGGACTGGTGCACCCCTGTGATGTTTGGGGACTTCGAGATTACTATCAGTTCAGAGCCCAGGTCCAGTACCTCAGAACGGTCTGCTGATTCTGTGCCCCGTGTATAGCCACAGTGACCAAAGGCTGCAGATCTCTTTGGGGCCACCTGGAGGAAAGACTAACAGCGTCCCATTGGCGTAGCAAGTCATGTCTCTTGAGGGGATCTGGTCTACCCTTCAGTTAAAGGTTCTAGCTCTGAAAACTGCCTCAAGTCTGGGAAGTGATTGAGGGGATGCAATACCCTGTTTCTCTGATTCAACCTAGACTTCTGCTCCCTTGCTCACGTTCAAGCCAGAACCCTCTTGCTTACACAGGCCAAGGAAGGCCACACTAGGACGCCAACCCACTTCACTTCTAGGAGTTTGGTGCTCCAGAGCAATCATCACAGGTCCATGTGTCACACCCGCCATAGGCCTTTGATTGTGGCTTTGATATTGCAGCTCGGGAAGGGATCATGTCCACCTACCTTTGGCTATTGGGCACTGCTATCATATGGTCGCAGCCACTGCAGTGTGCCTCGGGCACATCTCTGGCTGTCTTTAGTCTCTCTCTGCGTACCAATGGTACCCATTCATATAGCTGATATGAGGTTTCAATGAATTAATATGTATGTCGTCATGGAAGGGAGTCTTAAGCCCATGTGTAATTACTAGGGTTGCTTATGCTGAGGAGACAGGGTGTGTTGGAGCAGAGCCACTTACCCACTTTGGGCATCTATTGTGTGCTGCCCCCTGTGACTGCTGGAAGGGAAAAGCACTCAGCACAGCTGGTGTGGTCACACCTCTGGGATCTTTGGTGGGGGAAAGGATGACACAAGACACTGGGGAGATGGCCCAGTCATCGTAGCAGTTACTCTCTGTTGCTGGGATGAAACACCTCACTGGAAGCAGCTTATGGAAGGAAAGGACTTATTTCCAGCCCATAGTTATGAGGAAACGTTTCATCATGGCCGGGAAAGCATGGCAGAGTAGACAGCTGGGTGTCACATCTTCACATCGGCATGAGGAAGTGGAAAAAGCCAGCTGAGTGTAGCAAGTGCGGCTGGACAGTAACATCCCAAGGACACACTTCCTCAAGTAAGGTTCCAACTCCCAAAGGTACTACAACCTTCCCGAATAGTGCCACCGACTGGATATTAAGTATTCAAACACATGAGGCTACAGGGGTATTGTAGTCAGGTTTTCATTGCTGGTAGAAATCACCTGACCAAGAGCATGGAAACAAAAGAGGTTTATTTTGGCTTACAGGCTTGAGGGGGAAACTCCATGATGGAAGGGGAAATGATAACCTGAGCAGAGGATGGACATCACCCCCTGGCCAACATCAGGTGGACAATAGCAACAGGATAGTGTGCCAAACACTGGCATGGGGTAACAGGCTATAAAACCCAAAAACTTGCCCCCAACAATACTCCGCCTCCAGGAGGCTTTAATTTCCCATTGCCATCAGCTGGGGAGACAAATTTATGGGGGAACCTGACTCAAACCACCACAAGAGGGCATTTTATATTCAAACCACAAAAGTGGTAGAGTACTTTCTGTGCAAGCCTGACAGCCTGCGTTTAGATCCACAGAACTCTTGTAAAGAGGGATGCGTAGCATCAGTTATGTTTTCACGCCAGTGTGCCCACATGGGGAGGGGAGACAGACACAGGAGAATCCCAGTTAGGCCAATTAACTTTGTGAATGCAGAGGTGAACAAGAGACACCCTGCCTCCATGAAGGTGAAAGGTGTAGACCCACACTTGAGGCTGTTCTCTGACCTCCAAATGTGCTGTGGCACGTGCATGCCTGCACAACACACACACAAACACACACACACACACACACACACACACAATTTATACACACATCACAAAAACATATACAAGCACAATTATACAAAGAATGTCTTAAGCAATGGCAGTGTGATCCAGGGCAGGATGGGAGAAGGTTGGGGCAGAGGCTCTGGGAATCCTGGTCGTGTCCCCTGCCTCTTCTGCTCCTGAGGTGGGGCAGAAGTCTTTGGGCGCTTGCTCAGCCTGCTCTGGGTTGGAGCCTAGCTCATCCACATCTCAGTACATCACAAAACTGAAGCAAAGTCCCACCCATGCTAGAGGTTTACCCGGGTTCATGCTGTTACCAAATCATCAGCTGCAGAATATTTCCCAGTTTTCTCCTTTTGTCTGTCTGCACTGCTGTGTGGCCCTCTGTCTTGTCTGACCTTGCACTCTGGATCGCTCTGTCCCCTACCCCATCTCCCCTCTTCCTCAGTGCTCCAGGCCTGCAAAGCAGCATCTTGCTACCTCTCCCCCAGCTCCAGGGCCATTTACTTGGTCCAAATACCTTGCCAAGAGCAACTCTTTGGGTACATGGGCGTATCTCCTCCTAACTGTCACTTCCTCCAGAGGGATGGTCCTCCCTCTGTACTTTCCGGCTGTCTGCCCCTGCTGAAACTCCCGCGTCCCTGGATCCTATACACCCAGGTCTTCTGTGCAGATTTTTCTGCATTGGAAATATTTTCCCATGGGGATACGAACTGCAACTGGCCACAGGGGGCCTGCTGTGTTCCTTGGGCGTACTTTCCCCCTCACCACTGCACTTCCTCGGTCCGCAGCGATGCTCAGTACTCATCTGCTGAGAGCCTCCGCCTCCCGGTGCATTTCACTGGACAGGGTTCTCTAACCAGAGTTCTCCGAGAGCACTTGTAGCATGCTCGCCCTTAGCTTGCGTGTAAATCATTCCAAGTTCGGAATATCTCCGGAGACCGGCGTGGCCGTGCGGTTCAAGCTACACGGGGGGGCGGGGTTCTTTCCCTGCTCCCTTTCTTTGGGTACCCGGGGCAACCTGGCTGGGGCGCAGGGCTTTGCCTCCGTGGGCCGGGCCTGGTCCAGCGGTTGCCTCCCTTGCAGGCTTCGCCCGTGCCCGCGGTGCCCGCGATCGCCGGCAGAGGGCGCGCGCGAGCCGGCAGTGGTGCGCCTCGCTGCCCAGCGCGGAGCCCCGCGGACCCCGAGCCCGCGCGCGCAGGAGCCCCGCTGCCACCGCGAGGCCGCTTGCGGCGGGAGGCGCCGGCTTCCTGCCTCGGGTCCCCAAGTGCAGGCACAGAGCGCCGCGCCCCCGCGCTGGAGCCATGGCCAGTCCGGCGGGCAGCCCTGACGACGCGGGCAAGCTGCGGGGAGGCAGGGAGGGCCGGCCGAGGAGGGAGGACGACGCCGGTCCCGAGCAGAAGAGGCTGAGGCTGGGGCTGCCCGGGGCCCGCGCCGAGGCGGAGGACGGAGGAGGCGCGCCGCGTCCCGGCGGGGAGGAGCCCGGCGCCCGCACAGGTGGCGAAGGCGGAGGTGTAAGTGAGCCGGGGGCCGCCGCGGGGGACGCGGGCCAGGGCCGGGGCGGCCCGGGGACGCCGCGCCGCCGCCGGGGTGAAGTTGAGAATTGGGGTAGCAACTCCTGCAGGGTGCGATGCGCTGGCCTGTGGGTGCCTCCCTGGGAACTGGAGGCTGGGGCAGTTGGTGTCAGACACCTTGTTTATGTGGCACCGAGAAACCCGTGGGGTAGCTGGAGGAGAGACCTGCTTGGCCCCTGTGGCTCCCTGAAAAGAGTGAAGGGGTGTCTCTAGGGAGGGGGGGGCCAGAAGGTGGGGTGGGTGCTGACCAGGCCTCAGCAGGTACCCTTGTCCTGGCCAAGGATGTTGGCACACCTCTCTGGTGACGCACCCCGGGAGGGCTTCGGATGGGGACAAACACAGGGCACCAGGTTCCTCCAGACCCTGCTGCCCTGTGTCCAGCTAGCCCGCGACTACAGCAGCTGTGTGTCCCGTCACCTGCCTTGCACCTTGCTGCCGCTGTGGCCTCCCTTCCTAGCTGCATGGGGAGAGTGAACAGGAGGCAGATGGCTTCCACATCAGCCCCCTTTCCCCAAGCCTCACAGAGGGGGACAGCCAGGCAAAGTTCTCCTCACCTCCCTGGTAATTCTGGGGTGATGCCCTCCTCTCTGGCTGGATGTGCGTCCATGGTGGTTTGTCGTGTACAGGGGAGACATGAGTCACTGTCATGTGTGGGATGAAGTTCAGGGGACCGGTTGGCCTCCTGCTTCCTCCCTGGACTCTTCGGGCGTGACTTCACCGAGCTTACATGGGGCCGGGGTAGGGACATACAGCTGGAGGACAGACCAGGGTTATGAGGACACTCGCTCTCTGAACGCAGCTTGTCACCTTGATAGTCTTTAATGGGTGATGGGGCTGAACTCTTCGTTCCTGTCCAAATATTTTTGTTCGTTACCATTTCCTTGGCTGAGCTTGCCTTCAAAATGTGATGAGTGGCTAATGAGCCCCAGGAGGGAGCAACCCCTTCTTTGTGAGTCATCCAGACGACACTGTGGTACCTGGCCACATTGAAACCCAGCGTTGTAGGCACATGGTTACTCCCAGAAGCTTCTGGAACCTTTCCTGTAGCAGCAGCACCTGCATCCGCCATAGAGGCTGTTGGACCCTGAGCTTGGACCCCCGCGGGCCAGGTAACTAACTCTTCTCTGAGATCCCAGGAGAAGGTCAGCAGTGCTTACGAAGGCTGTCTGGGCCAAACCATGGAAAGGTGGAGAAAGGACTTGTGTTGCACAGAGGAGAGCCAGATTCCAAGCATGATCACACTGGCAGATCAATGCTATGGCCACTTGTGTTGTTGGAAGTCCCCTTTCCTCCATTCATGTCCTGTCCCTCTTGGTCATGAGGCTCTGCTAAAGACCATGATGCCACAGTGAGTGGAAGTGACCAAGGACAGCAGAGAAGCTGGGAACGTGGGGCTGGAGCCAGGCTGCCCAGCCGACCTTCATGTTCTTCCTGTCCTTAGCTGGGTGTCTGGGGACAAGGCACTTCGCTTTTCTGAGCCTCAGCATCCCATGATATGTCAGCAGGCCTGGCTCCATGGGGTTAGTATTCCTGAGATTAAATAAGGCTTTGTGCTTGTGCACAGGAAGCACTTCCAATGGCTCCTCGCACACCGTGTGTGCTCCACAAACGTGATTTAGTCCTGAAGTTGACTCCACTGAACAGGCCTCGTGTCGTGTTTGGTTCTGGATGAGGGAAGGTGTCGGCTGGCGTGTCCCCATTAAATGCTTTCTGGAGGTTAAAAGAATTTTGTGTGCGGGATGGAATTTGCAAAGGGCAGAAACCCCATTGAGCTTTAGGTCCCCAGAGGGAAACAAGAGCACGGTGGTCTGAAGGGTTATACAGGAAGTAGACAGGTCCTGAACAGGGTCCCATCCTTTTGTGGGGTCACGTGGCCCTTTGCACACATCGAGTCTTGCTTTTCAAGTTGAAAGATTTTCCCCAAACTCAGTGCTGCCTGCGACCCATTCCACTTCCTCGTTCACTTCTGTGGGAAGGTTCTCTTCCCAGAACCTACCGAGTGTCCAGGCTGGGCCTCTGAGAATGGGCTGTTTCCTTGGGGAACACAGCCCGAGTGTTCATCCATGTGCCTCATGGGAGGGTGTCAGAGGGCACCTTTTTGTGAGAGTTCATCTGTGAAGAACATTAGCCTGGCAAAAAAGCCATGACCTTCCTCATTCTTTAGCGACAGGCCACTTTGGACTGACTTCTCTCTGCAAAGCTGCTCGGCCATCAGGCTACCTCCAGACATTTTTCAAGGATAAAATGTACCTTCTCCTCTTCAGTCCCAGCACTGCGTTGGCAGAGTCGTCGCTGTGATTGGTCGCCCCTCTGAGTGGCTTCTGGGATCTGCTCTTGTCTCTGGGATAGGGGTTGTTGGCTTGGCTTTGTTTCGAGGGGAGGCTCTGAGAGGACACATTCCAGGTCCCCCCCCCCCGGGAACCCCCTTCCTCCGCCTCTGCTCCCAGCATCTGAATGAGTGTGGCATCTTACTGGGGATGAGGTGGGAGGACTTCTGATTCCCAATTAATGTGGGAAACCTCATCGCTCCTTCTGTGATCTCTAGCCCCAGGGAGTGATCTGAGCGGGGCTGTGATTCTAGTCCCTGGATCTTCCTGTAGGGGAGGGTAAAAAGAGATATCTCCAGGGAATTGCTTATGAACCTCAACTTCTTTCTCTGATTTCTTCAGCATCAGACAGTTGGGTTTTGACAGGTGGTACTGAGCACCCAAGGATGCTCACAGACAAGGCCCCCGTCCCCAGTGCACCCCAAGCCCATGCAGGGCTGTGGCTACAGGAGGAAGGGCCCAGGCAGCAAGGTCGCCCGGCAGGACACATCGTCCAGACTGTGGGCTTCCGGTCCTCACTGGCACTGGCCACACTGAGCTCCTCACCCCAGCACCGTGGGCACCTGGGGCCATGCCGTTCTCTGTGGAGGCAGCGGTGCTGGCCTGAGAATTTTCAGATACTTAGTGGCATTGAACCTGGCCTCTACCTAGCTAGACACCCAGGAGCAAGCGGTTCCTTCTAGAACTCGTCTGCTGCCCCTAGGGAGTGAGGTGGACAAAAATCATCTAGGTTGAGAGCTATTGGCCTACATTTTGTTCTATTTCATTCGTTATTATTTATTTATTTATGAGCGAACACGCGTGAGAGAAAGGGGCACGCCAGGCCTCTAGCCACTGCAAACAAATTCCAGACGCGTGTGCCACCTTGTGTGTCTGACTTTACGTAGGTCCTGTGGAACTGAACCCGGGTCCTCGGGCTTTATGGTCAGCACCTTAAGCACAGAGCCATCTCTCCAGCCCCTTATTTCGTTTCTGTTATTGCACTGGGAGCCAACACAGAGCTTCCCACACGGCAGGCGAGGATTCTTCTACTGAGCCCCACTCCAGCGATTCTTGCGGAATTGCTTAAGAGAAGTGCTGCGTGACTTTTCTCAGGGAGCCGTTTCTGCTCGCACCAGATGGAGAGAGCAGTGACAGACTGAAGAAGTGACTCCACTGGAGTCCAGCTTGGGGAGGAGCAGCGTGGGGGCAGAGGTCACTTACAAGAAGCACAGGCAGCTTCCGAGCAGATGTACTTACGGAGGAGTTGCCCAGCTTCCCCAGTAGCCGTCATGACTTGTATGCCCTTGCAGAAGGCAGGGACTTTCCTCTGCAAAGCTGCTTGGGCATCAGGCTGTGGCCCGATATCTTTAAGGATCAGGCATCCCTGCTCACCACCCCCTCACCCCCGGCACTCTGAAGGTGTCACTGTGACTGGTCGTGCCCAGCTCTGCTCTTGCCGTGGGTGGCTTCCTGAGTCCCCCCTTGACCCCAGTAGGGATGTCACTAGGCCCGATCTTATGAGGGTCTTGGGTGGGTGATCAGTCTCAGCTGCTCTGGTTTCAAGCTGGCAATGGCCATGTCATTGCTGGAAAGACCATGTTTTCCAACCAGCATGAATGTGAAAAGTGGTTTCCACTGCGCCACGTAGGAGCTGCATGGCCATGAGAGGCTTTCTCTATCTCAATAGGCCTCAGTTTCCCTAACTATAAGACCCAGATACTTCATATCTATAAATTATATATATATAATATGTTATATGTATATGCAGATATATATATAATATACAGATACCGCATATCTCACATAATATATGAGACACTGTGTGGGATGCAGATGTGGGGTTTCATCAATATAACCATATTGCCGGTGCGAAATGGTTGGCCTAGTGAGTGTGTTTTTTGAAACACTATGTTGGCAATTCAGTCTCTGTCTTCCACCCAGTGACAGTATGCAAAGGGAGGTTCTGGTAGGCTCTCCGACCTTCTGCAGAGGGAGATTATCTATTTGGTTCCAGGAGACAGGGACATTAGAGGCAGAGCAGGTGGCATCCTCCTAGAGCCAGCTGCCGAGGCAGAGCACGTGGACCACATCTGGGTGTCTGGATTCCCACCCGAGCACAGCTGGACTCCCTGGGTGGAGGCTGCTGTCTCTGCTGAGATGTGGATATGTCCCTGGTAACCGTCTGCCAGGCTGACATTGCCCACGGGGACGTGGCGGGTCTATAATGCGTACGGCACGCTTTGGAGCGTTGTGCTGCATTAAGTGGGAGATGGGGGAGTTCACGTGTCCCGAAGTGTCAGGAGTGTGGGGGTATGGACCTTCCAGGAGGACAGCCAGAGGACATTGCTTTTAGCTGGAACGGAGAGTGCTTCAGAGCTCATCCTTACCTCCCCGAGAGGCAGCCCCCCCTTTTGCCTGCAGTGGTTTGGGGGAGTACAGGCTAAACCTGGCTCTAATTGTTTTGGAAATATTTCATTGCTGTGCGTGCAACCTGGAGCGACTGTGGGCATCTTGGCTGGAACAAAGTGGGTGGTCGGCAGTCGTCGTGGTGGAGCGCGCCTCT
This sequence comes from Jaculus jaculus, assembly GCF_020740685.1. Classification (NCBI taxonomy): domain Eukaryota; kingdom Metazoa; phylum Chordata; class Mammalia; order Rodentia; family Dipodidae; genus Jaculus; species Jaculus jaculus. The sequence continues at coordinate 105,151,444 of NC_059112.1, forward strand.
CTAGTCTCCATCATTTTAAACCCCAGCAAGCTGGTTATTTCCTGTGCTGGCTCCTGGCCTGTGACTTGGAGCCCAAAGGGCAACAGGAGGAGGATTAGCTTGTAGGCTGGGACAGGCCTTCCGCAGGGTGAGCTGAGGTGGGCTGGGTGTCTGCATTCAGCATGACCTTCATTCCATGAGTTCCATCCCAAAGGGTTGGGCATGAAGGAGAGGCAGGGTCGGAGTTCCCTCCACGATGCTGGGAAGAACAAGAACTTGACTGTGGACTCCTTAACTCAGTTTGCTCCCAAACCCAGGTGAGGATAGCCAAGGAGACAGTCGAGCGAGCCCGAGCCAGAAAGGGAAGTTCAGGCCGGTCACTTGTGACCTGGGTGTGTCATTGCAAACCAGGGGAGCAGGCGAGAATGTCCAGGAAGAAGCTGGAGTTGGGGTGGAAGAGTCTGTCTACGAGCCTGGAGTAGCTAGGCTGTTTATTATTTATTTATACAGCGCCTCTCTGTGCAACCCAGGCTGGCCTTGAAATCACAGCCCTCCTGCTTCAGCCTCGCGCGGTCTGGGTGGCAGGTGTATACACGGTGCTCCATCCTGGGCCCGGGCTCTCCTGCCTTGCCAGCTGTGTGCAGAAGAAGCAGGAAATGCTCACGAGCACATAGACTGGGTTGGGATATGCCTCTTTGGAACCTCGTCTTCCCACAATGCTCTCTTCCAGTGCACCACTCTCCTTGGAGGGGAACCTCACCTTGGTGGAGTACCCTTGCCCTGGCAGCTCCTTTGCTTAAGAGGTCAGAAGATGGCTCCCTTTGGACACTTCCATCCACGGTGGGGAGGGCAGGCATTGCACCTCTCTTTCCATTTCCTAGCATTCCAGCAGCTACTGTAAGCCAGGTGTTGGTGTACAAGCTGGACCTGTCCTTGCCGCCCCAGAAGTCATCCTCCAGTAGAGGAGACACTACAGCCTGTGGGTCAGAGCCGGCCCCAGCTCTGTGGGCCAATAAAGTTTTATTGTCACTTTATTATAGCAACATTTATTTATACAATTACTGTGTTTGACTGTTTTCCTGTTGTACCTGAAGCTTCAAGTCAGTTGGGACAGAGATGGAAAGGCCTGCAGCACTGAAAAAATATTATATATATATATATATATATATATATATATATATATATATATATTATTTATTTGCTGATGCCTACATCCTGAAAGTCTCAGGAAGCTTTCGTGTCTCTTTGGGCTCCCTTGGGAGTGCAACACAGTTGCTCTTGAAATAAGATCAGCCCTGGCAACTTTGCCACCATTAATCTCAGCTTTGCCCTCGTCTGGAGCTGGGGTAGGACTTGGAACTTCTGCCTCTGTGCACACGTTCTGCGGCTGCTGTGCTGTCTGAATTTTGCATGCCCAGGAAGAGAGGAGAGTGCAGTGATTATTTGCCCCTTCCCAAGTTTCCTCTACCGTGGGTCACCCAGCAAATATACAGGGACCTACTTTTACACAGCCATCTTCTTTCAGGGAGGTCACCTTCCTTGTTACCGGCTCTGAGGGATGGAGTCTCCAAGGTGCCAGAAGGGAGAGAGTGCAAGCTCCAGAAGTAAGGTTTTTTTTAAAAAAATTTTATTTATTTATTTGAAAGTGACAGAAAAAAAGAGGAAGAGGGCGGAGAGAGAGAGAGAGAGAGAGAGAGAGAGAGAGAGAGAGAGAGAGAGAGAGAGGGAGAGAATGGGCACGACAGGGCCTACAGCCACTGCAAAGGAACTCTAGACACAGGCGCCCCCTTGTGCATCTGGCTAACATGGGTCCTGGGGAATTGAGCCTTGAACAGGGTCCTTAGACTTCACAGGCAAGCGCTTAACCACTAAGCCATCTCTCCAGCCTTTTTTTTTTTTTGTTTCCTAGGTAGGGCCTTGCTCTAGCTCAGGCTGACCTGGAATTCACTATGTAGTCCCAGAGTGGCCTCAAACTCACGGAGATCTTCCTATCTCTGCCCCCAGAGTACTGGGATTAAAGGCATGCATGCACCACCATGCCTGGCCAAGAAGTCAGGTTTTCAATCCGCCCCCCCTCAGTCACACGCATTGAAGGCCTGCCTTAGACGCTCTCACAATGAGCAGATGGTGTGTTCACTTTTCCTTGTTTGCTCTCTGAGCAACCGACAACTTCCCGTGTGGCTCGGTGCAGACCTCTGCGCAGGCCAGCGCACAGGCCAGCAGCAGGACGCCCGGGCAGGCGGAGAGAGGGAGCGCCCCCTCCTGCTCAGCTCCGGCACTGCGCTGTCTGCCCCTCCCAGGCCTGCTCGACCTCGGCCTCCGGTCAGCTTCTGACCCCAGAGCAGGAGCAGGGCTGGGAAGAGCTGTGACTAGGGACATCTGAAGAGATGTCTGAACCCGAAAGGAAGAATGGGGAGGGAGGGGAAGAGAAGAAGGCAATGGGCAGGAGCATAGGTGTCATCAACTGGAAAAGCCTCAACTTCTAGGCCGTCTGAGAGCAGTCGCACTGTGTAGCAGTGACCTTCCCACTGCTGGGATAAAACACTTGACCGGAAGGAGCTTGTGGAAGGCAAGAGTTTATTTCAGTGTTGAGGGGAAATTTCATCATGGATGGGAAAGCCTGGCAGAGCAGGCAGCTGGGGCATCATATCTTATTGCATCTGAAGGCAGGAAGGAGAGAGAGAAAGAGAGAGGGAGAGAGAGAGGGAGAGAGAGAGGGAGAGAGAGAGGGAGAGAGGGAGAGCGTGAGCGAGCTTGCATGCACTGGTAAGCAGGGCTGGACTGTGAACTCCTGAGACCAGCCTCGCTTGGCTTCACCTCCCAGGGCTCCAGCAGCTCAGCACTAAGCATGAGGCTTCGTCACAAGCACTTGAGGCTGTGGAGGGCAGTTGGCATTCACACAACCATTCATACACACCGTCGCCATGCACCGGGGGTGTGTGGCTGGGCTCTGTGAATCCTCCTGCTTGCCTTCTTGTGTTTAGGACCCATAGGAGAAGGCTCACAGGGGCTCTGCAGGGCATCCTGTTCTGATGGCACTTGGGTTGCCTTGGTTCCGTGAACCTGTCTCTGCCATCACCACTGACTATATGCACCAGCCAGCCAGTCCTCAGGGCATCCTCCTGCATGCCCTGGGTGGGCTCTGCTCCTCTCTGGGCAAGGGAGACTTTGCAGCTTCTGCAAGCCAGTCGACCCAAATCGCGAGGTGCAGAGGGGCCTGGAGAGAAGAAGGGGACCCTCCAGGACTCTACAAGGCATGTGTGCTTGCCTGTAGACCTGTGTGCATGTGAATAAATAGGTGTGTATATATGATGATCACATGTGTGCACAAATATGCATTGTGGTGGTTTGAATAGATGGCCCCCAATATATGTAGTTTTTAAATTTGTAGTTTGCATCTGCAGCTACCTGGCTGGAGGTGGTGTCACTGGGCGGATCTTAAGATGTGGTGGTGGGTTTGAGATTTCAGTCTAAAGATATGCAAAGTGTGCCTAGCTGGAGTTCCTGACGTGTGCTGTGCTGTGTGGCTTTTGGCTTTAGGCTTTGGGCTTGTGCTTCTCTCTGTGTGTTTGGTCCTGTGAAGGCTGGCCAGCTTCTTCTGCCATTATGGAACTTCCCCTGGATCTGTAGGCTTCAATAACTATCCCTTCCTCCATAACTGTGCCTGGTCTGGAAGCTTATCTCAGCAAACTTGAATCTGTCTGCTACAGAACTTGGTACCAAGGAGTGGGCTGAGATGAACCTGACCATGTGGATGTTGATCTTTTGGAACCTTTGTTTTGGAGGAATAGGCATGGATTTGGTGCTTGTAACTGAAGATGCCTTTTGGAGTGGTAAGCCAAGTTTTATGGACTATTCTGATGAGAGTTTGAGAATGCTAAGTGCAGACAGTATTGAGCTTTCTAAGGGGAAGAAAAGACTACTGAGGACTTTGTTGGAACTGGGCTACTGGCACAAGGGCTGGCTGTGTTCTGCTGCTGAGCCCCTGAGAGTTTGATCAAGGTTGCATTTGTTATGGACTGATGTGCTTGGCTAGAGATATTGGATTGAGAGATTTAAGATTTTTAAGCTGGAAAACTTTGAGCAAGTTAAATTTGCTGGCACAGAGGCTGGTTTTAGGTTACTCAAGCTGCTATTGTCAACACATTAGCAATCTTAAGATGGTCCAATTGCTTTACTTTAAAACAATGGAAAGGATGCCTGAGGAAAGACTATCATAGAAATGCAAAGTCTTGGAAAGAGTTGCCTGGAGAAGGAACCTGCTTTTCAAGGCTATGATTTGTTTCATCCCTGAATTAAGAATATGGCTGTGTCCTGCACAACTGGTATTGGTTTCAGAAACATGAAAGATGTGAGGAGTGGTAATGAATTGCACACGGTTCAGGAGACGCTGCTGAGATGCGGCATGAGGCAGGGCCTGATGCCCTGATAGGCTGAAAGAGCCTTTGGAAGATGGACCGTGGTTTGCATGGAGACCTGAAGACATTTTGGATATACCAGGACCATGCAAGGGCTACCATGGAGGGCACTGTTGGCCTAGGATGAAAGTGTTCCCTGGCTACTCTGCCCAGCTGGAGGGGCGGAATTGGAAAATCTGGAGATTGGCAGTCTCTGATTATATTGAACATGAACTGCAGAAGTTTGTTTGATGGTGGTTGAGTTTGCATTGTTTTAGTCTCTCCTTGCTATGCATTATACCAGTTGAAAATGTTTACTCTGCCTTTATATGTTAGAAGTGTTTAACTTGTTTGATTTTACAGGTCTTAATATCTTAAATGGTCAAGACTTTGGGGACCTTTGAAATTGAACTGAGTACAATTTACAATGTGTGATGGTTATAAATCCATTGGGGACCGAATGTAGTGGTTTGAATAGATGGCCCCCAATATATTCAGTTTTTTATTGTTTGTAGTTTGCATCTGCAGCCACCTGGCTGGAGGCAGTGTCACTTGGTGGATCTTAAGGTGTGGTAGTGGGTTTCAGATTTCAGTCTAAAGATATGCAAAGTGTGCCTAGCTGGAGTTCCTAAAGTGTACTGTGCTGTGTGGCTTTTGGCTTGTGCTTCTCTCTCTGTGTGTTTGGTCCTGTGAAGAAAGCAGGTCAGCTTCTTCTGCCATTATGGAACTTCCCCAGGATCTGTAAGCTTCAATAAATCCCTTCCTCCATACCTGTGCTTGATGTGGAAGAGCATCCCAGTGAACATGAAGCTGTCTGCTACATGCATGTTCATGCACACTTGTGCATATGCACATGTGTGTACAAGTGCATGTGTGCATGCTTTTCTCTGTAAGTCTCCAAACACATGGTTGTATTTATGTTGTGGGGGAAGAAGGATTGCTGGATAAAATGAAAGTGGTTCAGTTAAAGCCATATTTCCCATTAACAGTTTTGTAGTGTGAGAAGATATATATTTCTTGCAATATTTGGGACAAATGTATATAACAATACCTTAGGTTTTTTGGCATGTGTATGTAGTATGTGTGTGTACATATATACATATTCACATATATATGTGTGTGTGCATATAGAGGCCAGTTTATGTTGAGTGTCTTCCTCATTTGTTTTCTGCCTTATTATTATTATTTTTTTGTTTTTGGAGCCCAACAGACTGGCCTTTTTTTTGTTTATTTTTATTTATTTTTTTGAAAGTGACGGACAGAGAGAGAGAGAGAGAGAGAGAGAGAGAGAGAGAGAGAGAGTGAGAGAGGCGGGGGGAGCACCAGATAGAGAGAGAGACAGAATGGGAATGCCAGGGCCTCTGGCCACTGCAAAGGAACTCCAGACGCATGTGCCCCCTTGTGCATCCAGACTGGCCTTTTTTATGTGAAAGAGTGAGAGTGAGAGCAAGAGACAGACAGACAGATAGCTAGCTAGCTAGTTATAGAGAGATAGAGGGAGAGAGAATTTGCATGTCAGGACCTCCAGCCATTGCAATCAAACTCTGGACACGTGCGCCACCTTGTGTGCGTGTGCGATTTTGCGCATTTGTGTCACATTGTGCATCTGGCTTACCTGTGACCTGGAGAGTTGAACATGGGCTTTTGAACTTTGCAGGCAAGCATGTTAACCACTAAGCCATCTCACCAGCTCTCTACTTTATTTTTTAAAATTTAAATACTTATATCTGTTTATTAGAGAGAGAGAGAGAGAAAGAGAGGGAGTGAGAGAATGGGTGCATCAGGGCCTCCAGCCACTGCAAACAAACTCTAGACCTATGTGCCACATGTGCATCTGGTGTATGTGGGTCCTGAGGAGTTGGGCCTGGGTCCGTAGGCTGCACAGGCAAGTGCCTTAACCACTGAGCAGTCTCCCCAGCCCTCCCTCATTTTTTGAGACAGGGTCTCTTCCTGGATTTAGAGAGCTCACTGATTTGGGTAGACTCAACTAGCCAGCAAGCCTCAGGGATCCTCCTGTCTCGGCTCTCCCAGTTCTGGGATTACGGCCATGTGCCACCATGCCTGGATTTTCATAAGTGGATGCTTGTGTGTCGAGCCCTTTACTCAATGAACCATCTCCCCAGCCCCAGACTGAGTGTTTGAAGTCGATGTGTAACTCAAATGCTGTCCTTTCAGTGGCTCTGTCTAGCAGTCCCCAAGGGGCTCCAGCCTGCTTGCCTATGGGTCACCTTGCAAGGTGCCTGTCTGTGCCATGTTGGTGGGAGCAGCTGCTGAGGCCGCTCTTGGCCTTCTTTTGTGCCCCTGGAGGCTGTGGGTTGGATGCTCTAGACACTAGACCTGGGCCGTTCTGTCTGGCTGCGGTGCCTCTCCCTGACCTGGGCTTGGCTTCACTCTTGCAAACACAGCAGCGAAAACTGCCCCCTTGGCCCTGTTTGGAGCTCAGTGGCTTAGCCAGAGGGGATGGCCAAGAGTACCCAGGTGGTGGCAGGGTTTCTTCCATGAGGGGCTTGGAGAACAAGAGGAAGCCTTTGGCCAACACTTCTAGAAACTCCAGGAGCCTTTAGACTCTCCTCAGCCTGTTGACAAAAGCAGCCCTGTGTTTTGTGAGATAAACAGATCTCTTCCTTCCCATCATTAACTTGTCCATACGAGTGCGGCCGGAGGAGGGCCTTGCGTCTTTTCCGTGCGGCCAGGGCTGGGCTCCTGGGTGCTCACTTATGCTCTCCAGTGTCCTGAGCTCTCTCTATGCTTTCCTGCCACAGGCCCTTTGCACGTCTTGCTCTCCCTCTGCTTGGAGATCTTTCCTCTGTCCCCGTTGCTTCACCTGGTCAAGATCCCTTCTGTCACCCAAGTCAGCGCATCCCCAGGGACTCCTAGCCAGGGACTGTCACAGCAACTCTTGTTATCTGTTCCTCTAATACCATATGATTCTGAGGTACGTGATGCTTTGATGGGAATCAGCCCCTCTCTAGAGTGACCCTCTGAGGCTTAGCATATGCTCAACTTGATTCTGATCAATGAATGGAGGCATTTGACAGATGAGGAAACTGAGGCTTAGGAGAATTATATAACATTCAGTGACTCAGAGATGGGACTGGATTTGAAGTCACCTGGCTGGTCTCTAGAGGGTGACTTTTACCATGTGGCAACCAGAATCCCAGGGATTATTCTGGAAGATCATGTCAGGAATGTACCTGCCTGTGCGTTGACTTATTATATCTTGTAAGATGCCCCGTCATTCTAATTTGCTTTTTTGCAAAGGCCCTGGCACTAGTTTAGACACAATCATTAGTGTGGGTGGATGAATGTTCACATTTTTTCAACTAAGTTACTTCTGTGTTTATGGCCCACAGAAACTATAGAATAACAAATGTTTTAAGTCACTGTTTCATCATGATTTGTTAAATTTATAAAGTGTGTGTATATGTGTGTATGTGTGTGTGTGTTGATGTGTGTGTGAGCATGCATGCCTTGGTGTGTATGTGGAAGACAGAAAACAACTTTAAAAAGTATTTAATTTGGGCTGGAGAGATGGCTTAGCGGTTAAGCGCTTGCCTGTGAAGCCTAATGACCCCGGTTCAAGGCTCGGTTCTCCAGGTCCCACGTTAGCCAGATGCACAAGGGGGCGCACGCGTCTGGAGTTCGTTTGCAGAGGCTGGAAGCCCTGGCGCGCCCATTCTCTCTCTCCCTCTATCTGTCTTTCTCTCTATGTCTGTCGCTCTCAAATAAATAAATAAAAAATTTAAAAAAAAAACTTAAAAAAAAATATTTAATTTATTAATGGGGGGGGGGAAGAGAGAGAGAAAACACTCAAGAGGCCAGAGTGGTGTTTATGGAAAAGTGCCAGGTGTGGTGACAAGATTGACCACCACTCCACAAGAGTGTCAAGGGACTTGTTGGGGGCCAGAACTGGGAGAAGGTTGAGGCTGTGCCCCAAGATTCTCTAGTTTTAGCTGCAGATGGGAAGGGGCCTTCATGATCGTCACTTGAGGGAAGAATATGGGTCATGGAAAGTTTGTTTTTTGGTGTGTGGAGACCAAAGCATTGCCATCATTGAAGGCCCCAAACCTGCACAGGGCACCGTCCTCATGACTGGAGCAGAGGGTGAAAGCTGTGCATCATGGGAGGTGAGTCTGAAGGGAGAGTGAAGGAGGCCTCACCCGAGGCTCTGGAGGGTGGGGGGGGGGGGGAGGAGAAGGAATGCTTTTCCTTATGAGATTGGAGAGCAGAGGATACAGGTGAAGATGACGAAATGTGGGTTACTGTCCGGATCACTGTCTTCCCAAAGAGTGGTCCCCAGCGTGGCACTGTTAGGAGGTGATAGGGCCTCCCAGAGGTGGCGCCTAGAGGGTCCCCGGGTCACTGGTGGTGGCGAGCCCTGGAGGGAAGTTGCAGGGCTCTGCTCTGCTGCTCTCTGTTTCCACTGCTCTGGACTGTGCTCTGCATGCACGAGGCTGGAATGAGAGCTGTTGTCTGAGCTGCACCTCAAGGCCCATGACTCAAAGAGACCATTTCACCTTTATAAGTTAACCACCTCAGGCATTTCCTCACAGTAACACGAGGCTGACAAATGCAGCAGCAGAGGTGGAGTGAGCTGAGGAATCTCGACTCCCAGCAAGCTTTGATGTCCTGTAGCAGTAAAAGCCCAGTGCTGGATTTGGGGACCTTAAAATGGGGAAGAGGTTTTAGAGATGACCACCATAGGAAAGACTGGAGTGTCCCTGTGGTGCCTAACTGTCTGGCTGAATAAGAGGGAAGGTGACCAGAGGGGATTGAAGAACTGCTGCCTTTGAGCTGTGTTACTTTCCACGTTCAGCCCAGAAGGGCCAGAAGGTCGGATTGTTGGTGGGTAAGGCAGGCATGGGAGTGGCCAAGGGTGTGGTGGAGGGCGGGCAGAGCACGTTAAGGAGTCTATTACAAAAGGAGCTGATGGAAGAGTCCAGGCTGCCCAGGAGAGTAGAGCAAGGAGGCTGTAAGGAATGTGGGCTCCTGAAGGTGGGCAGGAGTCACAGGGTCAGAGGATGCAGGGATGAGGCTGGTGTAGGAACTTGGCATTTTGGGAACAGATGGCTCCACAGCAGCAAAGATCAAAAACAGGAGCAGGCTCTGAAGGCCGCGGAGAGCTGCTGGGTGCAGGCTGGTCTGGCTAGTGCGCGTGCTGGTGGCAGCGGGGTTCAGCAGGTCCCTATCTGGTTTTGCAGTAGGGATCCTCAGCGTGCCCTCAGATGGTGTTGCTTAGACCGTGGCGACTTGGATGAGCTGAGGAAAAGGTGGGAATGCCACAGGAATGTGTACACTGATGAAAGATTCCCCACTGTCCTTTCTGCAAGGCGTTGCTCTGGATTCTGAAGTCATGTCTAATCTATGGAATGTCTTGTGTATTTTGAGATTTAACATTCTGTGAAGTTTGATGGGATACAGTTTTCTGATACTCATAACCAGTTCTCTTTTCTTTCTTGAGTCACGGTCTCATGTACCCTAGGCTAGCCTCAAACTTATTATGTACTCAAGGGTTGTCTTGAACTCCTGTTTCCATCCCCCAAGTGCTGGGATCATGGATGTGCACCACCATGTACAGGTTTATGCTGTGCTGGGGATAGAACCCAGGGCTTTAAGCATTCTAGTTAATCATTCTGCCTACTGAGCCATACCCCTAACCCTTCTCTGTGTTTGGGTGTGTGGAAGGATCATGAGTCCTTCATTTTGTGGCGGCGGCAGGCGCTTATGACTGGGGCAGAAGGGCAGGCAGTGTGTGACTTCTGACTGGCAATCCAGTTGCTTGGCACAGGGCTTCTGATGCGTCCTTCCTCCTCTGCTTGGGCTGTGGATGGGGATCCAGGCCATGAACCTCCATTGGCTTCATTCCCAGAGCTTTGGGTCAGGTTGGTATGGAAGCCGAGCCCCTCCATGGCCTGCTCCTCCATGTGAACACACCTAAAGCAGGGTGGGGATGCAGGGGGCTGGGGAAGTGGCTCAGCTGGTAAGTTACCTGCTGCACAGATGTGAAGATGGAAGTTCAGATCCCCAGCACCCATGTACATGTGAGTGGATGTGGCAGCCCATCTGTGATCCTAGTAGTTGGGAGGCAGAGGCAGGGGATCTCTAGGGCGAGCTGGCTGGTTAGCCTAGATGAATGCAAGCTCTGGGTGAAGGGAGAGACCATGCCTCAGTAAATAAAGTGGAGAGCAGTCAAGGAAGATACCCAGTGTCAACCTCTGGCCTCCACATGCATGGGCAAACACATGGACGCATGCACACACATGTGCCCACACCCACGTGAACACATATGCATGTACATGTGCACCATGCACATACATATAGGCAGACAAAAAGAAAGGCAACTTTCGGCATTAGGGCTTGTTTGTTACTGCAGCAGCTGCTAACCTGTCCTGATGGGTCATGGTGGGATCTCCCTTCCTCTCTAAAACTCGATAGAACAAAAATGTCTAAAGTGTTTTTTTTTGTTGTTGGCATGAGGAGTGAATATGAGCAAAATACATTATGTACATGTAGGAAAATGTCATGAGGAAATTCATTATTATGAATAACTAATTTATGCTAATAAAAACTTAAAAAAGAAAGCATTTATTGGCATGTGTTCCTTATACATAGTGATGGGTTTCATAATGGCATCTTTATTCAAGAATCTCATGTACTATGAGAGTGTTCACCCTCATACACTTTCCTTCTTCCTCCTACTTCTTAACTTCCTTCCTCCCGACAGTCTCATTTCTACTTTCATTTCATAAGAATAGATATTTTAAAAACTTTTTTGTTTTATTTATTAGCTTTTTAAATTTAAATTTTTTTAATTTTATTTATCTCAGAGACGGGGGGGTAGATAGAGAGAGAATGGGTGCACCAGGGCCTCCACCACTGCAGATGAACTGGAGAAGCATCTGGCTTATGTGGGTTCCTGGGAATTGAACCTGGGTCTTTTGGCTTTGCAGGCAGGCAATTTAACTGCTAAGCCATCCCTCCATACCCTAACTATTAGCTTTTCTTGAGGTGGGAGTCTCACTCTAGTGCAACTGACCTGGAACTCACTCTGTAGCCCTATTATGGCCTCAAACTCACAGAGATCCTCCTGCCTCAGCCTCCTAGTGCTGGGATTAAAGACATGTGCCTCCATCACCAGCTGTTTTTTTTTTTAAACTTTTTATTGCCAACTTCTGTGACCATAGACAATATACTATAGTCAGAATCTCTTCCAACCACTGTCCTTTTCCCTCTCCCAAATCACCCCTCCTTGAATCCCTTCTTTCCAACTAGTCTCTTTTCTATTTTGATGTCATCATTTTTTTCTCCTGTTATGCAGAGGTCTTGTGTAGGTAGTGTCAGCCACTGTGAGGTTACAAATATCAAGGCCACTTTGTGTCCAGAAGCCAGCGTTGTAAGCACACTTCCCCTGCCTTTGGCTCTCACATTCCTGTCACCTCCTTTTCTCCAGTGGTCCCTGAGCCTTGGAGGGTGTGGTACAGATGTCTCAGGGCTGAGCACTCCTCTGTCACTTCTCAGCACTGTGGCGAGTTTTGAGTCACTTCAGTGGTCACCACCATCCTAATGGATAAGATTCTCTAGCCCAAAGAGAGAGTTATGGGCATAAATATAAGTGTTTGGAGGGCAGGTTGGTGGACATGATGTGTGCTTTTAGTCAGACAAGAGTAATAGTTTTCCCCTAGGGCTCGTGACCTCCTCAGCCATCACAGGCTTTTGAATAGGTTTTTTAAAAAAATATATTTATTTTATTTCTATTTATTTACTTGAGAAAAAGAGAGAGGGAGGGAGGGAGGGAGGGAGAGAGGGGGGAGATGAGAATGAGAATGGGCGCACCAGGGCCTTCAGCCACTGCAAAGGAACTCCAGACGAATGCGCCACCTTCTGCATCTGGCTTATGTTGGTCCTGGGGAATTGAATCAAGGTCATTTGGTTTTGCAGGCAAGCGCCTTAACTGCTAAGCCACCTCTCTAGCCCTTGACTAGGTTTTTAAATTTTTTCTTTTGTTTTTGTTTTTGTTTTTTTTTTGAGGTAGGGTCTCACTCTAGCTCAGGCTGATCTGGAATTCATTATGTGGTCCCAGGGTGGCCTTGGACTCATGGCGATCCTCCTACCTCTGCCTCTTGAGTGCTGGGATTAAAGGTATGCACCACCGCACCTGGCTTAATTTTCTTTTTGATTCCAGGCATGAATTTCCTTCTGTGGAGCTGGCCTCCAGTCCTCCAGTCCAATCAGATAGCAGTTGATTTCCCCCATAACACATACACCACCATTGTATAAGTTGGCACATTTGGCCTGGCTGTCTAGCTGTAAAGCGTTCAGGGTCCACTACTGGTTAAGACCATTGATGACTTTTCTCCCCCAAGAGGCTACATGGCTCTTTCCAGCATTCTAACAGCTGGTTAGCAGGAAGGAGGCTTCCAGCTCAGCTCCAGCTTGGTTTCTCAGTGACTTGCAGCCCAAGCACATGGAGTCTTCAGCAATAGGATCTTCCCATCTAACTCTGGTGGACAACTAAGAGTCTTTGACATAGTCTTTAATATTTTGGGGTGCCTCCAAAATATTAAAGACTATGGGCCTCCCTGACCAGCAACACACTGGAAAATATCCCATCCCTGGCACTGAAATTTTTTCTAATAATTACCTATGGCTTCTGGGCATAACATTATCCACCTCAGCAGAATATTGCTGCCTAAACTCTTCCTTTTTAACATACATATTAAGAGGTAGCAAAGTAGGTTCCCATATGGCTTATTTGTAACCATAATAGGTCATCATCTTAACTTTTGATTAACCTTCCTCACACCCTCTTGTCTCCTCTATCCCGTCCCCTGACCTCACTTCAAGCATTTTACTCCCAATGTTCTTCCCTCTACTTAAATATAACTACTCTGTCCTCCCCGAAGCCACCCCCTCCCCCCTCCCTCATGGCCCTTTATACTTTCCTGTCCTTCACTACTGACTTTACTCCAACCCCATACACATCTAAACATTTGAAGCTAAGATCCACACATGAGAGAGAACATTGGTGTTTGACTTTCTGGGCCTGAGTTACCCCACTTAGTGTAATCTTTTACAGATCCATCCATTTCCCTGCAAATTTTATGATTTCATTTTTCTTTACAGCTTAATAAAACTCCATTGTGGGAGAGAGGCTGGAGAGATTGCTCAACAGTTAAGGTGCTTGCCTGCAAGCCTAACAACCCGGGTTTGATTCCCCAGTACGCACATAAAGCCAGATGCAGTAAGTGGCACATGCATCTGGAGTCATTTGCAGCAACTAGAGGTCCTGGCATGCCCACCTCTCTCTCTTAACTCTCTCTGTGCCTGTTTCTGTTTCTTGCCTGTGAAGCCTAAGGACGCCGGTTCGAGGCTCAATTCCCCAGCACTCATGTTAGCCAGATGCACAAGGGGGTGCACACGTCTGGAGTTTGTTTGCATTTGGTGGAGGCCCTGGTGTGCCCATTTCTCTCTCTTTCTATCTGCCTCTTTCTCTCTCTCTCTCTGTCATTCTCAAATAAATAAACAACAAAAAATTAAAAAAAAACATGGGTGAGTAAGTGTTTTTAGAGTAATGAGTAGAGTCTTCAGAGCATGCCCAGGAGTGGTATAGCTGGGTCATATGGTCAATCTATTCGTAGCCATCTCAGGAGCCTCCACACTGATTTCCACACTGGCTCTACCAGTTTACATTCCCACGAACAATATAGAAGGGTTCCTTTTCCCCCACACCCTCTCTAGCATATATAGTCCCTTGATTTCTTCATGATAGCCATTCTGACAGGAATGAGATGGAATCTCAGAGTAATTTTAATTTTTATCTCCCTGATGGCCAAGGATGTAGAATATGTTGGTAAATGTTTTTGCTCATCTGTGTTTGTTCTTTTGAGAACTTACTCTTTTCATTTATTTATTTGTTTATTTGAGAGAATGAGAGAGAGAGAGAGAGAGAGAGAGAGAGAGAGAGAGAGAGAGAGCGAGCTCACCAGGGCCTCCTGCAAAGGAACTCCAGATGCATGCGCCACCTTGTGCATCTGGCTTACGTGGGTCCTGGGGAATCCAACCGAGGTCCTTTGGCTTTGCAGGCAAATGCCTTAACTGCTAAGCTATCTCTCCAGCCCCACCTTTTTTCCCTCAAGGTAGGGTATTGCTGCAGCCCAGGTTGGCCTGGAATTAACTGTAGTCTCAGGCTGGTCTTGAACTCACAGTGATCTTCCTACCTCAGCCTCCCAAGTGCTGGGATTAAAGGCGTGCGCCACCATGCTCAGCCTCTTGAGAACTTTCTATTCAATTATAGAGTCCATGTTTTGACTGGGCTGTTTGATTTCTTATTATTTAGTTTCTTGGGTTCTATATATGTATACTGAATATTAATCCCCTGTCAGATGTGTAGCTGGAAAGGTTTTTCTCCCATTCTGTGGGTTGTCTCTTTGCTCTGTTCTCAGTGTCCTTTGCTGAACAAAAGTTTTTTAATTTCATGAGGTCCAGCAGTTGATGAGCCGTCTTTCTCCCCGAGGGACTGGGGTTCTGTTCAAAAGTCCTTGCCTATGCCTGTATGTTGAAGTGTTTTCCTCTACTTTTTCCTTTAGCACTTGTAGAGTTTCGGCTCTGATATTAAGGTGTTTGGCCCATTTGGACTTGATTCTTATGCCTGGAGAGAGATAAGGATCTATTTTCATCCTTCTACATATAGATATCCAGTTTTGCCAGCACCATTTGTTAAAGCCTTTGCCTTTTCTCCAGTGAATATTTTTGTCAAAAGTCAGATGACTGTAGCTGCCTAGGTTTACATGTGGGTCCTCTCTTCTGTTCCACTGATCTACATGTCCGTTTTCATGCCAGTACCATTTTATTTTGGTTACTATGGCATGTCTAAATCAGCTATGATGGTACTGCCAGGTTTATTTTTGTTGTTCAGAATTGGCTATTTGAGGTCTCTTTGTGCTTCCAAATGAATTTTAGGATTTTCTTTTTCTTTCAGTAAAGAATGCCATTTGAATTTTAATGGGGACTGTATTAAATCTGTAGATTGCTTTTTGTAAGATAGACATGTTCGCAATATTGAGTCCTCCAATTCATGAACATGGAATGTCTTTCCATTTCCTAGTGATGTCCTCAATTTCTCTTTTTTAAAAAAAATTATTTTATTTATTCGAGAGAGAAAGAGGTGGGAGGATGGGCATGCCAGGGCTTCTAGCCACTTTAAATGAACTCAAACGCATGTGCCACTCTGTGCACTGGGTTTACATAGGTACTGGGGAATTGAACCTGGGTCCTTAGGCTTCACAGGCGAGCACCTTAACCACTGTGCAATCTCTCCAGCCCCAATTTCTATTTTGAGTATTTAAAAATTTCATTGTTGAGATCCTTCATTTTCTTGGTTAGGTTTTGTTGCAGTCCGGTTCGCGTTGCTGGTAGAAATCACCCAACAAGAGTAGCTTCTGGGAAAAAGAGATTTATTTTGGCTTATAGGCTCGAGGGGAAGCTTCACGATGGCAGGGAAAAATGATGGCATGAGCAGAGGGTGGACATCACCCCCTGGCCAACAGAAGGTGGACAACAGCAACAGGAGGGTGTGCCAAACACTGGCAAGGGGAAACTGGCTTTAATACCCATAAGCCCGCCCCCAACAATACACTCCCTCCAGGAGGCATTAATTCCCAAATATCCATCAGCTGGGAACCTAGCATTCAGAACACCTAAGTTTATGGGGGACACCTGAATCAAACCACCACAGGTTTATTCCAAGGTCCTCTTTTATTTTCTTGAGGCAATTATGAATGGGAGTGTTTCCCTGATTACATCCTCAGCACATTTGTTATTGGTATATAGAAATGCTACTTATTTCTGTGTATTATTTTTGTATCCTGCTTCTTTGGTAAAAACATTTATCAGTTCTAGGGCTGGAGAGATGGCCCATTCTCTCTCCCTCTATCTGTCTTTCTCTCTGTGTCTGTCGCTCTCAAATAAATAAATAAATAATTAAAAAAAAAACAACCCCCCCCCCATTTATCAGTTCTAGCAGTTTTCTGGTAGAGTCTTTAGGATCCCTTATGTATAGAATCATATAATCTGAAAATAATGATAATTTGTCTTTTTCCTTTCCCTATTCCTTTTATATTTGTTCTTTGTCTTGTTGTTGTAGCTAGGACTTCCAGTGCTGTCTTCAATAAAAGAGGGGAAAGTGGACACACTTGTCTTGCTCCTAATGCCAGTGGAAATGCTTTGAGTCTTTCCCCATTTAGCATAATGTTGGCTGTAGATTTGTCATAAATACTGTTTAATAAATTCTGTTGTTCCTTCTATTCCCAGTCTCTTCAGGATTTGTATCATGAAGGGATGGTGGGTTTTGTCAGATGCCTTTTCTGCATCTATTGAGATGATGTCCTTGAGTCCATTTTTATGGCGTGTTACATTTATTGATCTGCATATGTTGAACCATCCCAGCATCTCTGGAATAAAACCCATTTGATCAGGATATTTTACCTTTTTGATGTGTTCTGTTTTTTGATGTATTCTGTTTTTTGATGTATTCTGTTTGCCAGTATTTTGTTGACAAGTTTTGCATCTAAGTTCATGGGGGAGATTGGTCTGTAGTTTTCTTTTTGCTTTGTCTTTTTCTGGTTTGGGTATCAGAGTAATGCTGGCTTCATAAAAAAGCTCTGGTATTGTTCTTTCCTTTTCTATTTTATGGAATAGTTTGAAAAGCACTGGTTTTAGTTCTTCTGTGAATCCACCTGTGCTTGGACTTTTTTTGAGTCCAGAAATTTTATATGACTGTTTTGATCTTATTGCTTGTTATAGTTCTGTTTAAATGGTTTATCTCATATTGCTTTAATTTTGGTATGTCATATAATATCTAGAAATTCATCCATTTCTTTTGGATTTTCAAATTTAATGGAGTACATGTTTTTAAGGTATGTCTGTATGATTTTCTGAATTCATTGGTATCTGTTGTAAAGGTGTCCTTTTTCATCTCTAAGTTTAGTAATTTGGGTCTCTTCTCTGTTTCTCTTGGTCAGTTTCCCTAAGTGTTTATCAATCTTTTTTATCCTTTCAATGAACCAACTCTTTGTTTCAATGATTCTTTATATTGTTATATTGGTTTCTATTTCATTAATTTCTGCCCTGATCTTTTTAAAAATTTACTCTAATTTCATATACATTATCCCTTCTCCCCTGTCCCTGTTACCTTGGGGGCCTCCTCAGTAGGGTTATGGTATTCACTGTGGGGTCATGAAGGCCTCAGTCCCCTGTGGGTTATTGTTGTGGGGAGCCATGCCTCAGGGTATTCCTACCCACTTTGTGGCTCTTACAGTCTTTCTGCCCTTTCTTTCACCATGTTTCCTGAACCATGGCAGGTCTGTTGGAAGTCTGATTTAGTGTTGAGTTCTCTGTAGGCTTTGGATTTATACTTTATTTGGTTTTGATTGATCACCGTGTCTATCACAGTTGTCTTGGAGCTGGTTGTCAGGCTAGAGGTAAGAGCAGTGTTCATGCCACTGCTTCCTCTGCAGTTTCTCTTGGGACTTAGCAAATATAGGGGTGGTATGTCTTGTGGTGGACAGTCAGCTATTTTCTTGTCTTACTGATGGATATTGGCTGTCCTCTGTTTTCTCTATCTGTAAAATAAAAACAAATTATCTTTTCATTTATTTTAAGTTTATTATTTGAAAGTGACAGACAGAGAGAGAAAGAGGGAGAGGGAGAGGGAGAGGGAGAGGGAGAGGGAGAGAGAGAGAGAGAGAGAGAGAGAGAGAGAGAGAGAGAGAGAGAGAGACAGAGACAGACAGAGAGAGAGAGAGAGAGAGAGGGATATGAGAGGGAGAGAATGGGCGGGCTAGGGCCTCCAGCCACTGCAAATGAACTCCAGATGCGTGCGCCCCCTTGTGCATCTGGTTAACATGGGTCCTGGGGAATTGAGCCTTGAACCACAGTCTTTAGGCTTCACAGGCAAGCACTTAACCGCTAAGCCATCACTCCAGCCCCCAAACAGATTCTTTAACCAAGAGCATGAGCAGCTTGGGTTAAATGGGGTATGCAAGTGTGCAAGCCTGCTTTTCTTCAGAGAGCAGTGAGAGCTTCTGCTGAAGTCTATGAGTTTCCTGACCATGGGATTCTGAGTTGGTTTCTAGTACCAAATATGAGTTCTCTCCCACTGAGTGAGTCACATGTCCAGTCAGAGAACAGTTGGTTATATGCAGAGGCTGTGTGCCACTTTTGCACAGGTGTGTACTTCCTGCCTGGCTGGCTGATTCATAGTCTGCAGGGTCCCTTGCTCACCCACGCTGTTGGTGACCGTTGACCTCCAGCAGCTCCCATAGGACTTTCCAGCATGATGAGGGGCAGCCGGGGCTTGGGGGGGGGCGGAGCTAGTTTTCCTTTTGGTGCTAGCATGATATTTTGAGTGTTCTGTGACTGAAGCCAGTGGTGTCTTCAGCATTAGGGTCTTACATTTTAGCTCTGGCAGGTAATCGAGTATTTTGACTATTGCCTCATTGATCTCCCTGGCCAACAGCTTACTGTGTATGTGTGTGGAGAGGTGGGGGGAGAGCCCTATTCTGGGTCTGGGATTTAGTGACCAGAGTCCATGGTTTTCATGTTAAAGTTTTTCCACCTTTTGTTTGGACTGACCTCTGTCCCCATTTATTGGTGGTTGTTTCTTTTTTATTAAAATATTTAATTTAATTTATTTGAGAGAGAGGAAGAGTGAGCGAGAGAGAGAGACAGAAAGAGAGAAAGAGAGAGAGAATGGGTGTATCAAGGCTGTAGCCATTGTAGATGAACTCCAGATGCATGCACTCCCTCGTGCATTTGGCTTAAGTGGGTCCTGGGGAATTGAACTTGGGTTCTTTGGCTTTGCAGGCAAACGCCTTAATCATTAAAGTCATCTCTCCAGCCCTGGTGGTTGTATCTTGTAGCATGCTAGCCAGAAGGCGGGTTTCTATGAAAGTGATTCATGTTGTCTTAACTGTTGTATAATTTCCTTCTCACCCTCCTTACCCACTATCCCTCCGAGCCCCCCCCCCAGCCCTATATTCTGGTCGCCCCCTAACCTGTCAAGTGACTCCTCCTCTACTCTCTCCCTGTGTCTTCTCTCTCTGAGTCTCAATCTGGTGTTGTGTCCGTGTTCCTGGTGCTTGCTGCTGGTGGCACTCATCTCTAATTGGTCCCTGTTAGGAACTGAACACGAGAGAGCACACGTGGCATCTGTCTTTCCGTGCCTGCGGGGTCTCGCGCGGAGTGATTATGCTTTCAGACTGCCCTGATCATTATCACTTCTCTCAGTCTACTGAGTTTGGTGTGCCTTGCTCTAGTTTCCCCAAGGACTGAAGGTGTAACATTAAGTTGTTTATTTGTGACCCTTCTAGTTTCTTTTCTTTAAAAAAATTTTTTTGTTCATTTTTTATTAATTTTTTGAGAGTGACAGAGAGAGAGAGAGAGAGAGAGAGAGAGAGAGAGGGAGAGAGAGAGAGAGGGAGAGAGAGGGAGGGAGAGAGAAAGAGAGAGAGAGAGAGGGGCAGAGAGTGAGAGAGAGAATGGGCGCGCCAGGGCCTCCAGCCACTGCAAACGAACTCCAGACGCGTGTGCCGCCTTGTGCATCTGGCTAACGTGGGTCCTGGGGAATCGAGCCTCGAACCAGGGTCTTCAGGCTTCACTGGCAAGTGCTTAACTGCTAAGCTATCTCTCCAGCTCCCTTCTAATTTCTTAATATAGGCATTTAAAGCTATAAATGTCCCTCTTATGACTGCCTTCAATATATCCCATAGGTTTTTGGTATGCTATGCTTTGTTTATCATTTGATTCTAGGAATGTTTTTTTTAATGTTTTCCTTGCTTTCTTCAATGACCCACCCATCATTCAGAATTGTCTTGTTTAATTTCCATGAGTTTGTGTGTGTTCTATAGTCTTTCTTGCTGTTCATTTGTAGCTTTACCGTATTGTAATCAGATTGAGTACGAGGAATAATTTCAATTTTCCAGTATTTGTTAAGAGTTGTTAAGAGTCCTAATATATGGTCTATTTTAGAGAATGCTCCATGTGCTTCTGAAAAGAATGTGTGTTCTGCAGCAATGGGATAGAATGTTCTGCAGATGTCTCTAGGTCCATTTGTTCTATGATATTATTTAATCCAGACACTTCTCTACTTTTTTTAAACTTTATTTTATTTATTTGAGAGAGAAAGAGAGAAAGAAAAAGAGGCAGAGAGAGAATGGGCCTGCCAGGGCCTCCAGCCACTGCAAAAGAACTCCAAACGCATGTGCCCCCTTGTGCATCTGGCTTACATGGGTCCTGGGTAATTGAACCGAGGTCCTTTGGCTTTGTAGGCAAATGCCTTATCTGCTAAGCCATCTGCCCAGCCCTGCTTTTCTATTTTTTTTTTTTTTTTGCTGCGTGACCTGTTAATTGGTGAGAGTAGGAAATAGAATTCACCCATAACAATTATACTTGGGGATTTCTGTGACTTTACATCTAGTAGTGTTTGTTTAATGGAATTGTGTGCACCTGTGTTCAACATGTAAGCGTTGTAATGACCTCTTGTTTAGTAGATCTGTTAATCAGTCTAAAGTGACCTTTTTTATCTTTCCTAACTAATGCTGGTTTGAAGTCTATGCTGTCCGATATTAGAACAGCAACACCTGCTTATTTCCTAGGCCAATTTGCTTGAAATACCATTTTATATCCTTTCACCCTAAGACAGTATCTGTCTTTTATGGAGAGGTGAGTTTCTTGGAGACAACAGCCAGAAGGATCCTGTCTTTAATTTATTAGTTAATTAATTTGCAAGTAGAGGAAATGAAGACAGACAGAGAGAATGGGTACACCAGAGCCTCCAGCTGCTGCAAACAAACTCCAGAAGCATGCAACAGTTTGTGCATCTGGCTTCATGTGGGTGCTAGGGGATTGAACCTGGATCGCTAGACTTGCAGAAAAGTGCCTTCACAACTGAGCACTCTCTTCAGCCTGGATCCTGTCTTTTTTTTTTTTTTTAATTTTTTAAATTTATTTTATTTGAGAGTGACAGACACAGAGAGAAGGACAGATAGAGGGAGAGAGAGAGAATGGGCGCGCCAGGGCTTCCAGCCTCTGCAAACGAACTCCAGACGCGTGCGCCCCCTTGTGCATCTGGCTAACGTGGGACCTGGGGAACCGAGCCTCGAACCGGGGTCCTTAGGCTTCACAGGCAAGCGCTTAACCGCTAAGCCATCTCTCCAGCCCGATCCTGTCTTTTAATCCAGTCTACAAGTCTGTGTCTTGGTTGCGGTATTGAGACTGTTGATATTAAAAATTATTATTAGGGCTGGAGGGATGGCTTAGCAGTGAAGGCATTTGCCTGCAAAGCCAAAGGACCCAGGTTTGATTCCCCAGGATCCATGTTAGCCAGATGCACAAGGGAGTGCATGAGTCTGGAGTTCGTTTGCAGTGGCTGGAAGCCCTGGTGCACCCATTCTCTCTATCTCTCTCTCCCTCTTTCTCTGTCAAAGAAATAAATAGATAAAATATCTTAAAAAGCATTATTAAAATTTGTATATTTCTTCCTGAGATTCTTCTTGATTTTGTAGCACTTGCTGTTTTTCTGTTATGCTCCTACATTAGGTATTGTTCGAACATGGTTTATTCATTCCTATTGTCTCGTGCATGTGATTTTCCTTTTCTTCAGACTGAAGGATCTCTTCAGGTATTTTCTGTTGAGCTGGCCCAGTGGTCATGTATTCCTTTAGTCTGTTTTTATCACGGAAAGTTCTTGTTTCTCCTTCAGTCGTGACATGCAGTTTTGCTAGATGTCGTAGTCTCGGTTGACAGTTGTCTTTCAGAATCTGGAACACATCATTCCAAGCTCTTCTGGCTGTTAAGGTTTGGGTTGAGTAATCTGTTGTGATCCTGATGGGCTTTGCCTTTGTACGTGACTAGGTGCTTCTTTCTTACTACTTCCCCTAGATTTTCTTTGGTCTATGTGTTTAGTAGTTTAATTATAATATGGCAAGGAGAGGTCTGCTTGTTTTTCTAAATGTCTCCTGTATCTATATTGGAACCTTTTGCCATATTTTCTGGAAATTTTGCTTCTATGATTTTGTTAAAAATACTTACTATGCCTTTAAATTAAAATTCTTGGGGCTGGAGAGATGGCTTAGTGGTTAAAGCACTTGCTTGCAAAGCCAAAGGACCTTGGTTCGATTCCCCAGTGCACATGTAAGCCAGATGCACAAGGTGGCGCATGCATCTGGAGTCATTTACACTGTCTGGAAGCCCTGGCATGCCCATTCTCTTTCTTTCTCTCATTTTGCCTATTTCCCTCTCTCAAATAAATAAATAAAAATAAAATACTAAAAAAATTCTTCTATATACTGAATTCCTGTTTATCCTCTTCATAGTGTTCCAAATGTCTTGAAGTTCCAACTCAAACCTTCTTATTAGCTTGTCTTTCTGTTTGTTGAAATGTTCTAGGTCTGCCACCCTATCTTCAAGGTCCAATTTTCTGTCCTCTCCTTGATCCATTCTAATGGCGAGACTTTCCTACTGAGTTTTTAATTTGAGTTACTGTGTTTTTCATCTCTAGTGTCTCAGACTTGTACTTCTATTTCCTTCCTCACATCTTGCATTGACCTCCTTATTTCATTAAGTTGATTTCCTGTGCTCTCATGGAATTCCTTCAGGAGTTTGTTTTCTTCTTTGATTCTTTTGATTTCATCTTTGATTTCTTTGAGCATATTTAGAATTATTCTTTTGAATTCCCTGTCTGGTATTTCATCTAATTCAGTCTCACTGGAGGTCATTACTGTAAGAGTTATAATTTTTGGAGGAATTATGTTGTCCTGATTTTTTTTTGTATTTCTTACATTGTTGCATACAGTTTTTACATCTGGAGATATTTCAATGCTTGTGTTTTCTAGTTACAGGCTGTATTCTTAGACATGTAGATCAGAAGTTATACCTTCTGGGTAGCCCAAGGTGCCAGATGTGGCTTCTAAATTACTGCCAGTATAAATGACAGGAGTCACCCAAGTGTTGGATATGCCTGCTATGCAAATGTCCTAGTAGTGAATTAACAACAGTATGCCTTTTGACTTCAATACTTGCTGGTAGGGAAACAAACAAGGCTGGTATGACGTTGGCAAGGGCCTGGGTTTCTTAGAGTTGGCAGCAGTGCAGGGCAAGGACTAGTATTGACTTTGAAAAAGGCGGAGGTGACCCGAGTATCTGGGAGAGGGAATTTGGGGTACTTGTTAGTTTCTGCAGATTTTAGAGGTTGTTGAGGCTATGGCAGAATAGAGAGGGGAGGTTATAGTAAATAAAAAGAAGTGGATCAGGAGGAGAGAATATGGAAAAAAAAAGATTGGAAATAGAGGGAAAGTGAACAAGTTATGGGTGGGAAGAATAGTAGAAAGATTTAGTAGTAGACTGGGTGGAGAAAGACGCAGAACAAACGTGAAATCCACCTGTGCTGTGCGCAAGCACAAAGAAAACTGAGATGATGTGGTTGTGCACGGGGGCGGGGGGGGGGGTTAAATGGTTGTCTTCACTTATCACAAGGATATCCACTTATGTCTGTTTCCAGCAAATGGCACACTCTTCATTTTCTTCTTCATATTACATTTTCACTGCATCCTCTTTCTTCATTTATTGGTCTGTCCTTACCAAAAAAGTCAATCTTATATTGGTAATTTTTACAAGTTCATGAAATAGAAAAATCTGGGAGTCAGCAGTTTCGAGAGCCAAAGTGTGCAAAGACCAACGTGTGCTCTGCTCCCTGCACCCCACACACAAGTGCAGCCAAGTTCATAAGGTTCACTTCCTCATTCCACATTTTAGGGACTCCTGGCAGAATGCTGATGCAGCTCGAGACACCGGGCCTGGGGTGCTCCAACCCTTCGGGTGCAGATGCTCTGTGCTAATTATGTTGAAACATGCCGGGTGCCTTTGCTTCATCGTCCCCCAAATTAAACCCTTTAATCACACGAACATGCAGAGTTCGATTTAGAATGACTGATCCCCGGCTGTCAGGAGGGGTATAATGAGATTATATTTTTCTCCAGTTAAACTAAAAGAAAATTGACCATAAAGGGGTGATCAATACATGCAGCTCAGGAGGCAGGGCCTACTTTGAGATGCAGAAGGGGAGGAAAAAAAACCATCTTTCTTTCCTAGAGGGGGTGAGTGTGAGCAGGCGGGGACAGCAGGACTGCTGGATCTGAGCTGAGACCTCCTTGGGGTGTTCCACCACAGCCAGGCTTCTGCTCTGTGGGAGTCCTGTGTACGTGGGACCTTACCACTATCGTTGGTTCTGTGTGCGTGTCTTTGTGTGGAAATGTGCATATGTGTATGTATTTCTGTGTACATGTATCTCTGTGTGTGCCTGTGTGTAGGGGTGCATGTGTATGGGGTGAACTGGGTGTATCCATGCCCGTGTGTGAGTGTGTCGCTGTATGTGTGCGTGTGCGTCTTTAGGCATGTGTGTGCATGTGTGTCTGTCTGAGTGCATTTGCGCATGTGTGTTTCTGTGTAGGTGTGTGTCTGCGTGTGTGTGCACATGTGTGTGTATCTGGGGATGGGTGACTGCATGCACATGACTGTATACCTATGGGGGTGTGAACCTCAGCTTTGTAGGGCTCTTGGGGCCTTGAGCCCAGCCAATGCCAGTTAAAGAAAAAAACACTTCAAAATGAGGCAGAACCAATGGAAGCCAGAGTCTAAGTATAATGGCACTGGGATTTGGCCAACTCAGAGTCTTTGTGTTGGATCCTTTTGCCTCGCTGTGACATTCCTGCTTCCAACATGACCACAAGGCTCAAACGAGGCAGCAACCACAGGAGCATGTGATGTGCTGTGTGGCTCTTGACACCCGGATCTCTCCAGCTCGACCCTCCTGATATTTTGGGTCATGTTTTCTGTGATGGCGGCTCCCTTATGCCCTGTAGGATTTTGAGCAGCATCCCCCAAGGTGTCCCAACCACAGATACCACAAGATACCACCATATGTCCCCTGGGTGCAAAACTGCCTCTTCTCCGTGATATCACCTGATAATGTCCTTTTCTTTAAAGTGAAAGGTTAGGTAGGCTCACACTGTTGCCCTAGAGGGGATGGGGATGAGCCTATTTGGTTTGTGAAGAGATTAAAATGTCCATCTTTTTTTAAGATTTTATTTTTATTTATTTGTTTATTAGAGACAGAGCGAGAGGGAGAGAGAGACAGAGAGAGTGAGAACGGGCACACCAGGGCCTCTAGCCACTGCAAATGAACTCCAGACACGTATGCCACCATGTGCATCTGGCTTACGTGGGAACTGGAGAATCAAAAACAGGGTCCTTAGGCTTTGCAGGCATGCACCTTAACCACTCAGCAATCTCTCCAGCTCCAAGATGCATGTGTGTCATGCACACCAGTTAACTTGGAATGCATCTAGTAAGATGCACCATGAGGGCAGGGATCAGCTGGGTGACTGGCACAAGCACTGGTGGCCAGGGTTTGGACGAGTAGCAGATAAATGTGGGGAGTTGCGGCGTGACCCTCTGAGGGTGTCAGAGCCCAGGATGGGAGTGTGTTTTGCATGTCTGTGTTGGAGGTTACACAAAGGACAGAGACTGTAGCACAAGCCAGAGGACAAAACTTGCATCTGTGGTGGAATTTGCAGAAATCTTGACACAACTCTGTGCCCAGCAAATCCAAGTGGGTGCTTCTGCAGTGCTTTTGTCTCAAGTCGACACACACAATGCTTTTGTAACAAGGGGCACATAGACTCAGGTTCAGAGGCAGGAGTCCTGGCTAGGCTGAGGAGTTTGGCCGCAGTGTCTAGGAGATCCATGCCACATCTGGGTCCCTGACTTTGCCTCCAGAGGTCACAGTTATCATCTGCTTTCTGTTCACATAGCAAACTGTCACGGAACCACTGTGTGCCTAAACTTGCCAGGTGTGATGGAGAAAAGGATGAGTCAAACATGGGCTCCATCAGGGGAATCTACCTTAACCCAATTATGGAGGGGCCCACAGTTCGACTGAGCAAATACCTTGATCAGCCGCATCCTGATGCCGGACTTTTAAATTTTTTTTTTTATTTTTGGTGAGAGATGAATGTTTCTCAGCTCAGCATCTTGTGCATGTTGAACTTGAAATTCCCTGAGGGGTGATAAAAGCACAGTAATGCTCACTGGTGCAGAAGTTAAGGTCTGATATTGGCGGGCGAAGTGGGAAGATGGGCATGGGGCAGAAGACCTCTCCATTCTCTGGCTGTACGGAGGCTGAGTGTAAAATGTAACGGAGATGGAAATGTTTAACATCCCCTACGGCCCCCTGGTTTAAATGCTTGATCCTCAGCTGGTGCTGTTCTGGAAGGTTGTGGAGCCTTTGGGAGGTGGTTCCTTGCTGGGGAAAGCGTGCCATGGTGAGTGGGCCTTGGGGTGTTATAGTCCAGCCTGACGTCAATGGCTCTCTCTGCTTCCTCCATGGTGATGTGAAGACAGGAGGCCCAGCTGTCTGCTCCTGCTGAAGCGTTCCCTGCTATGATGAAATCTGCCCTTGAAACTGCAAGCAGGAAGCGGATCCTTTCCTTCCTCAAGCTTCGGGTTGGATAGCTTGTCCTAGGGACCAGAAAGTAACGAATACAGGCTGGCTCCAAGCTCGATCCTCCCACAGCGCCCTGGCTCCAACACTTTCCTCCAGAACTGGGCACAGGGCAGCTTCTCTGTAACTAGGCAGGCATAAGGTCCTCATGGGGACTTGTGTCCTACGGGCACTTAATGTGTGCTCATGGCCCCTCTTCTTTGTCTCCTCCCCTCTCTTCTTGCCAAGAACTAAGTTAATTTTCTGTATGTTAAAATAACCCAAGGTTGGATCTGTATTTAACATTGCTGCGTCATGGGGCAACTCTGTGCTAATTCATCAAGTGTGTGTGTATGCATGTGTGCAGTGCATTCACATGTATGTGCCCTTGTGTCCCTGCATGCATGCTCCTGTAGAGGCGTGTGCTCACCTGTGTGAGTGTGCAGTGTGTTCACACGTATGTGCCCTTGTGTCCCTGCATGCATGCTCCTGTAGAAGCGTGTGCTCACCTGTGTGGCCAGAACAGCATGTCAGGCAGCTGCTCCATCACTCCGTCCTGTTCTTTATGCTGGAGTCTCTTAGCAGCACCGGAACGCGCTGTTTTCCCATGAGCTCCGGAGGTTCTCAGGTCACTGCTTCCTTCCTGGATGCATCGGCCACAACCAGATGCTTGTGTGCGTTTGGTGATGAAAGTAGAGTGGTCGCTCAGGCTTCCTCAGTCCCTCACGCTTGCACAGGAAGTACTCTTGGCCATCTCTGCAGAGCTCTTCCTTGTTTTATTTTTAAATAATTTTTTGTTTGTTTATTTTTATTAATTTGAGAGCGACAGAGAGAGAAAGAGTGAGAGAGGGAGAGAGAGAGAGAGAAAATGGGTGCTCCAGGGCCTCTAGCCACTGCAAACAAACTCCAGATGCGTGGGCCCCCTTGTGCATCTGGCTAACGCGGGTCCTGGGGAATTGAGCCTCGAATCGGGGTCCTTAGGCTTCACAGGCGAGTGCTTAACCACAAAGCCATCTCTGCAGCCCTGGTATTTTTTTTTTTTTTTGTTGTTGTTCATTTGTTTTTGTTTTTGAGACAAGACCTGTCCCTGAAGACGGAGCACCCGGTTCAGCCATGAGGGGAGGGATCACAGCTAGCCAGCCCCAGGGATCATCCCGTTCCTACGTGTCTTGTGATGGGGTCACAGGAACCCCCCCTAGCTTGTACATGAGTGTTGGAGATCTGAACTCAGGTCCTTATGCTTATGTGGCAAGCAACTGACCCAATGAGAAACCGTTCTAGCTCCTGTGTTTTTTAAAATAAAATAACTTCATTGACAACTTTCATACATATGGACAACATACCATGAGGAGAAAGAATCTCCTCCCATTACCCCCTTCCCAATTCCTCCCCACTGAACCCCTTGTTTTAAACTCATCTTTCTTCTGTTTTGACGTCATTTCCCCCCTCTTTCCTGTGGGTCTTGTGTAGGCAGCATCAGCCACTGTGAGGCCATGAATATCAAGGCCGCTTTGTTTCTGGAAGACCGCGTTGTAAGCGCTCCTTCCCTTCGTGCAGCTTTCACATTCTTTCTGCCACCTCTTCCACAGTGGTCCCAAGCCTTGGGAGACACGATAGAGAGGTCTCCCTTAGTGCCGAACACTCCACTGGCACTTCTCAGAGCAATGGCGAGTTACCCCTGTGGTCATTGCCATCTGTAAAGAGAAGCTTTGAACAAATGTGAGGCTAGCGTTAATATATGGGCATAACACAAGTATTTAGAGGGCAGTCTGGTGGGCATCATATATCCATTTAGCCAGATAACAGTAGTAGTTTCTCCTCTTGCGTTTATGACTTCCAAGCCACAGGCTTTTGATCAGGTGTTTAGTATCAGGCAGGAAATCCCTCCTGTGGAGTGGGCCTCATGTCCAATCAAAGAGTAATTGGTTTTACCCGTAACAGACATGCCACCATCTAACCAGTTGGCCTATTGACTTGGCTGGCCAGCCATAAAGCTTGCAGGGTCCACTGCTGGCTAAGACTGTTGATGACTTTTCTCCCCCCACAGGCTGCTTGGCTCTTTCCAGCATCCTGGCAGCTAGTGAGCAGGGAGGAGGCTTCCAGCTCATCTCCAGCCTGATTTCTCAGTGACCTGCAGCGCAAGCGTGTGGAGTCATCAGCAATAGGGTCTTACCTCCTAGTTCTGGGGTGCCTTGGCAATAACCTGTAATGTTTGGGGGGCATCAAGGGTGTCTCTGTCCAGCAATTTGTTGGAAGGATTTTGTTTGTTGGACAAGGTCTTTGCTATGTAGCCCAGGCTGGCCTCGAACTCATGATCTTCTTGCTTCTGCCTCCCGAGATGAAGGAGGGGATTACAGGCTGAGGTGTTGTTGAACTGTTTCCCACTGTAGCTTCGCCAACTGTGTGTTGGTCCACATTCTCCATATTCACACCAATCCTTCTGTTTTTGGTCTTTTTGGTTCTAACCATCCTTCTGAGTATGGTGTGGACATTATTAAATTTTTTTTAAATTTTTTAATTTTTTTTAAAAATTATTTATTTATTTATTTGAGAGCGACAGACACAGAGAGAAAGACAGACAGAGGGAGAGAGAGAGAATGGGCGCGCCAGGGCTTCCAGCCTCTGCAAACGAACTCCAGACGCGTGCGCCCCCTTGTGCATCTGGCTAACGTGGGACCTGGGAAACCGAGCCTCGAACCGGGGTCCTTAGGCTTCACAGGCAAGCGCTTAACCGCTAAGCCATCTCTCCAGCCCATTAAAATTTTTTAAATTTATTTGAGAGAGAGAGAGAGAAAGAGAGACAGAGAATAGGCTTGCCAGGGCCTTCAGGCTCTGCAAATGAACCCTTAGGCTCACGTGCCCCCCTGTGTGCATGTGAGACATTGCACACTTGGTTCACTGCGCCTGGCTTACGTGGGACCTGGAGATTCGAACATTTCTTAGGCTTCCCAGGCAAGTGCCTTGACCGCTAAGCCATCTCGCCAGCCCCCTTCTTAGACTTTTTAGTCTTCTGAGGGCGGACGTTGAGAATTGTTCCAGCTCTTTCTTCCCTTTTGTGCATCTTCCTTGGAGATATACCTACTAAAAAATGAAAACACATACTCACACAAACTATCCTCAAAAGAAACCTGAGGCAGGGGAGATAGCCTAGTCAGTAACATGCTTGCTTTGCAAACACGAGGACTTGAGTTTCATTCCCAGAACATATGTGAACAAAGCCAGGCATGGTGGCAACATGCCTGTAATCCCAGTGCTGGGGAGGCAGACAGAGAGCAGGACCCTTGGGGCTCCCTGGCCAACCAGTCTAGCCCACTCAGAGTCTTCAAAGCCAGTGAGAGACCCTGGCTCAAAAGAAGGTGGGCGATGCCTGAGGAGTGACACTCAAGTTGTCCTCTGGCCACTACGTGTGCCCCTGCCTCAAATCCTTGTCTAAGCCAGCAGACACGAGAAAGCAACTCCGACACTAAGAATGCATTTGTCACCTGCCAGGTGTTCAGGACTCGGCGCAGATGTAACGGCATTTACAGAAATAGGAAGGTGGCATTTATTATGCTCAGTAAGCTGGAGCAAAATTGATTCGCTCTGGAGTGGAGGGAAGGACAGAAGGAGCATGGGTAGTCATGATGCCATATTTCTCCTCTTAAACTTCTTGTCAGCTGGGCACGGTGGTGTGTCCCTGTAATCTCAGCACTGGGGAGGCGGAGGCAAAGAATTGCCAATTGAAGGCCAGCCTGGTGCACAAAGTGAGACCACATCTCAAAAACCAAACCAAACTCCTCTCCACCCCTCACCCGAAGTGACATCAAAAACCTCTTTGTGTTAGGTTAATTCTGGCTTTGCAAAGGCACCGTGTGTATGACAAGTAAAGGACCCATGCAGTCATGGTATTGCATGCAGGGACCCTTCATCAGCTTTTCTCTCCATCAAGTTCAAATTGCTGAGAAAGACCCAGAGAGCATATATGCACAGTGGAATTTAGAAGCTGTTTTGGGGGACGTGGGGGGTGGGTACAGCAGATCAAGGTGAGGAACTTGAGGGTCTGGAAGTCCATGGGGTGGAGCACATCGGAGGGGCTTCAGAGAGATGAGGGTGGCTGGAGGCTGGGGGCAGGGAGAGTGTCGAGAAGTGCCACTGGAGGAAGGAAGCAAGGCATTAGAATCACATGTCATCAGGCTCACCTTGGGCCCTCTGCTTGACCTGACAGGGTCCCTGCAGGCATTGTTAGGATGAGCCGAGACAGCCCATGGTCAGAGAAGGTGAACTTTTATCCTTGTCAGTGCACAGGGCACTGAGCAGCTCTGTGTGTGTGTGTGTGTCTCTCTCTGTGTGTGTGTATGTGTGTTACATGGGTGAAGCGATTCCTTTGTGCCCTGTGTGGAGTACAAGCTGTCCCCAGGTGAAGGGTCAGGGGCTGGGTGGGGGCGGGGGGCGGGAGGCGGTGTGGTTGGCAGTGAGGTCAGGAGTGTGGCAAGCAGAGGTAGGCGCTGGTGGGAGAGGGTGGCTGGGACCAGGCAGCTCAGAGCGTACCTCCAGGTGGGCGCTGCAGCGTGTGAGACCTCCAGGCCCCTTGACAAAGAGGAAGGGGTGTGATTACGGTGCAGATGTCAAGACACTGAAGTGCTTTGTGCCGGGCATCCCTGTGTTGGCAGCCCCTCATGGCCAGTGTCCTGCACTTAGCAATATCTGGCCATAGCAAAAGGATTTCCATTTGCTTTTATGAAAAAAAAAAAAACAAAACTGCTGTATGACACCCAGAGACGATCTGAAAACAATTTGGATTGCCACAGGAGGGTTAAATCTCTTTTGTACTGGCCTGTGCTTCGTTTGGGTCTAGCCTGGGGCAGAAGGACCACTCACTGGCTGCTTTAATTTGCAAGACCCCAGAATGAAACGCATCTGACGTCTCCAGCTGAGATGCTGTGGTGCAGAAAGGGCAATTTTCAGGAGGACTTCTGCTGTTTTCCCCAAAATCATCTGACAGAAGGCTGCTGGGGCGTCTCGGCTGACTTGCGGGTTTAATATTGCCGCCGTGCCTCCACCACCCCCGACGTGCAGCTGGGTTATTAAGCTCCGGATCCAGGGTGGGCTGCGATTTGTTTTTCCTCTGAGTGACAAGACCACATTTCCCGTTAAATCCCGATGCAAATACTTTCCCGAGTGCCAACTCCGTGTCACCTGCCCTGCCTGGGAGGTAAGTCAGCTTTGGGGTGAGTTTGGTTTAGTGTACATATCCAAATTGTTCTGGAAAATTCCTTCCTTTTCAATTAGCTCTTGGGTGTCCCACAGCGACTTGGGTGGAGTTCTGAGATTTTGGGCGACAATACAGCACATTTTTTCAAATGGAATCTGACAAGTGAAGGAGAGCACCCACCACCTCGTGACCGAAACAAAGGGCATGTCAGCTCTGACGGGCTGTCTGTCTGTCTGTGCTGTATGTGGGCATACAGAAGCAGGGGCTGGGGCTGATGTTGGGTGTCTTCCTCAACTATTCTTCACCTGATTTTTGTAACAAACTCTCTCACTGAAGTTGGGACTCACTGATTTGGTGAGACTACCGGGCCAGCAAGCTCTGGGGATCCTCCTGCCTCCAGCTTCCCATCATCACAATTATAGACTCGGATTATAGATGCTTGCTGCCACACCTGGCACTTTAGTTATTTTTATTTTATTATTATTTTTTACATATCTTATTTTTATTTATTTGAAAGAGGGAGAGGGAGAGAGAGAGAGAAAGAGAGAGAGAATGGACGTGCCAGAGCCTCCAGCCACTGCAAATGGACTCCAGACTCATGCGCTCCCTTTTGCATCTGGCTAACTTGGGTCCTGGGGAATCGAACCTGGGTCCTTTGGCTCTTTAGGCAAATACCTTAACCACTAAGCCATCCCTCTAGCCCTTTATTTTTACTTTTTCAATTTTTTTGTTTTATGTTTATTTATCTATTTGAAATTGACAGACAGAGAAAGAGGCAGAGAGAGAGAGTGAGAGAGAATGGGTGTGCCAGGGCCTCCAGCCACTGCAAACGAAATCCAGACTCGTGCGCCCCCTTGTGCATCTGGCTAACGTGGGTCCTGGGGAATCGAGCCTCAAATCGGGGTCCTTAGGCTTCACAGGCAAGCGCTTAACTGCTAAGCCATCTCTCCAGCCCTATTTTTACTTTTTATTGTGTGTGTGTGTGTGTGTGTGTGTGTGTGTGTGTGTGTGTGTGTGTGCGCGCGCGCGCGCATGCATATGTGGTAGTGTGAGGACAACCTGAGGGTGTTTGTCCTCTCCTTCCACTTTACTTGAGACAGTGTCTCCTTTTTTTTCCTCTCTCTCTATTTCTTTCTTTCTCTCTTTCTTTCTTCCTTTCTTTCTTTCTTTCTTTCTTTCTTTCTTTCTTTCTTTCTTTCTTT
Source organism: Jaculus jaculus (assembly GCF_020740685.1). NCBI lineage: Eukaryota > Metazoa > Chordata > Mammalia > Rodentia > Dipodidae > Jaculus > Jaculus jaculus. The sequence continues at coordinate 105,184,747 of NC_059112.1, forward strand.
CTTCCTTCCTTTCTTTCTTTCTTTCCTTCTTTCCCTCTCTCTCTCTTTCTTTCTTTCCTGCTTGTGTCTAGCTGGCCCATGAGCTTCTGGATTCTTCTGGCTCTGCTTCTCGTCGTTGGTGTGTCGGAATTACAGACACATGTACCATTTTTGTGACTAGCTTCATGTGGGTGCTGGGGAATTGAACTTGGGCCAGCAGGCTTGCAAGCAAGTGCCTTTATCTCTGATCCAGCTCCCCTGCCCCATACACTCTACATTTTTACATGGGTGCTGGCGACTCAAACTCAGCTCCTCATGCTTGCAAATCAAGCTCTTTATGGACTGAGTCATTCCCCCAGCTCCTCCTTAGCGGTCTTCCTTTGTATATCGTCCATGACAGTTTACCCATTTACTCAGAGAGTAAGACTTGTATGAAGAGCCATCAATAACCATTTTTATTTTTCCTCTTAAATACTCAGGAGTTGGAGGGTTGGATCAAAGGATACAAGTATTTTTGACTTTATAAGAAACCGTCAAACGGTTTTCTAATCTGCTTGCACCATTCTCTCAAGGAAGGTGCAGGACTTAGCACTTTTCTTTTCTCGTTCTTTCTTCCTCTTTTCTTCCCCTCTGCTCCCTTCCCCTCCCCTCCCCTCTCTTCCCTTCCTTTCCCTTCCCCTTCCTCCCCCTTCCTCTCTCCTTTTTCCTTCCTTCCTTCCCTTCTTCCTTCCTTCCTTCTTTCTTTCTTTCTTTCTTTCTTTCTTTCTTTCTTTCTTTCTTTCTTTCTTTCTTTCTTTCTTTCTTTCCCTTCCCGTCCCTTCCCCTCCCCTCCCTTCCCTTCCCCTTCTCTCCCTTCCCTTCCCCTCCCCTCCCTTCCCTTCCCCTTCTCTCCCTTCCCTTCCCCTCCCCTCCCTTCCCTTCCCCTTCTCTCCCTTCCCTTTCCCTCCCTTCCCTTCCCCTCTTCCCCCTTCCTCTCTCCCTCTTCCCTCCTTCCTTCCTTCTTTCTTTCCTTCCTTCCCTTCCTCCCTCTCTCCCTCCCTCCCTCCCTCCCTCCCTCCCTCCCTCCCTCCCTCCCTCTCTCTCTCTCTCTCTCTCTCTCTCTTTCCCTTCCCTTCCCTTCCCTTCCCTTCCCTTCCCTTCCCTTCCCTTCCCTTCCCTTCCCTTCCCTTCCCTTCCCTTCCCTTCCCTTCCCTTCCCTCATTCCTTCCTTCCCTCCCTCCCTTCCTTGTTGGTGTGTGTGGTGTGTACACACGTGTGTGCAGATGCAGGTACTTCTTGCACACGCAGAGGCTGGGGAGAACGTCGCCAGCCCTCCTCTGTCACTCATCCACGTGTTTCCTTGAGGCAGAGTCTTTCAGCGAACGTAGAGCTGCTGCCATTTTCAGTCAGCATGGCTGCCAGGAAAGCCTCAGCAATTTTCTGGTCTTTGTTCCCCACAGGACTGGGGTTAGAGACGTGCGTGGCCACCCCCACCTTTTGACGTGGGTGCCGAGACATCAGCTCACGGTGAACCAGGCCCTCTCAGCCCTTCATGCTGGCGCAGTAAGGGCCGTCTCCCCAGCCGGCTCCGACGTCTTCAGTGGCATCTGATGTGACCATTGCTTTTGATGGCCGCTGTTTCTCTTGGGATGAAATGACACCTGATCATGACTTTTATGTGGGTTTTCCTGGTGACCAGGGATGCTCAGTTATTCTTTTCATGTGCTTACTAGCTATTGAATGTCTGTTGTTGGGAGCTTACTTCAAGTCTGTTCATTTTCTCAATTGTGTGTTCTGTTTTTCTGAATGATGGATTAGTCAGGTCTTTAGAAATCCCGTACAGCAGCACCCTGGCTCTCGCATGGACTGTAGACATCTTCTTTCCATCCAGGGCTTGCCTGACCATTTCCTTTGTGATTTTGTTTTCATGAGCAGGTATTTGATGTCTTCTTTTGTGGTGTGGTGCTGGAGATGGACTCTGGTGCTTTGCACATGCTAGGCAAGTGTTTTCACTAATCTGCACACCAAACTCTTTTTTTTTTAAAATTACTTATTTTGAGACAGTGCCACTTTGTAGCACAGCCTGGCCTTGGATTCATGATTCTCCTGCCTCATCCTCCCAAGAGCTTGGGTTACAGACATGAGTCACCATACCCATTTACATATAGATTTTTAAAAACATTTTACTGACAGCCTCCATATATATATCGACAACGTACCATGATCACTATCTCCTCCCAGCACCTTCCCTTTCTCCTGCTTTACTGAATTCTTTGTAAGTACTCCCCCTTCTATTTTGATGCCATCATTTTTCTCTCTTATTATGCAGGTCTTGAGTAGGTAGCACCAGCCACTGTGAGGTCATGAATGCCATGTCCATTTTGTGCCTAGAAGATAGTATTGTAAGCACTCGCCCCTTTGTCTCTTACATTCTTTCCACCACCTGTCCTGCAGTGGTCTCTGAGCCTTGGAGGCTGCGATACAGATGTCTCACTTAGTATTGAACACTCCGTGTCTCTTCTTAGCACTTTGATTAAGCATATATTTTTTTTATGGGACAGGGTCTCGCTAGTAACCCAGGTTAGCCTTGAACTTGCAACCCTCCTGCCTTTCTGTTTCAAGGGCTGAGATTATAGATGTGTTTCACCAGACCTGTCAAAGTTTCAAATATTTTTATGATGCATGATTTACACTGCATTCGTTTTTGTCGGTCCCTTTTGCTATGGCCTATGAAACTTTTCTGGTTTTCCCAAGGCTGTAAGGCTCTCCCCCTCCTTGGATTTCTTTTAGCAGAGAAGCTTTTTTGTGTTTTAGTCTCTGGTCCATCTCCACTTACTGTGGGCAGTTGAGGAAGAAGTGCTCTTTTCCCTATGACAATTCACTCGTTCCACCAACAGTGGTGGGGTGTCTTTTCTCTGCTCACTGATTTCATGACTTTGGATTTGGGCTTAGAGGGTAGAGTTCTTGCCTGGAATGCACTGGGCCCTGGATTTGATCCCAGCACCACTTAAGTGGGTGTGGCCACACCTATAATCCCAGTGCTCTGGAGATAGAGCAAGCGTTCCAGGTCATCCTCAGCTATATAGTGAATGCAAGGCCAGCTTGGGTTACATGAGACCCTGTCTTTGATCACATATGTGGGAATGTTTCTGGATTCTGTAGTTTCTTCTTTGTGACTACAACTCAGCCTGCTATCATTCCTATGGGATCATGACTATACCAGAGGACATGGAGTCAGGTCAAGTGAGGCTTCCAACTTGTTCTCCCTTACCAGGAATGAGGCAAGGATATTTATTATTGCCACGTTCATTCAAAGTGTTTTCCCACTCTGTTTTCAGGTCCATATAAAAGAAATCCTGTTGATATTGTGTTTAGGATGAATTCGCAGATATTTGGAGTGGAGAACTGATGTTATAATAATATTAAATATTTGAATCCATGAACATGCTAGTTATTATTCAAGTCCATTTGTTTAGGTCTTCTTAAAGTAATTTCCAGTTGGAAGTTTTGTAAACATTTATTTTAGATTTATTCTTAGTTATCTAATATCTTTTGATACTTAAACATTGTTATTTAAAATTTTAATTTTCCAAACTTTTATTGCTAGTACATAAAATTTAATGGGCTTTCATATATTGAACTAGTATTTAAAATTCTTATCAATTCAATTACGAAATTGGTGAGATGTTCTTGGATTTTAAAAGCTTTTTTAAATGTAGGCAATTATCTCACTTGCAAATACTGGTAGTTATGATTTTTGTATGATTAATTCACTTTTCTTGTCTTATTGCACTGACTAGCAATTTAACCAATGTTTTGAAAAGAAGTGGCGGTAAAAGATGTCCTTGTCTTATGCTTTTTTATAATATTTTATTCATTTTCTTGCAAGAAGAGAGAGAGAGAGAGAGAGAGGGAGAGGGAGAGGGAGAGAGAATGAGAATGGACACACCTCCCGGAACATGTACCAATTTGTGCATCTGGCTTTATATGAGTACTGGGGAATTGAACTTGGGTTTGATGCTTTGTGGGCAAGTATCTTAACTGTTGAGCCATCTCTTTAGTCCCCTTGCCTTATTCTTGATTTGTAAGGAACAGTCCCCCTTTTTTTTTTCCATTAAGTGTGATATTAGCTATAGCTTTTTTTTTTTTTTAAAGGATACTGATTATCAGATTAAGGAATTCCCCTTTTAAAATCTGCTGAAGGTTTTTAGGAATCATGCATGGGTGTAAAACTTTGTCAAAGACTTTCCTGCATCTGTTGATCTTTAACATGTGGACTGACTCACATTGCTTTTCAAATACTGAACCAGTACCGCATTCTTGGGTTAAATATCATTTGCCTTTTAGATATTATGGGGTGTGATTTGCACATATTTTATGAAGGAGCTTTGCATCACTTCTCACAAAGGATGTTGGCTTGCGATTCTCCTTGTACACGCATCAGTGAGCCTTATAACTGAGTTGGAAAAGATCCTGTCTCTATTACTTTCTGAAAGAACTTGAGTAATCTTATTTTATTTAATTCTTAAATGTTTAATTAAAGTTATTCATGAAGAGCTCTGCACTAAGGCTTTATTTGTGGAAATATTAAATTAGGAACTTATTTATTGGTATACGGTATTCAGGTCTCCTATTTAATCTTTCTCAGTTTTGCAGTTTTCAAGAAATGCATTCAGATTGTTGAATTAATTGATGAAACCTTGTATTTTATCTTCTTCTTATCCTCTGAGTATTTTTGTGACCTGTGGTGATATTTCTTCTTTAATTCCCAGCATTAGCAATTTATTTTCTCTCTTTTAAAAATATTTTTATTTATTTGAAAGCGACAGACAGAGGGAGAAAGAGGCAGATTGAGAGGAAGACTGGGCACGCCAGGACCTCAGCCACTGCAAATGATTTCTTGCCTCTGCTGCCCCTGGGACTGGGGTTACAGATATGCATGGCCACGCCCGTGTTTACCCTGGTGCTGGGGCGTCCACCTCAGGTGGGCTCAGGGTCCCTTAGACCCTCATGCTTGTGGCAAGTGCTGTTATCCACTGAGCCACCTCCCCAGCCTGAGATCATTTATTTTTAAATCTTAGTTTCTAACATAGGAATCTGTAACAACACTTTTCAATATACTTGTAGCAGACAGCTTCAGGACTCTGAGATGAACTTCCAAACCCGGCACAGTTATGGAAGAAGGGATTTAGTGAGGCTTACAGATCCAGATCCAGGGGAAGTTCCATGATGGCAGAAGAAGCTGGCCTGCTTTCACAGGACCAAGGGAAGAAAGAGAGGGGGGGGGCGAGGGAGGGAGAGGGAGAGCCTTGTCTGTGACGTGTTTAGGCTGTTAACATTATTGATAGAATCAAGTTTAAATCTAATAACCCTGGCTTTTATTTTTTCTTTGTATCATCTTTGTTTTCTTAAATATTATTTATTTATTTATATTTATTTCTTTGAGACAGAGAAAGAGAGAGAGAGAGAGAGAGAAATGGAAAGGTAGAAAATGAAAAAGAGAGAACAGGCACGCCAGGACCTCTAGCCACTGCAAACAAACTCCAGATGCGTGTGCCCCTTTGTATATCTGGCTTACATGGGTCTTAGGAATTGAACCTGGGTTCTTTGGCTTTGCAGGCAAGTGCCTTAACCACTAAGCTATCTCTCCAGACCTGTTCCTCTATTTTCTTTTGTTATTATTGTTTGGATATTCTGTATCTTTTAGTTGATACCTTTAAAGAATCAATTAATTAAAAAACTTTTTAGTGCCAACCTCCATGTATGTACTCAATGTCCTTGATCATGAGCCTCTTCCACTGCCTTCCACTGTTCCCCTCCCACACTCCCCTCCTCCACTGGATGCCTTCTTCTTTCCAACTAGCTCCTTTCCTATTTCATTGTCATCACTTTTTTGCCTTTATATCTTGCAAGCCTTGTGTAGGTAGCGTCAACTACTGTGAGGTTATATATGGGACAACCACTCTGTCTGTCAGACAGCATTGCAAAGCACTCCTCGCCATCTTGGGCTCTTACATTCCCTCTGCCACCTCTTCTGCAACGGTCTGTGAGCTTTAGAGGTTGTGATAGGGATGTCTTTCAGTGCTGAACACCCTACTGCCATTTCTTTTTTCTTTTTAAAAAATATTTTTATTTATTTGAGAGAGAGAGAGAAAGAGGGAGATAGAGAGAGAGAGAGCGTTACAGTCATGTTCACATTGCTGGTAGAAATCACCCAACCAAGAGCAGCTTGTGGGAAAAAGGAGGTTTATTTTGGTTTACAGGCTCGAAGGGGAAGCCCCATGATGGCAGGGAAAACAATGGCATCAGCAGAGGGTGGGCATCACCCCCTGGCCAACATAAGGCAGACAACAGTAACAGGAGAGTGTGCCAAACACTGGCATGGGGAAACTGGCTGTAACACCCATAAGCCCGCTCCCAACAATACACTCCCTCCAGGAGACATTAATTCCCAAATCTCCATCAGCTGGGAGCCTAGCATTCAGGACACCTAAGTTTATGGGGGACACTTTATCAATCCACCACATTCTGCCCCTGGCCCCCATAAAATGATAACTATACATGATGTAAAATGCAATGCATTAATCCAACTTTAAAAGTCCCCATAGTTTTTTATCAATTACAATGATGTTCATACATCCCCATAGTCCAAGGACTTTTAATTCAACCTTAATACCAAAAAAATCCCTCCCCAAAACCATAACCAGTAAGCTAAAAAGGGATATAAAGGTAATAGAAAGGGAGGGAGGGGGGACTTAATAGGATGGTATTGTATATATGTAAGTAGAAGAACAGATTAATGGGGGTGAAGAGGCCTAAGTGAGGTCAGGGGAAGAGAGTGAATAAAGGAAAGGTGGAGGGAGGACTAATCAAAATCTAAGAGGATATAAATAAGTCATATGGAAACCTATTTTTATGGACAATGGAACACTCAGAGGCCATAGATTGTTACTAGAAAATTTTCAGTGCCAGGGATGGGATACCTTCCAGTGAGTTGTTGGCCAGGGAGGTCTCTGATGCCCCCAAAGCATCACAGGCTATTGCCGAAGCCCTTGGTTTCCCACCAGGAATAGATGGTAGGACCCTATTGCTGAAGACTCCACATACTTGGGCTGCAAGGTCACTCAGAAATCCTGCTGGAGCTGAGCTGAAAACCTCCTCCACGTAGACCTGCTGACAGAAAGCTCGAAAAAGCCATTCTGCATGCAGTTCAGTAGGAGAGAGAGAAATCACCAGTGAAAATACCCAACAGTGGACACTGCAAGCCTTATATTTGGCCAGCAAGTCCAAATAAGCCAATGGGTGCAATAATGGCATGTCTGTTAAGGGGGAAACCAACTACCATCTAATTTGACTGGAGGGAATACATCCTTGATACTGAAAACTTAAAACAGGGATAGTCATGAGCCCTAGGGGTGTAACATCTGCTGCTGTCTGGCTAAATGTCCATACTATGCTCACTAAACTGCCCAGTGAGCATTTCTTTTAATGTTCACACCCATATATTAATGGTACTCTTACTTTTGGTTAGAGAACCTTCCCTTTTCAGATGGCAGTGACCTTGAGATGACTCAGAAGGCACCATGGTGCTGAGAAGTGACAGAGGAGTGCTCAGCACTGCAGTATCTCTAGCACACCTTCCAAGGCTCAGGGTCCATTGTGGAAGAGTTGCAGAAAGAATGTAAGAGCCAAAGGAAGGGTAGGACTCCTTACAACATGCTCCTCCAGACACATTTTTGCCTGTATATTCATGAACTCATAGTGCCTGATACTACCTACACAAGATCATCATAATAGGAAGAAAAAAATCATGGCATCAAAACAAAAGAGAGGGTGATTGAGAGGGGCAGGGGATATGATGGAGAGTGGAGTTTCAAAGGGGTAAGTGGGGGTAGGTAGGGAATTACCATGTGATATTGTTTATTAAGGAAGTTGTCAATAAAAAAAAAACATAACGACACAGAATAAACATTCACACTGCAAAAGATGGCATTGGGCATAGCAAAGAAATATTCAACCAGTACAAGATTTAAAAAGACCAAGGCAAACATCAAACTCTGTAGCTTCAAGTCCAACAACTCTAGCCAGTGACAAATCTCCAAGTCTGATTAATTCTAGCCAGTAACAAGTTCCTGGCATTTCCATTCCACCCCTCCAGCTAGGCTACTCACAGTCCTGGAAAACTTCATTGGGGCTGGCATCTTTCCTTAGTAGCCGTTTTATTGTCCCGGCATCTCCACTGGTCTCCACTAGCTCATCCTCATGGCCCCATTGGGTCTCCATGCTGGCATCCAGCAAACCTGCTTCACACTGCCCATGGCCATTTCCAAAACACAAGGCCGTGTTGCAAAATCAATGACCCTCTCTTTCCTGCATTTCTTATACTCCACAATACCAGGTAGGGTGCCAATTTGTTAATCCAGGGGGGAATAAAGCAGACTCTGAAGAACAGAACACTTCTTGAACACCCAGACCCCTCCCAAAGAATCTTTCTACATTCTTCCTCTTGCCCCAAGTGCAGGTCAGCTAGCCCAATCTCCAAGGTTGTAATCTCTCAAGTGCAGCTGAATGGGCAACAGATGTTTCTTTCTGTGACATGTCCCTCTGCTCACACCAGTCCTTTCATGCGCAATGCAACCCTGCACAACTTCTGAGGACACGGGCATGACAGCAAGCTTTTCACACCAACTGGGCCTCTAGCCCAGTCCAAGCAAAGCTCTTTCTCACCCTCGTGAGCCAAACCTCACAGTTCATAATTCTTACTGCATTCAGGTCTTTCAACTCTGACCAGAATAGCCCATCAAGCTGTACTTACAGACTGCAAGGCATCTCTTAGGCCAAGGTTTTAAATAATCCCACATTTCTCTTGAAAATCAGCTCCAAAAGGCCAAAGCCACACAGTCAGGTATCTAGCAGCAATCCCACTCCTCAGTACCACTTTACTGTTGCAGTCAGGTTTGCATTGTTGGTAAAAATCACCTAACCAAGAGCAGTTTTTGGGGAAAAAAAGAGGTTTATTTTGGTTTACAGACTCGAGGGGGAAGCCCCATGATGTCAGGGAAAATGACGGCATGAGCAGAGGGTGGACATCACCCCCTGGCCAACATAACGTGGACAATAGCAACAGGAGAGTGTGCCAAACATTGGCAAGGGGAAACTGGCTATAATACCCATAAGCCTGCCCCCAACAATACGCTCCCCCCAGGAGACATTAATTCCCAAGTCTCCATGGGTTGGGAACCTAGCATTCAGAACACCTAACCTTATAGGGGACACCGGAATCAAACCACTACAGAGAGAATGGGCATACCAGGGCCTCTAGCCACTGAAAATAAACCTCATATGCATGCGCCCCCTTGTGTATCTGGCTTATGTGGGTCCTGGGGAATCAAACCGGAGTCCTTAGGCTTTGCAGGCAAATGCTTTAACTGCTGAGCCATTTCCCCAGCCCACCCACTGTCATTTCTTATTAGCACTCTGATGAGTTTTGAGTCTCCTCAGTAGTCAACTGCCATCCGATGAGGAGCTTCTCAAACCAAAGTGAGAGTAGCATTAATATATGGACATAAGCTAACATAAATATTTAAAGGAAAATTTCGTGGGCATAATATACCCATTTAGCCAAATAACAGTAGTAGCTTCCCTCCTAGGGCTTAGGACTTCCCCAGCCATAAGCTTTTGGGTAGGTTTTTAGTAGCAGGCATGAATTCCCTTGTTTTCCCCCATAACAGATGTGCCACCACAGCACTGGCTGGCACATTTTGCCTGGGTAACTTGCAGGGTCTACAGCTGGTTAAGCCCGTTGGTGATCTTTCTCTCCCTCACAAGCTTTTGTTTGAAAAGGAATTTTTTATGCCAGAGAACTCTTCCTTTGGATTCATGAATAAAGCTGGCGTAAGCATAGACTCGGTGCCCGGAGAGGGTGTTTTGTCAGTTTCCCTGAGAGATCTCCGCGACACAGGGCGCCCTGGAGAGCGCGCCTTTCCTCCTGGGGGGTGCTGCCGGGCCGCCACACGTGAGCCGCGCTGGCAGAAGGCAGCGTGCAGACAGGCCACAGAGCTGGGTCTGGGGGAAATATTAGTCCCTGGACGCCTGCGTCAGCTCCCCAGCTCAGCTGCCTCTCTCCAGGGCCTTCCAGACATCTGCCTGCTGTCACTTCTGTCTCTGCTGCAGTTGCTCCTCTCCATCTGGTCGGAGGCAGGGAACATTCTGGAACTCTGGAGGAAGGCTGTGTGTGTTGGAAGTCCTGGGAGCTGAGGTCTCAGCGAGCGTCAACATGCTCTCACCGAGTGGCTTCATGGCAGGCGCTGCTCATGTCCACTCCTCCCCTCTCCTTGACCACGGGGCGTGTGTTTGGAAAAAGAGCTATACGTTATAGACATGCAATTACCATCCACCTCATCCCACCCAGTTTCTTGTGTTGTTTATGACATAGATTAATTCTGCGTCTCTTGTACCTAGATTCCTGCGAAAATTCCAATAAAGCCAAAATGATTAAAATTGGATTGCCCATAGAAGTTGAGGTGTTGTTTACTCCCCTGCAGCTATGTCTAGCATCGAAATAAGGTGGGAGGTAGGGGCGAGCCCTGAGTACCACCCTTTTAAACAAGGCACAGCGGATATACGGCTATTTGGATCCATTAATATAAAACAGGAAATCTTAAATGGGACTTTTCTCTTCTTTTTTTTTAAATCCAATATGAGACTATAACCTCAATCATAACTTCGTTTCTCATTTCCATTTGAACTTTAATTTTATTTAAATTTTCTTCTGACAAATCTCTAAAGGAATATTGGAACGACAGGGCACAATGTGGGCAGATTATTCATATATCAGCCCTCGGGCTACCCGGGAAGGCTTCATCAGCTCATAGTCAGTTTTATTAGAATCTCTAGCTCACAAAATATTGCTTTGTGACAGCTCCTGGACAGGAGAATTTAAAGGATTAAGTTTTGGGGGAATTTACACATTGGTGGCCTCTTCTGTGCCTTTTAGGAGCAGTAAATCACGAGGTTTCCGAGCACTATAATCGTGGCAAGGTGTCACCAAGTCCCTCTGCTTCTCTCCGCATTGGTGCATGGGGCTTGGAACAGTCCAAGCTCCTTGTTTTTCTTTTCTTTTTCTTTTTCTTTTTTTTTTGTAGCTGGTTGGGGCTGGTGACCACGAGATGGCAACTGTGCCTTTCATGCCCTGTGCTCTGGGAGGTGATGAGTCTGTCTTGGTGATCTAAACACGGCCATGGTATCCTGTCATATGTCTGCATCAAGCTGAGTGTAGCTGATCCATGAGTAAATATTTGCTAAATCCCCCTATCAGTCATTCTTTTAAAAAATATTTTACTTATGAGAGAGAGAGAGAGAGAGAGAGAATGAATGGGTGCACCAGGGCCTCCAGCCGCTGCAAACGCACTCCAGATGCGTGCGCCTCCTTGTGCACCTGGCTAACGTGGGTCCTGGGGAATCGAAGCTGGGGCTTTTGGCTTTGTGGGCAAATGCCTTAACCGCTAAGCCATCCCTTCAGTCCCCTCTATCAGTCATTCTTGCAGAGTGGTGACCAGAATCTCTGGGAGAAGAACTTCCAGGAGGATTTATTTGGGCTCACAGTGTCAGAGGCCCCAGACTGCGGTTGCCTGGCCCTGTGTGTTGAGGCAGAACGCCATGGCTGTGGGAGTGTTTTTGTGCCTCATGGCAGATAGGAAGTACAGAGGGAGAGATGGAAGGAAAGAAGGAGAGAGGGAGAGAGAGAGAGAGAGAGAGAGAGAGAGAGAGAGAGAGAGAATATGTTATGGAGGGAAGAAGAATGGGATGGAGGTGAGAGAAAGGAACAGGTAAAACCTTTGAAGCCATACTTTCAATGCCTGGCTTCCTCCAGCTACACCCCCACCCCTAAAACATTCCCTAACCTCTGCCAATAGTGCCGCCATCTGGGGACCAAGCATTTTTATACACCATCCTGTGGGGAGCATTTTGCAAAAACTGTCAAAGCACTTGCTTTTTTGGTTTTTCTTGATACAGAGTCTCTTGTAGCTCAGACTGGCTTCGAACTCGCTACGTAGCTGAGGATGACACTGAGCGTGTGATCTGCCCACCCCACTTCCCCAGCGCTGGGACTGCAGGCACACACCACCACACTTGGTTTTGCGGTGCTGGGGATTGAACACAGGGCTTCACACGTGCCAGGCAAGCATCTAACAATGGAACGGTTCCCTCAGCTCACAGCACTTACCATTCCAGGCGTGTTTTTAAGTCCTGGAGACCCAGCAGTGAATAAATCATGCCCTGTTGCTTTCTTCATGGAGCTCATGGCCTCGCAGGGAAGACAGAAATGAAACTCTTAAGTGAATCGTAACTGGTGATGAGTGCTGTGAAGAACGTATCGTTTTTTGGACGAACTTCAGCAGAAACTTGGAGAATGGGCAGAAGCTCCCCAGAGGAAGGCGGAGTGTGGAACAAACAGAGAAATGATCCTGTGTGTGGGTTTGAATGCCCTCGTGAGATTCTTGGCAGTTCAGACTGAGTCTCGTGAGCTCTGCCTTTCCTGTCTCTTACCTGCTTTCAGTTCTCTGTCATTTTTTTCCTGCTTTTCTGGGGAGTTCTTTTGTGCACTTGTCAGCATTCACGCCCCTGTTGTGTGCGCTGTTCAGCGTGTTACACGGTGGTTTCGTAAGAGGCCTGGGCCTGGAGAGTGGTTGTCGTATTAGTTACTTTCCTGCCACTGTGACCACATTCCTGGAATAAGAAACACAAAGAGAGAGGGCTTTATTCTGGCTTCTGGTTTCAGGGCACACAGTGCATTCTGGTGGGGAAGGCGTGGCGCTGTGGCTCCCTCCGTGGCGGTTGGGACTTGTGGTCTGTTGACATCATGGGTGACCAGGAAGCAGAGAGTGGGGGACAGATAGAGACAAAGGGAGACAGAGACCACGGAAAGACACACACACACACTCACAGAGAGAGAGAGAGAGAGAGAGAGAGAGAGAGAGAAATTGAGAGAGAGATTGAGAGAGAGAGAGAGAGAGAGAGAGATTGAGAGAGAGAGAGATTGAGAGAGAGAGAGAGAGAGAGAGAGAGAGATTGAGAGAGAGAGAGAGAGAGATTGAGAGAGAGAGAGAGAGAGAGATTGAGAGAACGAGAGCTGCAAGCAGAGAGCTTGGCCAGCCTGTACCCTGCAAGGCCTGACCTCTGTGACCCACCTCAGGCTGCCACACTTTCCACCTCAAAGGTCTCATGACTTCGCACAGTGGCACCCCAAGCTGGGATCCAAGCTGCCAAACACAGGAGGCCTGTGTGTGGGGGGGCATTTCACATTCAAATCACTGCAATTGTTCTGAGTGGAGGAGTGGAAACTAGTGACTTCATAGAAACTGGCTGGTCGTGTGTTAGAGCGGGCTCAGGTGGAGCCTGTCTACCTGCTCCATTTAGTTCTAGAATCTGGGGGGCCTACAGTGAAGCTCTCCTGGAGTCTGAAATACCTGCCTGCTGGCTTGTGCTAGAAGGCCCCTTACTTCCGTGGACAGTGACTGATGGGGGAGCTTGTGGTAAACAGCAGGGTTCTATTTCTTTCCTCCAGTCAGTATCTATCTCTCGATGTTTCTCTGACATCTTTAAAGACCATGTTTCACCCTATTGATTGGCAAAACAAAGCAGCTTTCAAAGCCCTTGGCTTGAGATCTATGAGATTTTATTGAATGTTAGCTCTCTATATTTCTTGCTTTTGCAAGAGAGAGGGAGAGAGAGAGAGAGAATTTCTCTTGTGAAGAGATGGAGAAAGCCCACTGGTGCAGAGCAAGGTGACATGCAGATGGATGCTTTTGGGCTTGTAAAAGATCATGATCAGGAAAGTCAAATATCTGTAATTCCATCCGAATGTGCTCTGCCCTGTGCAGACATCACTAATCAATCCTAGCCCATCTTCAGGATCTATATCCATATAACACTCTTGGAAATCTCTGTCAGTGAGTTATGGCTGGGTTACAAAGAGGAAATGTCTTTGCCTGCCCTCACCAGAATTCTGTCTCTCTCACTTTTCTACTCCAGTTTTTCTGGTGCCTCATGCAGACATCACTAATTGATTGTAGCTCATCTTCAGGATGCTAATCTGTAGAGTGCTTTTAGAAATCTGTCTCTGCATTGTGGCTGGCTCATAGAAGAAATGATCTTTGTCCACCACCAAAATTTTATCCCTCTCACTTTCCAGAGCCATCTAGGCACCCCTGTATCTCTGGCCTGGAATTTCTGAGGAAATACTAAATCTGACAGGAAACTCCTAAGATCTTTAGGAAATGCTCAGCTAATTCAAGGACCTCTGTATTCCTAGATGACAACAAATATGCATAGTTTAGTTGCTATTTTAAAATATCCACTTGTCAGCATCCTAGAAACTGAATAGTCATAAATGGTGACACTGTTCTTTGTTCACTGAAGACATATTCATTGGAACATAGTTGTGCAGACCATTCCAGGTAGTAGGTGCTCTTGAGAAAAACACATTGGGAAGGTGGCTAGCAGGCCCAGGGCTGAGGGGGGCTTGCATTTCACTGGGGTGGTCAGGACGCAAGTGAGACATGCTGGTGCATCGAGAACATTTGGGTAGATGGAGCAGATACCAAGGCTCTGTGGTGGACATGCTACCATGCTCGGGAAACGTAATGGGGCCAGAGCAGCCACGGAAGAAGGACTCATGGCAGAGGCCTGGGTGAGGAGGGTCTGAAGGTTGTGGAGGAATTTGCAAACTATGGAGAGTGATTCTTGGCTTGGAGCCTTTGGGCAGACCGATTTAAGAATAATGGGGTGGGGGCGGTGACAGGACCATTATGAGGGATGTCAGCAGGAAGAACTTGTCTTGTAGGAGAGGTGATGCTGGCTTGGAGTGTGTGATGGGGCCTGGACAGCGTCCTGGATCCATCTGGAGGTAGATGTTCCAGGTGGGATTCCCCACAGATGTTGTGGGTGTGATTCCCCACAGGATGTTCCAGGTGTGAGTCCCCACAGGATGGCCATGAAGCTGTGAGAGTCAGTCATGTGCTGAAGGTTCATCTGAGAAGATGGATGGAACTGTCACTGACTATGGGTAGGACCGGAGGAGACCAAGGCTCAATTAGGACAGAGAGCGTCTTACGCAGTGCTTTTGAGATGCCTGCCTTTCTTTCATAGCACACATCCACTGCAGTCACACTCAGTCATGTGTTCCCGCAGGGGGTCGTCATGGCGTTCAGACATGAAGCGCCTGTCCCGCACTGCCTCGCTCGTGCTTGGTTCATGGCTGTCGCTTGACCTTTTCCCTCCCCTTCTGCCTTTCCCCTTCCTCTTCCTAAATGTTTTCCTCCAGCTGTCAGCTGCCATGCACACACGTACACATGTATGCACATCATTAAAGTCCAGAGTCCACATAGGAAAGAAAACATGCCATATTTGACTCTCCGAGTCTGCTTGTATCACTTACCACGATGATCTGTGGCCTCGTTTATTTTCCTGAAAATGACACATTTTATTCTTCTCTGCATTTTCTTTGTCGAGCGTGTGCATGTGTGTTTGTCCATGTTTGGGCATGTGAGAGCACATGTGTGTGGAGGACAGAGGGTGACTTTGGCCATGACCCTCAGGTATGCTGTCCACTTCTTTTTTTAAAATTTTTTTGTTTATTTATTTATTTATATGAGAGAGATCAAGAGTGAAAGAGGGAGAGAGAGAGAGAGAGAGAGAGAGAGAGAGAGAGAGAGAGAGAGGGAGAGAATGGGTGCACCAGGGCTTCCAGCCACTGCAAACGAATTCCAGATGTGTGTGCCCCCTTGTGCATCTGGATGACGTGGGTCCTGGGGAATTGAGCCTTGAACTGGGGTCCTTTAGGCTTCACAGGCAAGCGCTTAACCGCTGAGCCATCTCTCTGCTGTCCCACTTCTTTTTGATACCGAGTCTCTCACTGGCCTGGGGCTTGCAAATTGGTGAGCCTAGCTGGCCAGCAAACCCCAGTGATCCACCTGTTCCTACCTCCCCAGTGCTGGGATTACAGGTGTGTGTCACCATGCCCAGAGTTTTTCTAAGGTTCTGGGGATCTGAACTCAGGTCCTTCTGCTCGCCAGGCAAGCACTTTACTCCCTGAGCCATCTCCCTAGGCCGTCGTTCTCTGTGGCTGAAGAGGAGATACTTGGTGAGTGTGTAGTGGGCATTCTGTGTTCGCACCTGACAGCCCTCCACACCGACCCACGTGGCTTCCTGAATTGATGTCCTCATGCTCGGCTGGCAGGTGCTGCCCTTGATGGGCACCCTCAACCAGCCTGTCTTTTTGCTGGCAGCCCTTCTTGCAGGTGGGCGGTGATGCATGGTGAGACTTGGATTTGCATTTCTCTCATGATTGGCCTTGTTGAGTGTTTCTTCATGAATATGTAATTACAGTCAAGTAGGAAGACTATTTAAACAAATCCTGAAGCTGGGCGTGGTGGCGCACGCCTTTAGTCCCAGCCCTTGGGAGGCAGAGTGTGTGTGCGACTGTGTGTGTGTGTGTGCACGTGCGTGCGCATACATGCCATGGCACATGTGTGGAGGTCAGGGGACAACATCTCAGCGTGTGTCTCTTGTTGGATGCTGCTATGCATGCCAGACTAGCTGACCCCATGAGCTTTGGGAGTCTCCTGACCCTGCCTCTCAATCACAGGCACATAGCAGATGTGTGTGCTACTGGGTCTGGCTTTTCATAGGTTCTGGGAATTTGAAATGCAATTGCTAGGTTTGCATAGCAAGTGTTTTTACCTGCTGAGCCATTACCTCTGCCTTTCTTGACTTTATCCACTTCGTGAGCAGAGGCGGTGAACAGCGGAGCAGGGACTCTAGAGTCAAACCACCTGGTTTCAAGTGCCAGATCTAGTACTTTAAAAAATAATTTTTATTATTTGTGAGGAAAGAGAGAGGAAGAGAGAGAGAGAGAGAGAGAGAGAGAGAGAGAGAGAGAGGGAGGGAGGGAGGGAGAGGGGGAGAGAGGGAGGGAGGGAGGGAGGGAACAGGAATGAGCATGTCAGGTTCTCTTGCCACAACCCAAACTCCAGACGCGTGTGCCACTTTGTTTATCTGGCTGGGCAGGAATAGTGGGGAATTAAACCTCAGGCCAGCAGGCTCTGCCAGCAAGCGCCATTAACGTCTAAGCCATCTCCCCAGCCCCAATCTATTGCCTTTTAGCGGTGTTACCTCATGTAAACTACGTACCCTCTGCGCACTTTCTTTTTCTCATCTTTCTCTCATTGGTGGTGGTGGAGGTCTCCTCCTTGTAAAGGAGTCATGAGGGGGCGACCGAGTTAGCAGATACAGGGAGTGTGGAACTGCTCCTGGCATCATGAGAATGTCTGCTGCAGTGGGGTGAGATGTGGCCCAGGACCTCCACATGATAGACAGTCGTGTAGGGTATCAGGGGGGTACACGTGTGTTTTAGAATGACCTTTTCAGAGGCTCAGTGGGGATCTTGAAGAAGCCTGGTAATGGGGGATTGGAGTAAGAGATTAGTCAGCTCTCAGCAGCAACGCTGGGTCGGTCACACACTGCCCTTGCTGGCATGTGCAGCTCCCTGGTCCCTCACGTGCTCTGGTCTGCTTCTCCCTGTGACCGCCACATGCGAACCCTCAGCTCAGGGGAGCCACTCTGGGCTTCAACGCCCCCCCCATCCCCAGGGTTTGGGGGCGACTTCACGTAAAGTGAGAGGAATTGCTTCTAGAAGCTGCAGCTGCCGGGCTTGTGCCTCCCCCACGGCTGCAAACTTTGGCAGCCTCGGCTGGATGGTTACAGCGCAGATATGAAATTAGTATTTTCACTTCCCCCGAGTGCCTCAGTGGGGGAGAAAACCCATGGAACCACGGCTGTGCCTGCGGCTTGGCAACCGAGTGGTTACACGCTTATTAAATTTCACCGGGTGGCTTCCCTGGTTTGTCATTGCCGCTTCTCTGCCTACGTTTCAAGCCTGGCAGTGGCGTTTGAGGTGACACATGACAGGTCCCAGTGCTGGGCTCAGACTGTAGACTTTAGTGGGCACCCAGGTGGGACGGACCTGCTGGTCTTCCTCTGGGATCGTCCAATCCCCTGCCCAGTTTCTGCAGGGTTCCCCAATCCGTCTCTGCCACACTCATCTCCCAACAAAAATCCTGGAAGTGACACAGGCCTGTCGTGAAGTTACCATGAGACAGAAGACCAGAATCTAGGAGAGGCAGGAGAGACAGCTGACTCAGTGCAGTCCTGGCCATGCAAGAATAAGGACCTGGGCTTGGATGCCCACCACCCACGTGAAGTGCCAGGCACGGTGGCACATGCTTGTAATCCTAGTGCTGGGGAGGCCAACAGGAGGCTCCCTGGGGCTCCCTGGCCAGGCACTCAAACCCACTTGGTGAGCTCCAGGCCAGTGAGTCTAATTAAAAAAAAAAGTACATGTATTGGGAAAGATTCCTGAGGTTGTTTTGTGGCCTACACACATGTGCCCACATGTGCTCACATGCACACACATGAACATGCACACACACGAACATGCACACACACATGCATAAAAGAAAGGCTATAGAAAAAGGCAAAGTCTCCATCACCTCTCCCCTAGGCGAGCTGCCCCTTTCTGAGGGTGATGTCTCATCCTGTCCTGCTCAGTGGGGAGAGGGGAAGCTGACCATTTGAGGCATTTACAAACACACAATGGATTATGCATGAGGGTCACACACATGTGCATGCATATGCCTAAGAGTCTTAAAATACATGTTATTAAAGTGATCATGCTTATGGCGAAAAGAGGCACACTTCTGCCGGGCTTGTGATCGAGTCACCCTGCCTCTGTCCACTTGCAGGGAGTAGTGAATGACTAATTGTTCAGCTTCCGAGCTAAGGCTCAGCCAGTAGGCATCACTAGCTTTAAAAAAAATCAATGCATAGTGATTGCACATGTTTATGGGGGACACACTGCGAGGTTTAATGATCAAATCAGTGTAATTAGGAACATCCATCATTTAAAATATTTACTATTTTGCTGCAAAAAAACCACTCAGAATCTTTTTTTTAGCTGTATGGAACACACAATGCATTATCGTTAGCTAGCCACCCTGCTGCGCACTAGAACTCACCCAAACTTATTTCTGTCTGTCCTCCCCTGCACCCTTCCCCTGCTGTACCCAGCCGCTGCTAAACACGGCACAGTTACTCTCTGGTTGCTGGGGCAAAACATCCAACCAGGAGCAGTTCATGGGAAGAAAGGGTTTATTTCTAGCTTACAGTTTCAAGGGGAGCAGAGCTGGGCATGACACTCCGTCATATCACCTTGGAAGTAGTAGCAAGACTGAGGTGGTTGTGGCAGGGGCTTGGGCTATAGCAACCCAAGGCCCACCCAAAGTGACACGACTCCTCCAGCTACTTCCTAAAAGCCCAACAACTTCCCAGAATTGCCACCAGGTGGGAATCAAGTATTTGAAACACACGCTGCTGTGGGGGACATTTCATTCAAACCGTGAGAAAGCATGATCATACTCTTAACTCCTGTGATAATCTCATAGGAACTGGAATACTACTCAGCTCTAAAGAAAATGAAACTTTGTCATTTATGACAACTGGAGAAGACAGGAGGGTGTTACATGAAGTAAAATGAGCCAAGCATGGAAGATAAACATCATTTGATCTCATTCACCAGTGGAAGCTGGTTCTTCTTTTCGCAGGTTTTAGTTTGTAGCCCCAGCTGATCTTGAACTTGTGATGCTCTGCTCCTGCATCCCAAGTGGTAAGAGTACAGGTGCACAGCCCATGTCTTGACCAAACATCTTCAGTCACCCGGTGACTTAGATCCAAAATGCCCCACACAGTCTCATGTGCCAACGGCTTGGTCCCCAGCTGATGACACCACTAGCAAGTGATGGGAAGGAGCCAAGAGACTCTCGACTGAACCTTAGGAAGCTCGAGGCCCTTAAACCTTTCCTCTGTTTAAGCTGTTTCCTCAGGTATTTTGCCACAGCAATGTGATGGTGACAAATAGTCATTATCAATTCAGATTTTTGCCTGTGATAAATGAGTTCTAACCTCATGCCAGACCTCCTCTTCCCCGCAACCCCAGCACATTTATTTATTTTAGCAAAAATCAATATTGTCTTGGTTATATCAATATTGTTGTTTTCAGAGCTGACAATACTAAAATGATACTTTATTTCCCCTCTGGAGTTCACAGTTGCCTTTTCTTTTTCTTTAACTCTCTTTCCTTTTCCCTTTGCCCTGTAGTTACCATGTTTTTAAGCTTTTTCTTTTTCTTTTTCTTTTTCATTGAGGCAGGGTCTCACTATAGCTCAGGCTAACTTGGAATTCACCCTGTAATCTCAGGGCAGTCTCAAACTCAGTAATCCTCCTATCTCAGCCTCCCGAGTGCTAGGTTTAAAGGCGTGCGCCACCATGCCCAGCAATCTTTTCCTTCCTTTGGCCTGTGCACATATGCACATCTACACACATACATATGTACACTATATATTTGTATCACACACGCACACACACAAAAGTACTGTTAAAGTGATGGTAGAAGAGTTCAAAAGCCATAGAGCCACAAGAATTAAGACTAAATCCTCCACTACAGATGGATTGTAACAAATTTATGGAGCATGGCTCAGTAGCCTGGGAAGTGAGACAGAGGAAACTCCATCTAAGAGAACATGAAAAAAGAAGAGAAGGGCCCAGGGCAAAGCCAACCTGCCTTCCACATCCCGAAGAGCCCTGCAGTGAAAGCTCCAAGCCCCATGGAGGTGGCAGAAAAAATGCCCCCCCCCAATCTCCAAAGTCACAGGTCTATTGCTATGCAGTCCACATCAAAGCAGTGGGCATGTGGGAGAGAAGTCTGTAGAACAAGTGAATGAGGGGAGAGCTTGCCTGTGCACTTAATACATGACACAGCTTAAGCCTGGTTGCTGCAATCCCAGCACTTGGGAAGCGGGCAGGAGAATCACGAGTTCAAGGCCAGCCTGGACTACATGAGATCTCGTCTCAGAACACCAAAGCAAAAGCCAAAACCAAAAAAGGGAAGTGATTTTATTAGTGTCTAGCATCTGTGAGGAGACGTACATAGACATGCAGCACACAATTCCTCTCACCCTGGGGGCTTCATTTACCATAGCAGATGCATATGTGTACTGCTCTTTGGTCCGTTTTCTTTATTTAAAAAAATTAAAAATGATATATAATATATATATATATATTTTTTTTTTTAACAGGTCATACTCATATATATATATTAACAGGTCATACTCTTTTATCCCCTTACCCCTCCTCCCGTTTCCCTGGGGAACCCCTCAGTGGGGTTGTAGGATTCAGTGTGGGGTCATGACGGCCTCAGCCAGTCCCTGTGGGGTGGCAGGGGGATCATGCCTCAGGGTGTTCCTACCCACTCTGTGGGTCTTACAGTCTTTCCACCCCCCTCTTCAGCAACATCCCCCGAGCCATGGCTGGCCTGTTGGCAATCTGCCTTTAGTGCTAAGTTTACTGTGGCCTCTGGATTTTTCTGCTTTGATGGGTTTTGATTGATCCCCGTATCTGTCACCGTTGCCCTGAAGCTGGTTGTCAGGCTAGCAATGAGCCGTATTCACGTCACTGCTTCCTCTGCAGTTTCTCCTGGGCTTCGGGAAGATATGGCGGAGGCGGCACAGCCCCCGAGGCATCGTTTAGTGATTCAGGAGATGGAGGTTCTTTCTGGCCTTCGATCTGGAGTGGTTGCTTCTCAGGACCCACGTAAAACAGCCTCATGAGCCAGGTGTGGTGGTTTCTGCCAGGAAGTCTTGGTGACTGGTCCCCAAGGCTCTTCTGTGCGTGTGTGTGAATGTACTGTGTGTGTGTGTGTTCCAGAGACCATCCTGGGTGACAGCCTTCAGGTGCTGTCCACTTGTTTTTGAGACAAGGTCTCTTATTGGCCTGAAGGTCACCAACTATGGTAGTCTGACTGCAAGGCAAGTCCCAGAGATCTTCCTATCTCCACCTCCCCAGTGCTAGGGTTCCAGGCATGCCCAACCACATCTGGCTGGCTTTCTTTTTTTAAGTAGGGTCTCACTTTAGTCCATGCTGGCCTCAAACTCACAGCAATCCTGCAGCATGTTAGGATTAAAGGCAGGAGCCACCACCTAGCACATGCGCTGTTTTTATGTGGGTCTTGAGAATGAGCTCAGGTCCTCCTGTTTGGAAGTCAGGCACTTTCCTGACTGAGATACCTCTCTGCTCCCCTTAAATTTGGTTCAAAGTCCTCCCTAGTCTCTCTCTCTCTTGTTTTCTGAGGTAGGGTCTTGCTCTAGCCCAAGCTGGCCTGGAATTCACCATGTAGTCTCAGGCTGGCCTTGAGCTCAATGCAGTCCTGCATCCTCGGCCTCCCAAGTGCTGGGATTAAAGGCATGTGCCACCACGCCAGGACGCTCTACTCTTCATAGCCATGGGCAGCAGATCTGTGGGCTTGGGAATTAAATAGACCACTGCAGGAATCCCAGTATTCTTCAGGTGGAGTGAGTTTGGGTGCATGATTGAATATCCCTGTTTCTTCTCTGTGTGGTGTGTGCTCCTTGCACCTGTTCTTGTCATTGGCTGGGCTGGAGATTGTGGGCCGAGACTGTATCCACACCCTTTGTCAGGTTACAGTAAATTCAAGGGGCCAACATGTCTGTCATTATTCTTACTGCCATGTGATTTACTTGTATCAGCTCCTTCTGAAAATCATGCAAATCCCAGGTATTTTTGCTATGTGTGTGCATGCATGCATGTGTGTGTGTGTGTGTGTGTGTGTGTGTGTGTGTGTGTGTATCTATGTAGGTACATTTGGAGGCCAGAGGACAACTTCAAGCATCTTTCTTAGGAACACCATCCACCTTTTTTTTTTTTTGAGACACAGTTTCATTGGCATGGAACTTGCTCATTATGCTCAACTGTCTGGCTAGTGAGCCCCTTGGGTCAGCCTGATTCACCTCCCCAGTGTGGGGATTACAAGTGACTGCCCATCACTATTACCTAACATTTTTGTGCAGGTTCTGGGATCAAACTCATGTCCTCCTATTTGCAAAGCAAGCACTTGTCCAGCTAAGTCATCTCCCCACCTCTATCTGATGTTGTTTTAGAGGCTACATAAGCCAGATGATGGCATAGCAGGAAATGAATTTTTCATGTGAAGAGGATCCTCCTCCTCCTAGGTAGGTCCGCCCCTCTGAGCATCAACCCTTTTGCTCAAGTTTCTTATAAATGGTGGATTTATTCTATTCTTGTTTTATTTATATTTTTGCACACGCATGTGTGTGTTAGATGTGAGGTGTGGCATGCTTATGTGCTGTGTACAGATGTGATGCCCTGTGTGTGTGGAGGCCAGAGGAAAATGTTGGGTGTTTCCTTACTTTGTTCTCCCACTTCTTTCCGCGAGACAAAGTCTCTTCACTGATTTCGGAGCATTGGTGTTTTTGAGACTCGCAGCAATTCTCTGATCTCTGCTACCCCCAGGACTGGGGGTACAGACATGTGGGGGCCATGCCCACCTGTTCATGTGGGTTCTAGAGAATCAAGCTTACCTACTGAGCCATTTTCCCAGCCCCTTCTCATTTCTTTTTTCTTTTTGAGATAGAATCTCCCTAAGTCACTGAGGTTGGCCTAAAACTTGTGATCCTTCTGCCTCAGCCTCCCAAGTGCTGGGAATCAGGCAAGGACTGCCATGCTTAACTTGGGCGTCCTTTCTCTAGTAAGGTTAACTGTCTGTGACACTCTAGAGGGGGGTCCCAGGAGCAAGAACACCACCACCATGGGGAGTGTGAACTCCTTACCTGGAGAACTGTCTGAGTTTTGGCTCCTTAAGCCTTCTTGGCTGCTTTGTTGGGCAGATGTGACATTGCCTCCATTGTTATGCCAGGAAATGGAGACTTGGATAGAAGTCACTTAGCCAAGGTCAGGTCACATGGTTGGTCCTTGGTGGAGCTGAGGTTCAGCTTGGGTAGCTCAGCTTCAGAACATGGATGTTGCAGATCTCAGAACAAGCCAGCATTTGGGTAGATGTCGTGCAGTTTCTTTGAGGGAAGCGGGTGTGTTGCAACATGGGATCTCCTGGATCTGCAGGGGAAGCTCAGAGCTCCCACTCCATGGTGCAGCAGACTTTGTCCTGGAGTTGAGGTGAGTAATCTCTCTGCTTTCCTGGGGCATCTGGGAAGACACAGCAAGCCATTATCACCATTTCCGTCCCTTAGCACAGCAGGCATAGTGCCCAGGCCCAAGGACATGCTTTGCTTCCCTCCCCCTCTCTTTTCTTCCTTCTCTTACTCCCTTTTTATCTTCCTTGCTGGAGCTGGGCCCTAGGGCTTTTTACATGCTCGCCAGGTACTCTACAACTGAGCTACAAAGAAAAAAAAAAAACTTAAATTCATAGTAGTGACATATCCTTTATATTAACACCCTTGAAATTTAGTTTTTGAAATAATATTTATTTTACTAGTTCTTTATTTTATTTACTAATTTGCAAGAGAGTGGGAAAGAGAAAGAGGCAGATAGAGAGAAGAATGAGTGCTCCAGGGTCTCTAGGCACAGCAAACAAACTCCAGACTCACGTGCCATCTCGTGCATCTGGCTTTATGTCGTTACTGGGGAATTGAACTCAGGTCTTTTGGCTTTGCAGGAAAGTTCCTTAACCCACTGAGCAAGATCTCTGCCCCATATTTTATTAGTTCTTAATGGAGGATATGAACTCCCCAAGGCCACAAACACTGCAGTATAACCCTGGGAGGCACACCCATCTTGGCCATGTGGAGGAGTTGGTGCATCTGACTTGGGTCTAATCTCAGTAGAGCCACTGGGAAAGGGGTGGCATGGGCAGCGCAAGACAAGTGATGGTGGAATGTGGGCACTGGTTGGGCATGTGGCATTGGTAGTGGGGAGGAGGCAGGATAGGAACATTCAAAGAGGTCCACCCAGTGCAGGGTGAGGCAGGCGGCTCCTGTATCCAGGGGAGACTGCTCAAGTTGGAATTCCCACTGTCATGTTGGAGCCCACCGTTACTGCCCCACAGGGCAAGTAACCACAGGTGATCAAATGCCCACAGGCTTCCAGGATTTAAACCAACAGTGTTGAAGGTTTCTTCTGGGGTTTCCCCCCATGAGTCCAACTGACAGGGCCTGCTTGGGGAAGCGCCAGGCCATGGAGCAGGTGGACCTATACTCAGAGCTGTCTTTTCATTAGTCCTATGTTGGGAAGTCTTTCTCCACTTAAGGGCCAGGAGGCCACTGCAGACGGGAGTCTCCGTTATATCTGACATTTGTTTAGAGTAACACCATTGGTTAAGTGCAATGAGAGCTTTCACAGATAGTTCATCTGAGGCCTGTTAATTTTCTCTGCTGCTCATGCTCTGAGGGACTGTCAGGAAGGCAGCTGAGCGCCTCGGCCCCGCCTGGTCCTCCCACAGCCCCGGCAGAGGTGAAGCCCTTCCAAGAACACGCAGGCTGCACCCTGGGCTCCCACATCATCTAGGACCTTCAGCAGCACCCAGAACCAGGGCATGAAGAAAGCCTGTCCCTCACAGTGATTGGGGGATCACCGGTGTGGGACAAGGCAGAACTCTGTGACGGATACCACTGGATCTCATGTCCTGTTCTTTGTCAATCCCCACTGGCTAACGGTCAGAGACCCATCTGCCTGAAGCCCCCTTGCTGTCTCTGCTCAGCCAGGCATGACTGCTTCTCAGGCCCGGCCACAGGGCCATTGCATATCTGCCCTTGGCTTAGAATCTTCTCACCTACCCGTTACCTTCTGTTGCTTATTTGCATATCAAACCGTGTGCAGCTTGCTCAAGCCTGCCATGTAGTCAGGTTAAGGGACATCTATGTTTCCTCAGAGAACTGCATTACCTTCCTGTAGGACACTGGTCCTGCTTGGATGATGTATGTTCTCACACAACAGCCATGCCCAATTTTGCTTTGTCCTGTGTGCCTTTGGTGCCCAGCATGGTGCCTGGGCTACACAGCCCCTTGTGAGTGGGAGGGAATGGTTTCCACGGAGGACTGAAGGGTCAGAGCCTTCTATTAGTTTCCATGGGCAAGGGCTTCCCCCACCTCAACCACAAATGGCTCCACAATAGACCTCTAACTGGGTAGTCGGAGGATATTGCCCAGCCTCAGTTTTCACATCTAGACAGTTGGATAAGAACATCTACTATGATGCTGGTGAAGGAAGGACACCCAGATGACAGGTGAAACATTCTTTTAAAAAATAATATTTGTAGCCTACCGTGAAAAAATAATATTTGTATTTATTTATTTGCAAGGAGAGAGAGAAAGAGAATTAATGAATATGGTCACACTAGGACCTCTTGCTACTGCAAATGAACTCCAGATGCTCACACCACTTTGTGCATCTGGCTTTATGTAAGTACCATTGAATCGAACCTGGGCTGGTAGGCTTTGTAAGCAAGCCCCTTTCACCACTGACCTCTGAAGCATTCTTTCCTGCCTCTCACACCACTCAACCTTGGTGCTTCATTAGGCACTTGTTATCCTTGTCCTGCTGGAAGGGAAGCTGGGTGGGCCAGTGTTTGATTGTAACTGGGCCACCTCAGGTGGATCTGTGAAGTAAGTGTAAAGGAAACTGGCTCGCAAGTCAATGGGCCAGTGGAAGAGATCTTCCCTCCTCGTAGAGATAGCGGGTGGCTCAGGAGGAGCAGAAATACGAAAGGGTGAAATCACCCTCTGTTCTGGTGGACTCTTGGTGTTCTTGCTCTCCTGTGGTTATCAGAACTTCTGGTTCTCCAGCTCTGGGGACTCCAAAACTTGCACCATCATGTCCCCCCTCTCCACTCCCTGGTTCTTAGGCAAGGAGCCAGGCAGCCACTTCAGACGACTTGCTGCCTTTGGATCTACTCTCAATTTATTTGTCTTTGGTTCATAGCCCCACCCTGGTGAGCTCATTTCCTTCTGTTCCCACCACAGTCACTCCAAGGGCGTTATTTAATCCTTGGAAGACTTCCATCTGGGAGTCTGGAGGACCCTCGCGGAGGTGTCCGTCCACAGCATTGGACCAAGGACAGGCCCAGCGCGAGATTCTGGGGAGGAGGCATGGTCACGATTGTGTGCTCTTGGGGCTCCCAGCCTAGTGAGGAAATACTGACCATTTATCAAGTTCAAAGAGAAAAGTATGACAAGGCATAAGAAAAACCATAATCGCTGTAACAAGAGCCCTAAGTCCCCAGTGACTCACAAAGTAGGAGTTTGTTGTCCATGTAGTAGCTCCTGGTGGCCACTGGCTGTATGGCTTACAGGAAGTCATTCAGGGATCCATGCTTCTATGTCCAGCCTTCATCATCATCATCCTCTGGGCCTTGACATTCTCACCCGCGTGCTATGTATCCACCCAGCCCAGAGGAGAGAGGCGCGGAGTTTTCCATGGTGGTCCCCGTGAGGGGACACGCCTCAGTTCCTGCCACTGTCCCTTGGTCAGGGTGTGGTCAAAGAGCCTCACCTTGCTGCAGGGAAGGCTGGGAAATATGACTTAGCTATGTGACAGGAGGAAAAGCAGGTGGGACCT
The DNA here is from genome assembly GCF_020740685.1 of Jaculus jaculus. Taxonomy (NCBI): domain Eukaryota; kingdom Metazoa; phylum Chordata; class Mammalia; order Rodentia; family Dipodidae; genus Jaculus; species Jaculus jaculus. The sequence continues at coordinate 105,212,203 of NC_059112.1, forward strand.
GGGAACACTTGTTTGAGTCCTTGCTTTGGTCTTGGTGGACACAGGTGAGACGTGGGCTGCAGATGTGCAAGTGATAAGTTGATGGACTTTGTGGTAGTGTGATTGTGAAGTGTCCCCCATAGACTCGGGTGTCTGAGTGCTTTGCTCCCAGCAGGTGGTGTTGTTCAGGAAAGTTGTGTAGCTTTTAGGAGGGGAGCCTTGCTGGAGGACGTGTGTCACCGGGAACTGGCTTTGAGGGTTTATAGTCTAGTCTCACTTGCTGCATTCTCTCTCTGAGGTCTCTCCCCCTCTCTCTCCATCCTCCTTTCTTTTCTTTTTTTTTTTTTTCCAAGTTAGGGTCTTACTGTAGCCCAGGCTGACCTGGATTTCACTATGTACTCTAGGGGTGGCCTCGAACTCGCACCAATCCTCCTACCTCTGTCTCCCAAGTGCTGGGATTAAAGGTGTGTACCACCATGCCTGGCTTCCATCCTCCTTTCTGAGATTATGGTGTGATGTCAGTTTCTGCTCCTGCCTTGCATTTCCTGCACCCCCCAGAGACACTACCTTCTTTAACTGTAAGCTGAAATAAACTCTTTTCTTCCCTAATCTGCTTCTGGTTGGGTATTTTGTCCTGGCAGTGAGAAGGTAATGGATGAAAGCACACAGAGTAGAGTCATGTGACCCGTGCTTGTGCCCAGCGGAGGATTTCTGGAGGAAACAGGGTCTTACCTGTATCTTGAAGGATAAGCAAGGCGGAATAAGCCATTTTGATGGATGGGTGGAATTTTAGGCGAAGCGTGGCCTTTGCAATTGTGAGGTATGGATGACTGGCTTGAGTATTTGGGTGGAAATAAATTTAGTGCTTTTCTGGTGTTTTGGACAAAAAGTACAGAACAAAAAACAGTAGGTCTGAGGAGCCTCCGATGACTGCGGAGCATGTTCTTAGAAGTCTTTTAGGAAGCTTGAATATTCAACAAGATCTCCTGCTCCTTGTCCTGCAGAGTCTGAAATACTTCTTGAGAGTGGTCCCCAGCCTATCTGGCATGAAACCGTACGAGGAGAGGACACAGAATGTAGACGTGACATTTAGGGCCAGGCGTAGCTAGCAAGGACCACCTGTGTCTAGTTACCAAGAAGTGTCTTAGAATCTCCAGGAAGTTCTTCTAGCCTCACACTATACTGGGGCCAACAGCCTGGAGCCTGAAGACCTGGAAAGAAGGCACTAGAACCTGGGGAGTCACCAGGAGACCCCAGGCATATTGGATGTATGTCTGCAGCTGAGCCGACCAGGTTTTGCCCTGTGGCCATCTTGCCTATGGCTCAATTGCCAAGGCTGTGAGTGGCATGGGTATGGGCTGCAGTGTACTCTGGGCATACTGCACTTGAGGTCAGATGTTTTATGTCTTTCTTGGGCCCGAGGGAAGCTGTGAACTTGCATCCAAGCATTAGGAACTGGGTGAATTTTGCATTGGTCAGTTCCCCAACCTCAGCACTATTGACATTTGGGTTTGAATCACTCTTGGTGACAGGAGCTGCCCTTACATTGTAAAATGGTGATCAGCTTCCTGGCTTCTCCCACCTGGATCCCAGAAATAGCTCCAACAAAACACATCTCTTGACATTGCTAAATTTCCCCCAACGATTGCAGGTGGGAGCAAAATTGCCACGCGTTCCTATTGGGAGAAGTCATGATAAATAACACATCACATTCTGTAAGCCTGTGGGGGGGGGCAGGAAGGGGTTCCTGCTACAGATGAGGGAAGTGGTGATGGTCACAGCTGTCCTCCTTGTCTTCCACCTGGGACCATGGGGTGGGATGGAGTGTGCAAAACTGGGGCAAAGAGGGACCTGGACCTTGGGCAGCAGGAGATAAGTCCCATGTTGTTCTGAGCTAGTGGTTCTGAGTCAGGGGAAGAATGCTGGGCCTGTCTTCATCCAGAGCAACCTCTGGGGACCCGAGTAGGGAGCTCATGAAGTCTTGGCTTCCTAACAGATCCATCACTGATGGGTCGATGACCACTCCATGTCAGTCACCATCTGTATCCTGAGCTGACCTTCTTTGTCCCCTTCACCTCTGACTGCCTCCCTTCACCTTACACTGCCTGCCCCCCTTCACCTCTACTATCTACAGTGGGCTTGACCACGTCCCCATTGTACAGATGGGAAGGTTGAGCTTTCAATCCTGAAGCACTTCGTCCCTGAGCTCATGTCACTTGCACACATCTGTACAAATGTCTGTTCATGTCTGCACATGTCTAAGTCCAAAGTAGATGTCCTGAACCATCTTATTTGGCTCAGAACATAGGGTTTTTTTTTGGGGGGAGGGGCTCCTTCCAACTCTGGAAACTTCTGTTGAGGAAACAACGGCAGCAGCAACAAAACAATAATCAAAACCCAAACCAGAAGTGAGACGTGCTAATCACTCTAAGTGTACATGATGCATGAATTCTTCTAACTGTTCCTGGGGCACATTTCTATCCAACAGTATGTGCTTCTGGGGTGGGGTGGGGGCTGGGGAAACAGAGATGGGCTGGGGTATGTGAGTGAGAACAGCCGAGGCTCAGGCTGTGGGAGGACAAGCCATCCTGCAGGAGCTCTGGCGCAGGCATGGGTAGATGCCTGTGGTCAGCATCTGTGGGATGCTTTCGCATGCAGCACATGGGCAAAGCTGTGTCTTGGGAGGTGTCCTTCAGCCCGTAGCAAGGCCAGGTCACCGCAGCAGCTCTGGCTCATGTCTTTTCCTCTTAGAGCTTAGGTGTTACAGGACACTTGAGCCGCCAGATCTTCCTCATCTTTCAAGGATCAGCTCCCATCGTGCAGAGCCTGTGATGCCTCCACATTAAAAAGCAACCAGAATATCTACCTTATAAGGTTCGAGTGGCTTAGTGTTTCAAGGTGCTGTGAGCAGCCTTGGCATGTAGCAGACAGAGCACTGTCTATGCATGTATTAAAAGAAGCGTACCTTGGGCTGGAAAGATGGCTTAGCGGTGATGGTGCTTGCCTGCAAAGCCAAAGGACCCAGGTCTGATTCCCCAGGACCCACGTAAGCCAGATGCACAAGGTGGCACATGCGTCTAGAGTTTGTTTGCAGTGGCTGAAGGCCCCAGTGCTCCCATTCTCTCTCTCTCAAATAAATAAAAGAAAAAAAAAAACAAAAGAAATGCATCTTCTGAGCAGCTCATGGTGGATGGAAGTGTGAGATGTGTAGAAGTGGAGAGCGTGTGTGTGCCACATGGAACTTACCTGTGCCATCTGCAGCCTGACCTCCTTCCTTTCTCCCTTTCTTCTCCCTGTTGTATCAGTGACTTTCCTGCCAGTGTGATAAAACACTCAGCTTAAGCAACTTAAAGGAAGAAAGATTCATCTTGGCTCACAGTTTGAGGGGGTATAGAGAAGTGACAGGAGAGTCTCATGGCTATGGAGGCAGCAACTTTCTCACCTGTAGGCTGTCCAGGAAGCTGATATTAGGGGGTGCTCAACTAGCATTTTCTTTTCCCCCTTTTACTCACCCTGAGTCCCTATTCCGTGGGGTAGTACTTCCCAGTTCAGGGCAGGTCTTGGCTCCTCTGTTAATCCTCTCTGGGAACATCCTCACAGAAGTGCCTGGAGATGTCTTCTAGGTGATTCTAAATCTAGGCAGGTTGTCAATGAAGATTAGCCAACATGCCTTCCCTTCCTCCTTTTCTCCCCCTCATCCTTTCCTTCCTCCCTCCCTCTCCCCCTTATTTCTTCATTCCACCAACCAAATAGTCATGACCTAGGGAACAGATTTCACCGCCAGGGCCTGGGTGCAGTTTGGACCAGTTCCGACCTCCGTGCCTTGCTCACGCAGCTTTCTGAGTCCCTTGGCCCATGCTGCAGCAGAAGCCTCTCCTCATTCTCTGTCCTCCTGGGCTCAGCAGACACATTGTCCCAGCACCTTAACATGTGCCAGATTAATTATACATTTCCAAGGATATGGACTCTTAGACACTTCTCTTCATTAGCCTGGCTGTGCTGGCAGCTGCGAGGAGAACTCAGTCGTTTGTATGTTAATAAGCCGCGGGAGGCCTCGCCCGCCTGCCCACCAGCTTCAGTAGTTCTTGAATGAGTCTTCTGAGAAACCTGCTCTCGCATCGCCTCACAGATGGACCTGTGAGAATCTTCTGGTTGCCCCTGCTCCTGCCGCCACGCCTTCCCTACCATGAATGTATCCCCTTGAAACTGTAAGCCAGAACAAATCCTTTCTCTCTTTAAATTGCTTTCTGTCAGGTATTCTGTCATTGCAGTGACAAGGTCTCTAATAAAGTCAGTCTTCTTTGCCCTATGGTGCTGGGTTTCCTCCAACTGGCAGACCTGGCAATCTGTCTATCCTGTCAGTTCCCAGCAGATTATGAAGTACTTTTTGTTTTGTTTTGTTTCGTTTTGTAGGTAGGGTCTCACTCTATCCTAATCTGGCCTAGAATTCACTATGTAGTCTTAGGCTGGCTTTGAAGTACTTTTTGATCTGCAGTCCACTATCTCTTTTTTTTTTTTTTTTTTTTTTGAGGTAGGGTTTCACTGTAGTCCAGGCTGACCTGAAATTCACTATGTAGTCTCAAGTCAGCCTTGAACTCAAGGTGATCCTCCTACCTCTGCCTCCCAAGTGCTGGGATTAAAGGTGTGCACCATCACGCCTGGCCTTATTTCACTCTCTTAAAAGTCCAAGTTTAAAGCAGGATGCATCTTTGGTCTCAGAAAATGAGCAGTATCTTATTAACCTGGGTTCAACTCCATGAACATTCTCTGGTTTCATTCAAGTCCCCATACCTCTGTGGCTTTGGAACTTGTGGGCATATTCCCTTGCTTAATTGTAGCCTTGGCAACAAAACTGGGGACTTCACTCTTGGTTCCTTGGACCCTGGTTGGCAATGCCCTTGTCCAAGCTTCCTGTTCCCACCATGGTCCAGAATCTTTCTAACTTTGGAAACAATACCCAGTAGTATCAAGTTGCCCATCTCTGCAATAGGAGACTCTGTTTTCTCATTAAATAAAGATAAAAACAAACTCCAAAAACAGTCCTCTTGGGGCTGAGGAGATGGTTCAATCTATGCGTGAGGACCTGAGTTTGGTCCCCAAAATATATGTTTAAAAGAAAAAGCTGGGCATGATGGCAGGTGCCTTGAATGTCTGAGCTGGCAAGGCCAAAATAAGTGGATCCCTGCTGCTCACTGGCTGGCTGGTCTAGCCTACTTGTTGAGTTCCAGGCCAGTGAGAGACCCTGTCTCAAGAAAGGTGGATGGTGGCTCTGTTGCTGACGCCTGAGGTTGTCCTGGGCCTCCACATGTATGTGTGCTTGTACATATACACACACATACACAGAGAGAGAGAGAGAGAGAGAGAGAGAGACAAAAATGACATCTTGACCTTGGCCTTCCAGCCTCCAGAGCTGTGAGCAGAGGTATTGCTGTTTCTGCTCCATTTGTGGTGTCTTTTAAGGTTTTCCTGCCCTAGAATTTTCTAGAATAGATCTTAGACATTGATTTATTTCTTCTTGCATTTCAACATGACTTTTTATTTAAAAATGGTGAATATTGGGCTGGAGAGATGGCTTAGTGGTTAAGGCATTTTCCTGCAAAGCCAAAGGACCCAGGTTTGATTCCCCAGGACCCATGTTAGCCAGATGCACAAGGTGGTACATGGGTCTGGAGTTCGTATGCAGTGGCTGGAGGCCCTGGTGCATGCCCAAACTCTCGCTCCCTATCCGCCTGTCTGTCTGCCTCACTTTTTCTCTTGAATAAATAAATAATAAATAAAATATTTTTTAAAATGGGGAAAATTGATCATAGCACGTGAGGAATATCCTTTCAGGAATGAGTTGGAGAGGAAAATTCCCAAAAACTGTGTAACGTGAGAGTTGCTGAAACTCTCTCTACTACCCACCCACTCCATTCCCAAGCAGGAAGCTCCACACCTCAGACTAGGAAAATGCTAGCTTGATTCATTTCAGCTGGGATTCTAGAATTCCACTAAGGAAGATGGAGAAGCAACAGGTTGACTAGAGAAAGGAAGAAGGATAGAGAACGTAGAGGAGGAAGAAGAGAAGAAACAATTCTGAAATAGGGTTAATAAAGCTGGATGTGTTTAAGAAGAGCTAGGTTGGCAAACGAAACTCCCAGCACATTGTTGACACATGTTCCGTGTGTAACAGCCACTCCCTTATAATACAATGATAAAAGGCTATTGTAGTCAGCTCCCCATTGCTAGGGTGAACATCCAACTAGATGCAGTTTGTGGGAAGAAAGGATTTATTTCAGGCTTAAAGAGTCCGGGGGTACATCATCAGTGGCAGAAGAGGCTGGCTCCCTTTTAGAGATCCAAGCAGAGAGGTATCCCCAACAGCCAGCATAAGAAAGCATGAACTGCCAGAGCTCAAACTGTCTTCTCCACACCTCTGGGCTGGAATTCAGGTCCAGCCCCTCAGTGACCTGCCCTCCTCTAGCATAAATCTGCCTGCTACAGACTCCAATAGGAAGTTCAATCAAAAATGACTGAGTCTATGGGGACAAATGTTCAAACTAACAGAGAGGCCTAAGGCTTAGTTTCTCCGTGATCTAGCAACAGGGCAGAAGGTTAGAATATGGTAACATTAAAAAAAATGTTTATGTGTAGTGTGTGTATGTGGGTGGGGTGTGTATTCTTCCATGTATGCTCTTGTGGGGCGCATACACTCATCTGTGGCAGAAGTCCCTATGGTAGGCAGAGCGGAATACCACTGCTCCATCACTTGTTTTCCTGGTCTTATTTCGAGCCAGCATCTCTTTTACTGTCTCCAGAGTTTGTGGGACTCCACTGATTCTTGAATCTCTGCTTCCCCGAGGAAATGGGGTTATAGGCACCTGTGGCCAAACCCAGCTGTTGACATGAGATCTGGAGCTCTGAACTCAGACAGCCTCAGGCCTTCATGCTGGTGCGGGGAATTCCCTTAATCGCTGAGCCGTCTCTCCAGCCCAGTGGTGTGAACTTTGGTGTGTTTGTCTCCATAGCTTTTGAGACAAAGAGATGTCTCACTCAGTTCATAGTGAGCTGGGTTGGGGGACGATGAGGATGGAATGTCATTTGGCTACTGAGAAGTAGTTTTTAGGAGAGCAGTACAGTTCTGAACCTTCATCTTTTCTTACCCCTCATGCGTAAGGACTAGAGTGTGCTGGTACCAGGGGCTTGAACATATGTGTGCATTTGTTTCCTGTTACATCATGTGCAGAATCTGTTCCAGCTACTCTTCTCATCACTATGACAGACTACCTGACAGAAGCAACTTGATGCAGGACAGACTCATGTTGGCTCATGGTTTCAGAGGGCCTCAGTCCATCACGGCAGCAAGGCAACGTGGCCATTTGTTCACATGGTGGCAGACCAGGAGCCAGTATTATCTTCACAGGCCTGCATTCAGGGGCCTCCGCCCACCAGCCGTATCCCACCTGTGTCCTGCATGAATGAAAAGAAGCTCTGTGCTCCTCAAGCCATGCCTGCTATGAACACGTCATGGGGGTGACGGCCTCTCTCATTCCTGAAGTAGGAGGAGAAGGGGAGTGATGAGAGGAAACATTCATGCAGTATCTGGTTTTTAGATGCAACTGAGCTCAATGTTGGAATAGCATTTGACCTTTGCCCCTCGGGAATGTCTGGTGAAGTTAATGGGAGCCAAGGCAGATGGAGGTGGGAGAGCAGCCTTTCCTTCATAGAAAGCTTCAGGGAAACAGAAGTCCCCAGCTAGTTAGCTAGTTGGTTAGTTAGCCAGCTAGTTAGCTAGTTGGTTAGTTAGCCAGCAAGATAGCTAGCTCGGAGATGAGGCTGGAGGGGTGAAGACCATGGAGCACTAAACGATGTGCCAGGGCCACACTTGCTTATTAGGGGCAGGGAGGGCAGCTAGTGGTCAGTTACGATGGACCAGGTTCCTGTCCAGCAAGCAAACAGGTGCTTCCACACAGTGGTGAGGACTTGGATGGGACAGGACTCGACACCCGGGAGGACAGCAAGGATGTGGGGGGCTGCCTTAGGGAAGGCCCTCAGGAGGACAGTCTTCTCAGAAGCGGTGGCATTTGACCTGTATGATTTAAGGAGCCAAATACCCCTAATGCATGGGAACATCTGGAGAACAAGTCAGCTGGGCTGAGGTCACAGCAACTGCAAAGGCCCTGTTGTGGGTTGAGTGTGAAATGTATCCCACAGGCTCACGTGTTTGGACACTTGGTCCCCAGCCCATGGTGCTGTTTAGGAAAGTCATGGAACAGTTTGGAGGTGGCACCTTGCTGGAGGAAGTGTGTCACTTGGAGGTCGGGCCTTGAAGTTGTGTAGCTCAGTCTCACTTCCTGTTTACTCTCTGCTTCCTGACTGTGGACACAATGTGGCCATCTCTGCTTCTCGCTTCGGCCGCTGTGCCTTCCCGGTCATGATGGAATGCATCCCCCAGAACTGTGAGCCCCCCAAAGGTCTTCTCTCCTCAGGTGCTGTTGTCAGGTGTTTGGTCACAACAATGAGTAAGGTAACTAATACAGACCTCAACGCACAGCGTCGTCTGAGTCAAGTTCTCATTGATGGCGTTCTGGTGGGAGCAGGTGGGAAGTCGGAGATGGGGCTGGAGGGGTGGGGACGGGACCATGGAGCGCTAATGATGTGCCAGGGACACACTTACTTACTAGGAGCGTCTGACACCACGGAGGTAGGCCAGCACTGGGTCACCACAAATGACTGTTCAACGCAGGCTTGACAGTGCCTTCAGGAGAGGCGCAGGTGACGTTACTCTTCTGTGTGTTTGTCTGTCCCCTGCCCAGGCCAGATTCAGGACCCAGGAGCCTCCAGGTCCATGCACAGACCCTGGAAGGCATTATTGACATATGGCTCTCAGGAAGTAAGCTTGTTTGCCTAGTGGCTTCATATGGTATTCCGTTAGCAGGTGTTCTCCCATACAGAGCTGGAAAGTCAACTTGCTGTAAAATCTCTCCCCCCACCAGCCCATCTGTGTACCAAGCGTGCATTCCCAGTAGTACCCCAACAGTGCACCAGGTTCCCCATCTTTCATCCTCACCAACTCTTATCTGCAGTGGAACATTACACAGCTTCAAAAAAGGAAATGGTGCTAAATGCTTCAGCTTGGAGGAACCTGCAAGACTATGAGAAGTAGCATCAGTCACTTACAGGACAAGCACTGCATGACGAGTCCATCTCCAGGAGAACCTGGAGCAGTCCGACTCATACCACAGCAAGATTACAATAGCCACGAGATAGAATCAGCCGTGGTGCCCATCAACAGAAGACTGGAGGAAGAAATCATCATCGTACGCGCACACACGCGTGCGGGAGTATTATTCAGCTATAAATAATTGAATAATGAAATGGTGCTTGCAAGACGGAGGGAGCTAGAGGTCATCATATATGATGAAATAAGTGCTAGACCAGGAAGTTTTAGGTGGCAGGGAAGAGTGAGAGAAACTAGGTGGGGATGGGGATAAGAAAGGGCCATCGAGGAGCGAAACGATTAAAGTGCATCTTTAAATTACCTAACCGGCAGAAGTAGAGCTGGGTAGTTTTTGCAGGGGTTGGGTTTTCTGTTCTCCTGAGGTAAAGCTTTGACTCTGAAAGATAGAGCTTTGTAGATACTGTCGAGATTTGTTTCCTGTAGTTGACATTGCATTATGCATCTCAGATTTTATGGAGAGGACAGACCTCAGAAGTGTCATTTGCACAACTCAAAAACACCAGGTAGCTGGTGTGATAGCTCAGTTGGTAAAGTATTTGCCTTGTAAACGTGAGAACCTGATCCCAGAACCCACATAACATATTGGGACAGGTGGTGACATGTGCTTGTAACCCCAGCACTGGGGAGATGGAGACAGGTGGATCCCTAGAGCTCACTGGCTATTGCCTGATGGGTGAGATTCAGGCCAATGAGACCTTATTTTAAAGAAGATGGTCTACATGAGTGATGACATCTGAGGTTGTGTTCTACACACACACACACAAACATGAAAACCTTGCTGCTTCTGACTGGTTTGGAAGCCGCTGTTGTCTCTGGGTCTAGTGGAAGCTGCATGAGTACATTGTGTTGGGGCCACCTTGGCCCCTTCTGGCACCACACAGAAACCCCAGGATCATCCGGGTCCATCGATGCCTCTCTCTCTATCCAGAACTGTGCTGCGCCCTCACAGGCTCCTGTGCCTTCGCTGTGAGGTTTTTCACTTCTCTCTAATTACCTGGACCAATTAAGTAAATTGATCCTCTAATGCACCCTTCTTTGGTGGTAATTTGGCTTTCACAGAACTGGTCCTTGCGTGAGAGGAAATGAAAGCCCAGGGTAGAAGTGGGATCGTTTAACGTGTAAGAAAAATAAATTTTTTTAAGAGACTTGTCTGCCCATGCTTTGTGTATGCACTCGTGGTCAGAAGGTCAGAATTAATTGGGAAATAGCACCTTCCTGGCAAGAGGAAGTATTCAGGAGTCCCCCTTTTGGCACGAGACACTTTCATGGATTCTTTCAGTCCTGACAAGAAGCTCATAACTGTGAACAAATGGGGCTTAAAGCAGACTGTGGGCTCTGCCAGCTGAACTGTGGGCTGCTCCCTCTGTGGTGTGGTTCTGGTGTTGGCTGTTAGCTCCGAGTAATATAGGAGGATGTATGAGGCTGACTCAGGGCGAGGCTGGGAGATGAGGTGGCCCCAGACAGTGTGATGAAGGAGAGTGTAGCTTGGGGTCCCATGCCATGTAGTTTCCATGTCACCTGGGCTGTTTGATAGATGCTTGTGACTTTTTCAAGTGACTCAAACAGACTCTGGGGCTTGATGGGAAGCCACCTTGCAGGACCCCATGGGGATGGAGGTCAGAGGTAGAGGTGCACTTATCATGTGAAAGGCTGTGTGTTCTCTCCTCAGCACCTCAAGCAAAACAGAATAAAGAAAACTCATTAGCGTGACTTCAGGAAGGCGGTGGGGAAAGAGTGAGCTCTGCTGGCTGCCTGGTGCATGGTGGCTGTTTTGGGGTGAAACTGCCATTTGATATCAAAAGCAATTGCTCAGCGGAGTGGCATTTATTAAGCAGTAGCTGTAAGCTAAGCTCTGGTAAGCCAGGGCAACCCCAGGCAAATACGAGCCTTCAAAGCCATCGTTAAAGTTATTGCAGACTCATTATGGGTCAAAGTGCTGAGAATAAGTGACTGTTGAGTGCTTAGCTCTAAATGGGACATCTTTATCACCCCCTCCAAGGCCCAGAGAACATCATGGAAGAGGGGGAAGAAGAATGGAAGAGCCAGAGGATGGGAAGATACTACAGAACACAATCTGCTGGACAGGACACGGCCATTGCATTCATGACCTCACAGCAGTTGCTTTTACCTGCACATGACCCATGCAAGATTGGACCGGTCACAGTTTGAGGAGGGGTTCATGAGGAATATTGTCAGTGAATGGTTTCTGGGGAAGGGGAGTCATGCTCTTCAGTGGTATAGCCCCTGTTAAGTGCCCCATGCTCCAGTAAGTGACCCCCACCCATGCAGGCAACCCTAATTAAACTCCGTGGGTTGCAAACAAAGCACATCAAAGCAAAAGTGGAACTCTTTGGGAAGAAGGGCTTCCATGGAAGGAGGACAAGAGAAAGTGTGGTGGTTTGATTCAGGTGTCCCCCATAAACTTATGTGTTCTGAATGATTAGGTCTCCAGCTGGGAGCAACTTGGGAATTGAAGCCTCCTGCTTCAATGAATGAATGAAGTGGTGTATTGTCGGGGGCTGGTTTATAGATATTATAGCCAGCTTTCCCTTGCCAGTGTTTAGCACACTCTCTTGCTCCTATTGTCCAACTGATGTTGGCCAGGAGGTGATGTTCACCCTCTGTTCATGTCATCATTTGCCCCTGCCATCATGGGGCTTTCCCTTGAGTTTGTAAGCCAAAACAAACCTTCTCTTCCCACACACTGCTCTTGGTCAGGTGTATTCAGCCAGCAATGTGAACCTGACTGCAAAAGTAAAAGTGGTACCGAGTTGTGGGGTCATTGCTGCTAGATACCTGACAGTCTGGCCTTTGACCTTTTGTAGCTGATTTTTGAGGAAGAAATGTATAAAACTCTGAAACCTTGGCCTAAGAGATGCCTTGTAGTGCTGTAAGTACAGCTTGATGGACTATTCTGGTCAGAATTGAAAGATCTGAATGTTTTAAGAACTACAGACTATAAGGTTTGGCTTATGAGAGTGAGAATGAGCTTTGCCCAGACTGGGCTGGAAGCAGTTTGTGTGAGAGGCTTGCTGTTATGCCTGTGTCCTGAGAACTTGTGCAGGGTTGCTTTGCGTAGAAATGGACTGGTATTAGCAGATGGATATGGCACAGAAAGAAATGAGATCTTTGGGCTGAAACTGCTGCCTGTCTACCTGAAATTGTTTGAGATCTTACAACCATTGAGGCTGGCCCACTTGATCTATATTGGGACGACAGGAAGAACACAAACTCTTTTGAAGAGGTCTGAGTGCTGAGGAGTGTCCTGTTCTTCAAAGTCTGCTTTATTCCCCCATGGATTAACAAAGTTGTTAGCTTACCTGGTGTGACAGAGGATAATACATGAAAGAGAGGATCAAATTTGTAACACAGTTTCTTGGAAATGGCCATGGGCAATGTGAAGCAGGCTGGTTGGATTAGCTGTGTGGAGACCCAACAGAGCTGTGAAGATGAGCCATTGGTTTCAGTGAACACCAAATGGAGATGCTGGGATTGTGCGATGGCTGCCAAGGAGAGCTGCCTACACCAGATGAAGAGTTCAGGACTGTGAGTAACCCAGCTGGAGGGCAGAATTGGAACTCCAGACATTGGTCACTGGTTAGAAGTATCAGACTTGGAGACTTGTCACTGGCTAGAGTTGTCACACTTGGAGCCACAGAGTTTGATGCTTGTCTTGTTTATTTTAAATCTTGTGTTGGTTGGATATGTCCAGTGCCTTCTTTTGCACTGTGAATATTTATTCTGTGCCATTATGGGCTTTTTATTTTTGTTGTTGTTGTTGCTATTACAGCTCAGTTAAAAGACTACAGTATACTGTGGGGATGTTTGAACATCATTGGGATTGATAAAAACTATGCGGACTTTTTAACAGCTGGATTGATTCCATTGCATTTTACTTCATGGACGGTTATCGGTTTATGGGGGCCAGGGGCAGAATGTGGTGGCTTGAGTCAGGTGTCCCCCATAAACGTGTTCGGAATGGTAGGTCTCCAGCTAGTAGCAGTTTGGGAATTGGAGCCTCCTAGAGGTGATGTATTGCTGGGGACGGGCTCATGGATATTTTAGCTCGCTTCCCCTTGCCAGTGTTTGACACGCTGTCCTTCTGATATTGGCCAGGAGGTGATGTCCACCCTCTCTGTTCACGCTGCCACTACCCCCTGCCATCATGGAGCTCCCCCTCAAGTCTGTAAACCAAAATAAGCCCCTTCCTTCCACAAGCTGCTCTTGCTCAGGTTTTTTTTTTTTTTCTTCCAGCAAAGCAAAACTGACCACAACAGAAGGTAATAGAGTGAATGTCATCAAAATACATTATAGAAATATTATGAAATTATCAAAAAATAGAGAAAATCTAAAAAGCTGTCCTTCTTAATTCAGTGGATGGGGGAAAGGGAAAGGCCAACAAAGGAGGGTGGTGGGAGGGCATTATGTCCACGGTGTATTGTGTATGTGTGTGGAAGTTGCCAATGGAAAGTTTTTCAAAATGCCATTCTCTAGTGAGGGTCAGATGCCCTCCTGCCCTCAGTGGACGCCACAGACCTGGCTGCGGTATTCTTGCTCTACCGGTTTATTTCACCCTATGTTGTGCCAGGTGTAATCCGAGCATTTTAACAAGTGATCACAAGCCAAGATAAAGGAGGCTCGGAGAAGCGAAGTGATGGGGGTCATGTGACCAATATGAGGGCAAGGAGGCCTTGTACTTGGGCCTGAGTGGTGCCAGGGTTTGAAATCTCTTGTCAGGCTGCTGTCTAGTGATGGGTCTTGGTGAGGCTCACACAGCCCCCAAACTTCTGAGAAGGGCATAGATTCAACTCAGAGGGTGAGAAATCTGAGGGAGGACACTGTTGGAAGTGTTTTCTAGAAACGTGTATATGACTTATTTTGTGCCTGTGAACTTGGGGGTTGGTGAGCTCCTATAGCCCAGGTGTCTGGGAAAACAGCCTGGGCCCCTTTCACTTCCCAGGACCAGGGCCCCTGTGTGAGTGGCCCTTTATCCTCCCGGCGATGTCTGCTTAAAGATTTAGCCTCTGTTGTCTTTTGGTGTTGACAAGGTCTTGCTGTGTAGCCCAGGCTGTTCTTGAACTCCGGAACCTCCTGCCTCTGCCTCCCAAGTGCTGGGATTTCAGGTCTTCATTGTCTTGCCCAACCCTTAGTCTCTATTTTTAAACCTTGTTCTTCCGTACTTTTCTTCAGTGCAGCTGTTCAGCCAGGGGACATGACCTCCCTGTGACAGGCTCGCCTGGCCTACTTTGTCTGCCCACCCTGTGAGGGGCTGTGGGACACTGCATGTCCTTGTCCCTCAAGCTTGATGGCTAGATCTATCTGCAGGAAAATGTAGCCTGAACTTAACATATAACCCAGAAATTCCATCCCTAGGTATTTTTAGTATTTTTTATTTTATTTTAAAAATTGTGCTTATTCATTGTACAATGGTACTGGGTTACATAAAGACAGTTTTTCTTAAGCTTAGTCATGGTAATGAATCCTTCCTCATCCCTTTCCATCCCTTCTCCCTGCCATTTTTCCCCCTTTGTTCCCCTAGAAGACAGTTTTACATCTACTTTCATGTTACAAATAAATAAGTGATTTTTATATATTTATATAAAATGCAGGACCCACACATGAGAGAAAGTATATGATGTTTGTTTTTCTGTGACTGCCTTAATTTGCTTAATATGATCATCACTAATTGTATCCATTTTCTGAAAACTACATAACTTCTTTATGGATGAAAATCATACACACACACACACACACACACACACACACACACACACATCACATTTCCTTATCCATTCCTATTCTTATTACTGGATACCTAGGTTGGTTCCATGACTTAGCTGTTACAAATAGTGCTGCAATAAACCATCTTTGGTATGGCGACTTGGAGTCCTTTGGACAAATGGCTAGGACTGGTAGAGCTGGGTGATATGTTAGATCTATTTTTAGCTTTCTGAGGAATCTCCATAGTGGTTGGTCTAGTTTACATATCCACCCACAAGTGTGTGAGGGTTCTCTCTTGTCCGTTTCCTGGCTGGTTGTGTGTTGACATTGATTTTCTTAAAGACTGCCATTCTAACTGTGAACATGCAGCTTTCTGGGTCGGTTTAGCTTGTATTCTTCTGATGGCCAGTGAGGTTGAGTTTTCTTTTAAATATATGTTTACTGGACATTTTAATCTTAGTTTTTGACAGTGTTCATTTCATTAGCCCATTTATTTTATTGTTATTGTTTTTATATTAAAATAAAAACTTCCCACCACCCTCCTCTGTTACCCTTCTCCCTCCACTGAACCTTTCTTCTTTTCCAACTAGTTCCTCTTCTCTTATTCTGTCCTAAGTTGTCCCCCCGACACATCTTGCAGGTGTTGTGTAGGTAGCGACCGCCGCTGTGGGGTCATGACTGTGACGGCCACTTGGTTGCTGGCAGACGGTGTTCCAGAGCGCTCCTCCCCATGCTTTGGGTCTCACATCCTTTTTGCCACCTCTTGTGCTTCATGAGCCTTGTAGGGTGTGACAGAGATGTCTCATTCAGTGCTGAACACTCAGATGCCACATCTTCTCAGCATTTTGTTGAGTTTTGTGTCTCCCGGCCATCACCGCCATCTGGAAAGAGAAATTTAGCTGTGCTCCCTCATCGGATAGCTGTATCTTTCTCCTCCTCTCTGTCTCTCCACATATGCACGTGTGCATACACACATGCTCTTACACTCTTTTTTGATCCCATTTTGAGGACTCACTGGCAGGCTTCATTATGTCCTACCCTGGTCACACACAGGTGAGTATTAGGGGTGTTTCTTCCATGACCCCAGCTCGATGGCCACACTCAAGAAGTCATGATAAAATATTCTTATTTAATACAAAGTGATTCCATAGTCAGCGCCCTCTGTCTTGATATGCTTTGCAGCTGTTCTTTTTAAAAATACAATACCCAATCACAGACAGAGCATTATATTTTTTCTTCACAGTTTTAAAAAGTCCTTTACTTTTGAGAAGTACTCAGCCATTCAGCCATTTTGTGTGTGTGTGTGTGTGTGTGTGTGTGTGTGTGTTATGACATTGATGTTTCTGAACAGACCAGTTTGGGTGTTTGGCAGAGGCTTGTTTGCAGATGCCGGCTGCATTTGTCCGACTGCTGCCTCCTGATGAGATCCGGGGCAGGCAGCATTGGCAGCGGTACCATAGAAGCGACGTTGTGTCCTTGGTGCATCGTGTGGAGAGGAGAATGATGTCAGTGTCTGCTGCTGGTGGTGTTAGAGGAGATGCGTTTTAAAGTCACTTTGATGAGAAGAGTCACTTTATTCTTGAAGCTTTGGCTGAAAAATGATTCCTCACTCAGGAAAGATAAACAGTAGGCCACATTCTGTGAGACCTCAGTGAGCCCTCTACTGTGTGGCTGAGTTGGACCATATAGTCTCACCTTATGGTTTCTATGTTGTGGTGGCTTGAATGTGAAATGTCCCCATAGCCTCATGTATTTGTGATTAAGCCTCATGCCTAATCCTGCCTACTAGATCCTTTGGGAGGTGGGGCCTTGCTGGGGGAGGTGTGCTGGTGAAGATGGCCTTTGGGAGTGGAGCCTTGCTGGGGGAGGTGTGCTGGTAAGGATAGCCTTTGGGAGTGGAGCCTTGCTAGGGGAGGTGTACTGGTGAGGATGGCTTTTGGGAGTGGAGCCTTGCTAGGGGAGGTGTACTGGTGAGGATGGCTTTTGGGAGTGGAGCCTTGCTGGGGGAGGTGTACTGGTGAGGATGGCTTTTAGGAGGTGGAGCCTTGCTGGGGGAGGTGTAGCCTTTGGGAGTGGAGCCTTGCTGGGGGGTGTGCTGGTGAGGATGGCTTTTGGAGGTGGAGCCTTGCTGGGGTGGTGTGCTGGTGAGGGTGTCCTTTGGGAGTGGAGCCTTGCTAGGGGAGGTGTACTGGTGAGGATGGCTTTTGGGAGTGGAGCCTTGCTGGGGGAGGCGTACTGGTGAGGATGGCTTTTAGAGGTGGAGCCTTGCTGGGGGAGGTGTGGCCTTTGGGAGTGGAGCCTTGCTGGGGGGGTGTGCTGGTGAGGGTGGCCTTTGGGAGTGGAGCCTTGCTGGGGGAGGTGTGCTGGTGAGGGTGGCCCTGTGGCACTATAACCCAGTTCCACTTGCCATGCTGGGTTCACTTCCACCCTGCTGATGTGGAGATGTGACATCTGGCTGTTTGCTCCTGCCATGCTCTCCCTACCTTGATCATACTTCCTCTGGAAACTGTAAGCCAAGAAAAAACTTTTTCCCACCATAAGGTGCTTCTAGTCCTGTGGTTTGTCCTAGCACTGAGAGGGCATCTGCTATTTGTATGGCTCAATAGGATGTTGGAGTGCTAAGATGGTCCTGGGGTTTAAAGAGCACCTTAAATCCAATGACCAGTGTCCCTGTGAGAAAATGAAGAGGGAAATTAGAGAATCAGAGGCACATGGAAGAAGGGACTATGTGAAGTGGGGGCTGGGATTGGAGAGATGTACCCAAAGGCTGCTAGCTGCTGCTGGAAGTGGAAGACAAGTAGGGAACCAATGGTCCCCTTTGAGCCTCCAAGAGAAACCCACCATGCAGTCACCTTGATGGTGGATGTTTGGTCTTAGGTGAGTAACTTTTCTTGTTGTGATCTGGCTCAAAAGGCATAAAGGAGGAAAGACTGATTTTGGCTAAAATTTCAGAGGGTTCAGTCCCCAGTCACTTAAGCACACCTGCTTAGGTAGAGTGTCACAAAGCAAGAGTGTGAGGCAGAGAAGGCTCTTAACTTCTTGACAGACAGAAAGTAGAGAACCAGGAAACACAAGAAATGAGCAGTCTGATATGACCCATAACACCCCACCCTAGTTTTCTCCTTCCTCCACTAAGGCTCCACCTTCTACCGTTAGCCACCTTTTGGTACATAAAGCCATCATCGATTAATCCATGGATGAAGTCAGAGTGATCTAATTGTCATTGTAAGCAACCTCACAGACATAACCACTGTGTCACTCATTCCCTAGATGTTTCTCAATCAAATCAAGTTGACTACCAAAATGGATCACCCAAACCCTAGAACGATGCATGAATAAGTTTCTCATCTTTTAAAAACATTATTTTATTTATTTGTGTATTTGAGAGAGAGAGGGAGGGAGAGAGAGAGAAAGACGGAGGGACAGGAAGAGGCAGATACAGAGAATGGGTGTGCCAAGGCCTCTAGCCACTGGAAACGAACTCCAGACACATCTGCCACCTTGTGCATCTGGCTTATGTGGGGATGGGGAACTGAACCTGAGCCCTTAGGTTTCATAGGCAAGCACCTTAACTGCTAAGCCATCTCTCCAGCCCCCAGGCCTTTCTTCTTTTAAGCCAATGACTACATGGTCATTTGTAATTCCAGCCCAAGAAGATCAATTGGCCTTGTCTCTGTGTCTCAATTGTACTTAATGCTATGACCATGTTTTCTCAGTATCATTTTTTTTTTTGAGGTAAGGTTTTAATCTAGCCCAGACTGATCTGGAATTCACTATGTAGTTTCAGGATGGCCTCGAACTCATGGCAATCCTCCTACCTCTACCTGCCAAGTGCTGGGATTAAAGGTATGCACCACCATGCCCGGCTCAAAGTTATCTTCTTAATGTCACCTGTAGGACCAGAGGAGGTTGCATGTGTCTGGGCTTTGGGGAGAGAATGAACTGGGCTCTCAGTTTTACTACAGCAGGACTCAGATCTTTGTCAAGTACCCTACCGCAGCCAAGCACAGGGGAGCCGTACTGAATCAATGTCCGAGACAAACGATGCATACAAAATTATGGTGGAAAACAGTACACAGAAGACTGTAAGATGTATACGGAGTGTGGCCTGGGTCTCCTTAGAAGTTGCTAGATTTGTGGAGGAGGAAGTAGGTTTATTTGGTTATTGGGTTGTCAAATGTTGTGTTTTCATTATCACCAAAATAGCACGGACCATATTCATAGTAATAACAAGAGCCCATAGTTGATGAGTCATCAAACATGAGGCCAAGAGCTTTACACACAGTGCCCAGCGCAGGACGTCCTGTTACGATTTCTGCTCAGTAGATGAGGACAGGGAGGCTTGTGGTGTGTTTACCCAACTTCTTCAGGCAGTTCATTTCAATGGCAGTGGGGGCAGACACGGAGCAGAAGCCATTCAACCTCAGACTCTCTGTTCGCCACCCTCTGAAATGCGAGGAGCACTGGAGCCCTTCCCAGGAGCCGCACTCTCTCCTGTCATGCTGTGGCCAGGTTGTGCTCAGAGAAGCCATTGTGGCACCTACGCCATTGCTGATTGGTCCCGAGGTGAACAGACACCTGAATAAAACCTGGACTGATCAGATGCCTCCACAAGGAATTTGGAATTGGGCCCCAGAAAGTGAGCCGTGGCTGCTTCTGGGGCTGCCGGGCAGGCTGGGAGAAGGCTGCGGGGGGAGGGGCGATTAAAGGAGCTGTCCATCTGAGAATAGGGATGAGGGCCTTGCCCCTCCTTTCCCTGGGTCTCAGGACAGATCTGGGAAGCTCCACTTCCGGCGCTCTGCAGCGGGGAATGGGGTGCGCCTGCATTTTCTTGCAGGTGGAGAGTAGTAGGCTGGCTGACTTGGCAGGAGCCCTCTTGTGGGTACCAGGCACAGCATGCTATCCATTGGCATGGGGACTGGACAAGAGCCCCAGTGATGAGCAGTTTGCACTCTTGGGTGGGGTCTACTGGCCTAGGTTGCGCTCTTAGGGAAGAAAAATCGAGAGGTGTATTCACACTTCCTAAAGGAGGCGGTTCAAGCTACAGCTTTGGAGGATAAGCATCAGGAGCTGTTGTGACTCATATGAGCTGAGCAGGAAGAGGGTTTATTAAGAGAGTGCTGAGTGGTCTTGTCTGCTGGGGTCGTCAGTTTGCCTAGCTTAGCCAAGGAGAGCTGCGGACATGGCAAAGGTGCTGCCCAAGGATGCCAGTCATTCCTAGCAGCAGAAATGGGTTCAGGGGTGGGCTAGCTGGGCAGCTGCCTGGAGGCCAGGCTGTGAAAATTGCTGGAGCCGCTGCAGAGCTGTGATGAGACGTAACAGGCCTTGTGGTTCCCACCAGGCTTTTGCTCTTGTGGAAAGACCCTCAGTGAATGGAAGGGAAAAGACCTGGCTCAACTGCTCGGGGTGTGGCGAGACCAGCTGTGTCGTTTACACTCCGCGGTGCTAGCTGAACACGCAGAGTCCTGGCTTAAGAGATGGTCAGTGGATTAAGTGCTCAGCTCACAAGTGTAAGGAACTGAGTTCTCATCCCCAGGACCCATGTGGAAATGTCACACGTGGTGTGGTGGCACATGTTTGTAATCCCAGCACAGGAGAAGTGGAGGCAGGGGAATCCCTGTGGCTCGCTGGTCAGCCAGTCTAGTCTAATTGGTGAGCTTCAGGCTAGTGAGAGACTTTGTCTCAAAAAAAAGTAGGTGGTAGGCTGGAAAGATGGCTTGGTGGTGAAGGTGCTTGCCCGCAAAGCCAGAGGATCCTGGTTCAATTCTCCAGGACTCACGTAAGCCAGAAGCACAGGTGGTGCATGCATTGGGAGTTCACATGCAGTCGCTGAAGGCCCTGGTGTGCCTATTCTCTCTCTCTCAAATAAATAAAGTAAATAAAAAGAACGTAAAGTGGATGGTGGGGCTGAAGAGATGGCTAGCAGTTAAGACATTTGCCTGTGAAGCCAAAGGACCCAGATTTGATTCCCTAGGACCCATGTAAGCCAGATGCACAAGGTGGCACATGCGTCTGGAGTTCGTTTACAATGGCTGAAGGCACTGGTGCGCCCATTCTCTCTCTCCATCTGACTCTTTCTATCTCTGAAATAAATAAAAATAAATGATAAGGGCTGGAGAGATGGCTTAGTGGTTAAGTGCTTCCCTGTGAAGACTAAGGACCCCGGTTTGAGGCTCAATTCCCCAGGACCCACATTAGCCAGATGCACAAGAGGGCGCACACATCTGGAGTTTGTTTACAGAGGCTGGAAGCTCTGGCGTGCTCATTCTCTCTCTCTCTGTCTCTGCCTCCTTCTCTCTGTCGCTCTCAAATAAATAATTAAACAAACAAAAAAATTTTTTTTAAAATTAAAAAAAAAAACGATAAAAACATTTTTTTTAAAAAAGTGGATGGTGACCTAGGAATGACACCCAAGGCATCTCTGGCCTCAACATGCACATGTGTATATGCGCATGTGCACCCCCTTGTGTGCACAATCACAAACCTGCACACAGAGTTACAAACCCACACAGATTTTAAAAATTATTTTATTTGAGTGAGAGAGAGGCAAAGAGGGAGACAAAGAGAGAGAGAGAGAGAGAGAGAGAGAGAGAGAGAGAGAGAGAGAGAGAGAATGGGCACGCCAGGGCCTCTAGCTACTGCAAATGAACTCCAGATGCAGGTGCCACCATGTGCATCTGGCTTACGTGGGTCCTGGAGAATGGAACCTGGGTCCTTAGGCTTCACAGGCAAGCACCTTAACTGCTAAGCCATCTCTGCAGTCCCCCACAACGGTTTTTAGCAGGCAGGGTTCCTTGTTGCAGAAATGAGACTGTCAGAGTGGTGGCAGGAGATGACACCAAGCGTGGGGTCCTGTGCCTGTCACCCTGAGAGGTGACAGCTCAGCGAGGTGGTGGGTAGGAAGGTCAGAGCGGCTGAGAAGCTGACCCTGCTGGCCTGGGGCCTTCCCTGCTTTCTTGTTCCAGCCATCCAGATGTCTCAGTAGGCTGGCATGGTGCCCACCTACAACGTGAAGAGGGGCATGTGGGGCTGAAGGGAGGGACAGTTTACAGTATGCCGTTCACAAGTGATAATAAAAACTACCTGAATTCTCTGAGCATAGTCTCAACAGCAGGTGAATATCATTTCATTGACACACAGGCCTGGGGCAGTGGCTCAGTGGATAAAGGGCTTGCTGTGCAGGGGAGAGCACCCGAGCCCCGATCCCCCCACCCACGTAGAGCTGGATGCACGCAGTACTGCGAGCATCTGTAATCCTAGCATGCTGCTCCAAGATGTGGAAACAGGAGCATCGCCCAGAAGCTTGCGGGCCAGCTCGCCTGACACACGCTGCTTTCAGCAGGAAACTCTTATTCGCACAAGGTGGAAGGGGAGGCCCAGCACCTGAGGTGGCCGTCTGACCTCCACACACGCTCTGCGGCATGCACGTTTATTCTCTCTCTCTCACCAAAATAGACCCACAACACATTAATATTAAACATTAATAAAATGTTAAACACCATAAGTTAAGCAACATATCTGGACTAACTGAAATCTCAATTAGTATTCAAGTTATATTCAAGTATTACTTACAGTGAAAAATCAAATTAGTGCTGAGATATTAATAATGCCAGGTTGGGATATTATGTCAGATATATTGCTTGAAGTATGTGGATTGACTTTTATTCTGGTAAGAGCATGGACTTCCTTTCAACACACATTCTGCCCTGTTAGTAGATGCCTATGTGAACGACACAGTATGGCTGCCTCTAGTATTCCTGCTCCAGCCCTGGGTGGCAGATCTGTAGAACTGGAACTTTACACCTGTTGAATGGAAAGCCCCCATGTCCCCATCCCCCAACCTGTGGCCACCAGCACCCCACCCTTTGCTTCATGTGCTGGGGAGTTTTGGGGTCCTTCTGTAATTCACCCTTTGGTGAGAGCCTTCATTTTGCATCAGGTCCCATGGCTCATTGATGTTGTGTGTTGTGGCATTTCCCTTTGGCGAGGCTGAATGCCATTCCATCACTTGAGTACACTTTACCCACTCATGCTTGTTGTAGGCAGCTCCATGTTGCTGGGATGAACATCCAACCAGACATGGTATGTGGGAGGAAGGGACTCACTTCAAGCTCACAGATCTAGGGAAGGTTCCATAAGTAGGGGAAGAAGCTGGTCCCCTTTCACAGATCCAAGTGGAGAGAAACTACCAAAGGTCAGCACCACAAATACAGACAACCAAAGCTCAAACTGTTCTCTGCACACTTTTGAGCTGGTTCTAACCCCCTCAGCAGTCTAGCTGAACTGGCGAGCTCTGGGTTCAGTGAGAAACCCTGCCTCAAAGAATGAGGTGGATAGCAGCTGAGGAAGACGCTTGACATTGACCCTACATACGTGTACACACACACCTGCTCACACATGTGAGCCCCTCCCTACACATGCACAAGTGTATTCACACTATACACACACAGACACACCCCTACAGAAGTGAGGACCCCTGTGGAGTAGGTAATCCTTCCTTCCTCCCCCAGGAATTCCCTGAGTCAGGATACCAGAAGCAGAGCCTGTCGCCAAAAGCTGTTAATTAGGAAAGCGTTGGAGGATGTCTCAGAGAAAAAAGAAGTGTCAGCGTTCCGGTTGCTCAGAAGGCCATTAATTTTTAAACTTTCCTGCATATTTATGGAGAGTCAACTCCCCCTAAAATTCCCACCCGAGGGCTGAGTTTTGTCTCACATTTGTGCTGGTCTGTGATGGGGGTGCACGGGCAGTCCTCCTGGGTGAACCAGCGGGAGCTTGTGTCCCTGGCTTGTCCCCTTTCCTTCCCTCTCTTGGTGACTTAAAAGTTGCAGTATAGCTGTCACTCATTTACTAGGAAAGCAAGCCGGTCACCCACTGGCTTGGTAACTCCTAAGGAATGTTCCAGTTCCGATTACTGTCTGCCAGTGGCAAGTGTGGTCGGGCCAGGGATCCAGCTTCTTTGGGCCCACATGCCAAGGGCCAGGTGACAGGACTGTCCCTTATGTCCTGACTAAGGAGAACTCACACTTCCAGGTGGCCACGACTGGGTCGTCTACCTAAAAATCTCTCCTGTTTGGATCCTTATTGTTCTCCTTCAGGGAGCTCAGGGCTCTGCACCCCGTCCTCAAGCTCTCCAGGAGTCCCTGAAATCACTGCACAGCCACTTCTCCTGAGGAAGCTGTAAGTGGCTAAGGGAGACTGACAGAGTTGCCCCTCTGCCCACTCTTCATGGCATCTCTGAGATAGGCATGGTTTAAAGATGGGGACACCATGGCTGCGCTGCTGCTCCGGGGAAGATCATGAGCATAGCAGGCGCAAAGCCCTGTGTTTGACCCCTGGCACCACTTATCAAAATACAGGAAAACCTAAGCCTCGAAAGAGGGATCAGTTTGCTTCACAACTGGTAAGTGGTGCCCCTGGGGTTTGAATACAGATGGTTAAATGACAGTGTGTAAGGTCCCCCCATGACACTGTATTCTCATAGCTGTCGTTTGGAATTGCCATATGTATGTGGTGTGTGTGTGTACATGATTGTATGTGTGTGGGTACACATGTGTGCACATACATGTGGAGACCAGAGGAAAACCTTGGGTGTCATTCTCACGTATATTGTCGTCTTTTTTGAGACGGTCCCTCCTCGGTCAGGAGCCCACCAACTAGGCTAGACGGGCTGGCCCCAGGTGTGCTGAGGAGCAAGCTCGTGCCGTCACGCTTGCAAGGCACGCACTTCACTGAATGAGTAATCTCCGCAGCCCTCGGGTATTAGGTTTTTACAGACCCTCCTTTGTAGGCACCCTGCTTCAAGATTTACTGGTACTAGATATATCAACAGCCATTTAACAATCATCTAGTTTAATTATCCTGCTGATGTGAGAGCAGAGCTTTCGGGGGAGAGACCTGACTTAGAGGCCCAAATCCAGAACAGAATAGAGTAGGAACTTTTTAAAAACAAACAAACAATACACGCCTACTTTTTAATTTGAAGAAATGTCTTTATTGGCCTTACCACTGCAAATGCCTGACTGGCTCTATTTAGGTGGCTGTGGAATTGAATCCAGGTAGGCAGGCTTTGCAAGTGAATATCTTAAAACTGCTGAGCCATTGTCCCTGCCCTTCAAGTTGGATCTTAAACCATTCCCTTTGAAGTCACCTGACCCCTAGGCCTCCAGTTAGAAGATGTTTGCTGATTCTTATTGCAGTGAGACACGATGACTTTCAAGGGGCACTCTGATGCAAGGAGGGTCATTAAACCAGAAAGGTGGCCCTTGTGAGAGGCCCACAGAGGTTCTATCTACCAAGGAGCAAACCAGTGCAGGCTACTAGGTTTGCCATTGCCATGAGATGGAGGGTCACTTCCTGATTTCATGCCTAACCCCTGGGAGCTCTCTGACTGAATGATCTCACCACATCGTGTTGAAGGCTTCTAATGTGATCATCTTGAGTCATCGCAGAGCAGGTTTCATTATCACTTCCTTTATGCTTGGAGCCTCTCCCCACCTCCCTGTCATGTTCTTGCGCTGAGGAAAATCTTCCACTTCTTCTCCTTGGCTGTTACAATAAGAACACGGATCAGAAGCGCTTTGCGGTGTTTCTGGCTTCCTGGCTGATGTGGGTTTGCGTCACCCATCTCCTCCTTGCTTGTTGTTCTGGAGTTTAGAGCAATAAGGAAAACAGCCTGCCTTTACAGCAGGGGAAAATCACATCTATTTAGAGTAACTTCACATGAAAGCATGCTTCCTTCATCCAGGGTAATCTAATTCCGCAACTTTTATTCCTGATGGTTTAACAAGCCACAGTGAGCTGCTTTTGAAAACGCCATTATGCACGTTGCTGCACTCTGTTAAAAACAAAACAAACCAAAACCCCCAGAAAATCTGATCCTTTAAAGGACCCTGCCCCCGCCCCCGGGGTCAGGAAGGGGTCCGCCCTGGATGCCAGGCTTCCATGGTGCTGTCTCAGCAGGCTGCCTCTGTTCTTTTCTTTTAATCTCACCCAGGGTCTCCTGGGCCCTCTTGCGACCTCCAAGCTTAGCCCATCCCACGGTGACACTGTGACAATTTTGTGCATGTGTAGGTTTTCTTGGCCTCTCCCCTCAATTCTCTTTGCCGTAGCTTCAGCCCACGCACTGTATTTTTCTCAGGAGCGCTGACGACGCGGAGAATGCTGTTTTAAATGCAACCAGAACAGTGTTTGCATCTACTCCCCCAGCAATCTTTCTCCACCCAAGGTCTCTAAGGACCCTTGGGATAACAGGGACAGGTGGCTGATGGGCATCTCCACGGTCCCTGACATTGGTGCCAGGTGCCAGCCTGATGTTGCACTCCTTCCAGCGTTGCCCTTTACTGCTCTGGGCACTGTGGGTGGTGCACACACCATGGTCTTCTCATGTTAGCAGCGAGGAAGAGTCTGAGCAACATGTCCACGTTCACCTGCCGGGAGGTCATGCTGAGAACCCCCCACACCCTAGGCCAGCACCGTGTGTCCCGGTCAGCAGGAGGAGCCCTCTTCCAGACCACAGAAAGAACTGAAAACATCTTCCAGGTGCGCCCGTTTCCAAAGGCAGACAAAGAATGGAGAGGTGGCGCAGTGGTTAGATGCGTGTCTGTGCAGCCCGAGGACCCGAGCGGGGCTGAAACTGCCTAGACCTCCAGGTCCCAAGTGAACAGCTGGGTGTGGCCACGCATACCCGTAAGTTCGGTCCCACAGGGAGAAGCAGAGACCAGGGGTTGTCCTGGGCTCAGGAGACACTGCGAGCTCCACAGGAGACCGGCTTGAAAAGAGGACGGGCTGAAGAGTGACCGAGAGGGACACCTGACTGCTGGGGTGTCTGCAGGCAAGTGCCTCTCCACTTCCTCTTCCCCCACCCGCCTCAAGGGAGCCCAGGGGGTGCTGTTAGGGCACTAGTGGACCTGCAACACACCACACCACACACACACTCACACTCACATGCAGACTCACATGAGCAAAACAACCAACCAAAAAAAAAAAAAAACAGAGCCGGGCGTGGTGGCGCACACCTTTAATCCCAGCACTTGGGAGGCAGAGGTAGGAGGATCGCTGTGAGTTCGAGGCCCCCCTGAGACTCCATAGTGAATTCCAGGTCATCCTGGGCTAGAGTGAGACCCTACCTTGAAAAACCAAAACAAACAAACAAACAACAGCAAGGGAAAAACAAATGGTGGACCACAGCCAGCATACTGCTCATGGCTGAAGTCATCTGCTTCCCTAGTACACCTAACATAGCCTTCTAATAAGAGAGTGAGCCCTGCTCCTGTCATTTTAAGTAATGGAATACATGAGTAAAGGATATAGGAGGAGCAGTGTGACGTTGTTACAGAGGAGGGGCAGTTAGAATGGTTCTCCTTAATACGGCCTGGGGCTGAGACACGGTTTGCTACTCTGTATTTTCATGTCTATGTCCAGTCACTTGATTGAATACCTACTGTGTGCTGGCATTGTTATGTATGTTGGGGACTCAGCAGGGAATGAGGTAGACAAAATGATCTGCTCTTGGGGGCATGCAGCCTCTTCTTAAGGTGGCAGGCTTGTCCCTCCCTATCCCTCCCTCCACCAGCCACTGCTGCAAATGCAGTGAGAGGCCAGCTGTGCTGTTTCTACCACACGAGCCCAGCTGCGGGTGAATCCGCAGCTCTGGCTCCAGACAGCACTGTTAGGAAGCTTTCCTCTTTCCCCTTTGGCCATTTGTATTTGGGTGTCAACCAGATGTACGATGCACTGCGAGAGGACCCTGCCTGGGAGAGGTGGCCAGTGTCCCTGCATCCTGTCTTCTTCTATCTGTGGCTTCCCCCTACGTGCGTAGCCAATACATGGCTCCTTACCCCAGGATAGTATGTGCCAGGCTGAGGAGATAGCTTGGTCAGTAAAGTGCTTGACATGAGAACCTGAGTTGGGTCACCAGAGCGCATATAAAACAGAGACAGATGTCCTGGTACATGGCTCGCAATCCCAGCACTGGGGAGGGAGAGATGGGAAGATACCTGGGACTCAGTGGCCAGCCAGTATAGCCCACTTGGTGAGGTTCAGGCCAGGGAGAGACCCCGTCACAAAACAGCAATAACAATTTAAAAAGCAGCTATGTCAGGTTGGAGGGGTGGCTTAGCGATTAAGGTGTTTGCCTGAAATGCCAAAGGACCCAGGTTCAATTCCCCAGGACCCACGTTAGCCAGATGCACAAGGGGGCGCACGTGTCTGGAGTTTGTTTGCAGTGGCTTGAGGCACACCCATTCTCACTCTCTCTCTCTTTCTCTGACAAATAAATAAATAAATAAAAATAAAAAGTTTTAAAGTAAAAAGCAGCTGGGTAGTGCCTAATGAACAATATCCAAGGTTGTTCTCTGACCTACACACACACACACACACACACACACACACACACACACACAGATATTCCCATATGCATAAGACTCCTAATTCCTGTGCTAAAGCCCTGCATGGCTGTGTGTGGAGATGGACTAATTTAAAATGAAGTTGTCTACGTGGTCCTCCTTCACATAACTAGTGTTGTTACAGGAAGAGAAGGTTAGAACTGAGTGGGATGGCCCACGCCTAGCTCAGGAGGCTGAAGCAAGAGGATGGCCAATCCAAGCTGCATAGTGAGTTCTAGGCCAGCCTTGGCTACAGAGCGTAACCTTGTCTCGACAAAACATCTCAAAAGAAAATTTGTTCGCATGGGTGCCAGAGTGGTGTGTGGATGGAGGTGGGACCAGGAGAGGCCACGTGTGCAGGTCCGAGGGGCCTCCCTGCAGGGTCTCCATCTTGGACTTCGGCTTCCAGGTCTGGGGGAATTGGTTTCAGTGCTTCGGGCAGTCCTGTTGGAAGCCCGCTATGCTACAGCTGGCTTCCCTGCAGAGACGTGCGCAGGAAGGCGGTTCTGACTCAGGCTACGCGAGCAGGGTGACGCAGGTGCTGGCAAGGTGGGGCCATGGGATAGGGACATCTTGTCTGTGTGCCTTGTCCCAATCCTTCTGAGGGAATGAAGACTTGCCAAGAAGTCTATTCATTTTATTTATTTATTTGTGAGAGAAAAAGAGGAGAGAGATAGAGAGAGAGAGAGACAGAGAGAGAGAGAGACAGAGACAGACAGGCAGGGAGAGAATGAATGGCTGCTCCTGGGCCTCTAGCCCCTGCAAACAAACTCCTGACGCATGCGCCACCATGTGCATCTATCTGGCTTTACGTGGGTTCTGGAGAGTTGAACCTGGGTTCTTACGCTTTGCAGGCAAGCGCCTTAACTGCTAAGCCATCTCTCCAGCCCCCAAGAAGCCATCTTAACCCCATGGCCAGCTGGCTGGGATGTCAGGGTGAGGATGAACCCTGGGTTTCCCTGCCATATTGACCTTGGGTTGGTGGCGGGTGGCCAAGTTGCCATGCACGAGGGAAAGAAACTGCTGTCGTGTATAGGGCATGGTTACATGGACCTCTGTACACGGGATGCCCTGGGTACACGGGAGGTCACTGAAGGGCGGTGACAAGGGAGTGGTCTCACCAAGAGTGTTTCCTTCCTGCTTCACATCACAGTGCTGCAGTCTCTGTCTCTCTTAACTGGGAGGTGGTGAGGATGGAACCCAGGGCCTGTACACGTTAGGCTAAGCCATGCTCCAGCCCCTCACCGAGGGCATCCATGCCAGCACTCCACTGCCTGAGCCACATCCCAGGCCTCACTGGAGAATTCCAGGCAGGCACTCTGGGCCACTGAGCCATGCCCTTGACTCCTCACTGGGGGATTCTAGGCAGGTGCTTTATTGCTAAGCCTTGTCTCCCACCCGCAGGGTGGCTTTTCTCACATCTATTAGGTGGGTTGAGCAGCAAACAGCTGTCCTTAGAATGGGACGTGTCTGAGACACTCACGTATTCGTGAAAGCAAGCAGGATGAGACATTCACAGCGAGTGACCTCCGATCTTTTCTTAGAGACTTTTGGGTCTAATGTGCCCTGAGATGGCACTTGGAGAAGGCACCCTTGAGTTGACCTTCAAGAGGGCTCAGGTCTGGATCAGACACTAGGTTGGAAGGCTGATGTTGTGGACGGCAGCGGGTCACAGAGCGGTGCCTGTGTTCCCTATTCTGCAGTCCTGCCAGGCACATAAAATATTCCTTTGTCCCAGCGCGCCCTGTCTACATAGATGGTGGCGGTGCAGGAGATCAAAGAGGACTGAGATGGTCCAGCCCCAGGCTCGCCAGAGTTCTGCTGGACATGGAGGTGGCTCATTGTGGCAGTGGGTGCTTGGATCTTTCTAGAATGATGTCACCATCCTCCCTTCTGTTGGTGGAGTCCAATCTTCTTCCCTGCCTGCTTGTGCCTCTGCTGTTTCCTGCATGCTCCTGGTTAGTTCAGCCATCTCACCCTTTGTGAGGAGGGAGAGTATACGGGTGACTCTTCAGGCTGGGTCGTGGTGACTGCAAGATGCCTTCCAGGATAGCGTGAGTCAAAACATAAAATCTTTCCCTCTAGCCTCTCCTCTTTTTCTCCTTTCCTTTCCTTTCTTTACTTCTCTCTTTCTCCCTCCCTCCCTCCCTCACTTCCTCCCTTTCTTCCCACCCTCCCTTCTTTGCCCCCTCCCTCCCTCCCTCCATCCCTTCCTCCCTCCTTTCCTTCCTTTTTTCTCTCCCTCTCTCCCTTCCTTCCTTCCTTTTTTCCTCCTTCTCTCCCTCCCTCCTTCTCTTCTTTTCTGTTATTTCTTCCTCATCCTCTCTCCTCCATCCTCTTCTCCCTGTCCCTCTCCTTTTCTTGGCCAGGGCACCCAGGGCCTCCACCTGCTTGGGAAACTCTTTACCACTGAGCTACACCCAGACCCCACAGTCAGCATTTAAACCCACACATTTGAGTGGTTTTAGCTTCTGATGTTGGGAAGCGGGGGAACATTTCTGAACTAGACACGAGCTATCTCTTGCTCCACCTCTTCTCCCCCCCCCCCCCCCCAGGGCTTCTGAGTGTACTGACGTACCCTCCACAGCTGGGCACCTACCTCCTCACTTCTGCAGCAGGCAGGGTCTACAGGAGGTGGCAAGAGGAGTGGGGTGGAGAGAAGCCAGAGATGAAATGAGGACAGGGATTGTCCCAGCAGAATCATCAGCGCTTCCGCATGGCGCCGGCGTCAGTCACACTTCTCGGCCTTCTTGGAGTCAGGAAGCCTGGTTTACTGAGTCTGAGACATCTTCACCATTTTAAGATAAAGGCACCTATGCGCTCTGGCTGGACTGATCAAAACAGGCCCGAAGTTCGGAGCAGGGAGGCCCCAGCTCCATGTGAGGATCCAGAATGAATGTGTTGTGAGGAAGCTGCAGGCATGAGCAGGCATGGGCGCCTGTTTCTGATGGGGCAAGAGATGCCCGAGATGGAGTCCCGTCAGGGGAGAGGGAGCTGGGCAGCCATAGGCCAGGGCCGTGCTGAGTAGGGGAAGCTGAGCTGAGCTTGAAGGCTGAGCGATCTGGTGGGAAGAAGGGAGGAGGAAGAAGGCATACTGGGGAGGGAGGTGAGAGAGGGAGAGGGGGAAGGTGGTAAAGGATGAGAGCAAATGAAGGAAAATGGAAAATTGGGAGACATGGAAGACATTGAGAGAGGGAGGGAAGGAGAGGAGAGGGGAAGGAGAGAGAGGAGAGAAAGGAGACAGAGAGAGAGCAAAGAGGGAAAGAAAAGATCAAGAAAAGGAGAGAAATACTAAGTTCAGAAAAATCACTCCCTAAGAGACCTTCTGTCTCCTCACTTGTCAACAAGTGCTCCTAAAACCGATGCTTAGCAGACGAGACATAAATATACAAAAGAGACTTGCACCCATCTCAGTCCAAGAACGATGTCAGCTGGAGCCAACCCAGCACCCGGTGGAGGCTTCCCGAGCCCCCCTCCTGCGGGGGCCAGGCTGGCCTCCCCCGGACGGCAGCCCCCTGACAATCTCCCTTTCTTTGCTTGGCATTTTAAAAAGGCTCATTTTCAAGCATAATGACCTTTATGCTTTTTCCTTTGCATAGTCTGTCACGGTGAGAGCCGACAACAGCCCCGTGTCGTGCTGCCTGCCAATTTGAGGGGAAAAGAGAAATCTAAAAACATCTTAAAGGAAAAAAAAAAAAATCACATCAGTAGACAGAAATGCAGAGCCTGCAGTTGCTGAAGTTGGGTACATTTTCTGGAATATTCAATCACGGTTTCTGTTTGAAAGGAAAGGTAGTATGAGGCTTTTCTGTTGTGTCTTCATGAAGAAAGGTTGCTTTGCTCATGGTTCTGAAGCTGCCCCAGCCTCATCTGCCCAGCTCAGAAGTGGCCTATACCCTAAGGGTGGCATCCTGGAAGGAGAGAGGCCATGCGGCCTGGTGGGAGGCAGAAACAAGGCAGAACTCAGTTACACACACACACACACACACACACACACACACACACACACACACACACACACACATTCTCTTGTTAATTAAAAAATTTCAGAGGCTGAGGATATGGCTCAGCAGGCGTTTGCTACCCAAGTATGAGGCCCTGAAAAGGGCTGTGTTTGATCTCCAGTACCCACATAAAAAGCTGAACATGCTCACACATGTCTGTAACCCCAGTCCTGTGGGGAACAGAGACCTGAGGATTGCTGGGGCTTGCTGTCCAGCCAGTCTGACTGAAGACAGCAGCTCCAGGTTTATTGAGAGAAAGGAAATCTGCTCATGGGTAATAGAGGACATCTGACAGTCTCCTCTGACCTCTGCACACGTGTGTACGGGATGGATGGATGTGCATCGCATGTGCCTGTACACACACAAAAAGTTTCAGTTAGTGTACAAAATAATGAGTTGTTTATCATGGCACACACAGATACCATTGTATTTTGTTCATATTCACTCCCCATTTCCCTCCCTCATTCCTCCTCACCTTTCTGCTGGTTCCCTTCCTCCTCCAAATCGCTCTATAGCTTTATGACATCTATCTATCTATCTATCTATCTATCTATCTATCTATCTATCTATCTATCTATCTATCTATCTATCTGTCTCTCTGTCTCTCTGTCTCTCTGTCTCTCTGTCTCTCTGTCTCTCTGTCTCTCTATCTATCTATCTATCTATCTTTCTATCTATTTATTATCTATCATCTATCTATCTATCTTCATTTTTCATCTTTCTTTATCCATCCATCGATCTATCTATCTATCCATCCATCCATCTCTTTCTTTATCTATCTATCTATCTATCTATCTATCTTCTATTTAACTCTAGATTCTGGCACTGGAGAGGTGGCTTAGCAGTTAAGGCACTTGCCTGCAAAGCCAAAGGACCCAGGTTCAATTCCCCAGGATTCATGTAAGCCAGATATGCACAAGGTGATGCTGAATCTGAAGATGTTTGCAGTGGGTGGAGGCCTTGGCATGCCCATTGTCTCTCTTTTTCTTTCTCTCTCTCCCTCTGCTTCTTTTTTTCTGTCAAATAAATAAATAAATAAATAATCTAGTTTCTTAATATAAGAGAAATAATATCATTGTTGCCTTTTACTCTCCCCTATTCCCTTTCTGGTCTTCCTCCCCTCACATAATCCTCCTCCTACTTTCGTGTTATATAGATGCCACATATAAATGTTTATGTGTATGCATACTTAAATCTAGATTCTGAGTTTGAGAGAAAACATTCAATATTTATCTTTCTGACTGTGTCTTATTTTGCTTAACAGCATAGTCTTGGGTTCCATTTTCCTGCCAGTGAAAATTTTATTCTTACTTATGACTGAATAATACTCCCTTGCACACACAATACAGATCTTCATTCACTCACCTGTGGGTGGACACCGAGGCTGGTTCCATAACTTGGCTATTGTGAACTGTGCAGACAACACATGAACGTGCAGGTGTTTGTAACGGCCCACTCTCTTGGGAACTAACTCTCTGCAAGACCACCTATAGTGGTTTGATTCAGGTGTCCCCCTTAAACTTAAATGTTCTGAATGCTAGGTCCCCAGCTGATAGAAATTTGGGAATTAAAGCCTCCTGGAGGCAGTAGATTATTGGGGGCAGGCTTATGGGTGTTATAGCCAGCTTCCTCTTGTCAGTGTTTGGCACACTCTCCTGTTGCTGTTGTCCATCTGATGTTGGCCAGGAGGTGATGTCCATGCTGTGCCCATGCCATTGTTTTCTCTTGCCATCATGGAGCTTCAGCTCGAGTCTGTCAGCCAAAATAACCCTTTTTTTTCCCACAATAATAAAGTTCTGCTGAGAAGTGGGGTCATTGCTGCTAGACACCTGACTGTGTGACTTTTGGCCTTGTAGAGCTGATTTTTGAGAAGAATGTGGAAGGATTTGAAACATTGGCCTAAGAGATGCCTTGCAGTGCTGTAAGTACAGCTTGATGGACTATTCTGGCCAGAGATGAAAGACCTGAATGCAGTAAGAACTATGGACTGTGAGGTTTGGCATATGAGGGTGAGAAAGAGCTTTGCCTGGACTGGGGTAGAAGCAGTTTGTGCCAGAGGGTTGCACTTATGCCTGTGTCCTGAGAACTCGTGCAGGGTTGCTTTGTGTAGTAATGGACTGGTGTGAGCAGAGGGATATGGCACAGAAAGAAATGAAATCTTTGGACTGAAACTTCTGCTCACTCAGCTGCAATTGTTTGAGAGGTTACAATCATTGAGGTTTGGCTGGGTGACCTGCACTGGGGCAACAGGAAGAATAGTGCTCAAGGAGTGTCCTGTTCTTCAAAGTCTGTTTTATTGTCCCCTGCATTAACAAATTGGCAGCTCACCTGGTATTATGGAATATAACAAATGCAAGAAAGAGAAGGTCACAGTTTTGTGTTTTGGAAATGGCGTTGGGCAGTGTGAAGCAGGCTTGCTGGATTACCTGTGTGGAGACCTGAAGGAGCCGTGAGAATGAATTGTGGGTTGGAGTGGAGACCCGGTGGAGATGCCAGGACTATGGGATGGCTGCCAAGGAGAGCTGCTGGCACCAGATGGAGTTCTCTGGGACTGTGTGTCGCCTAGCTGGAGGGGTTGAATTGGAACTCCAGAGACTTGTTGCTGGTTAGAATTATTGGACTTGGGGATTTGTCACTCACTAGAGTTGTTGGGCTTGGAGCTACAGATTTGATGTTTGCCCTGTTTAAATCTTGTGTTGGTTGAATATTTCTTTGCTATATCCAGTGCCATCTTTTGCAGCGTGTTTATCCTGTGCCATTATGGAGTTTCTGAGGTTTTTTGTGTGTATGTGTGTATGTGTGTTACATCTCAGTTAAAAGACCTTGGGCTATGAGGATGTTTGAACATCATTGAGATTGATAAAAACTATGGGGACTTTTAAAGACGGACTGTTTACTTTGTGTTTTACATCATGCATATCATTTTATGGGGGTCAGGGACTGAATATAGTGGTTTGATTCAGGTGTTCCCCATAAACTTAGTTGTTCTGAATGCTAGGTCCCCAGATGATGGCAATTAGGGAATTAAAGCCTCCTAGAGGCAGTGTATTGTTGGGGGTGGGCTTATGAGTGTGTTCGGCACCCTCTCCTGTTGTTATTGTCCATCTGATATTAGCCAGGAGGTACTGTCCACTCTCTGCTCATGCCGTCGCTTTCCCCTGCCAGCATGGAGCTTCCCCTCGAGCCTGTAAGTCAAAATAAACCCCTTTTTCTCCACAAACTGCTCTTGGTCGGGTGTTTTCTGCCAGCAATGCAAACCTGACTGCAACACCAACGTTCATCCCTTTTCGAGATGACACGCCGCTGATCTAACCACCTCCCACTAGGTGCTCCTCTTGGAGGCCCGCCACGCCTCGCACCCTGGATTCCAAGCTCCCAGCCCCTGTGTGGCACACACCCCAACCACATCCAAATCAGAGCAGCGACCGTGCGTGACAGGTCACCTGCCGGTGATGGAGGCCTGCCTCGGAACCAGTTGATCATTCAGTCAAGCATGACTCTTTGGAGACGCTCCACAGTCCCCTTCCCAGAGCCTCGCCCATGCTCGCATTCTATGCCGGTCCCACAGACCTCTTCCTCAGGGCCTCAGTTGTACTTGCAAGTGATACCTTTACCAGACCCAGCGTGTCAGAAACAGCTTCCAAAGAGCCCCGGATAGCCACGTGGCTACACAAAGAGTGCCCTGTGGCAAAGAACTTCAGTGAAAAGACTGGGTTATTCCCTGCCGCCTCTCTACCAGGTGACCTGTGCATGCACAAAAGTGTTGGGTTCCCGGGATGGGGAACTGTTAGCATAAACACGTGGACCATCGCGGGCCCACTGAGTCGGTGGGTCACCTTGTCAGGAAGTGGGTGCTGTGGGCCCTCCTGCCTTTTCACCCCAGTGCTGGGATTCCAGGCACTTGCCATCTTGCCTGGCCTTTTACATCCTTGCCGAGGATCTGAACTCAGGTCCTCATGCTTGTGCGGCAAATGCTTTACGCACTAAGCCATCTCCCAGTCCAAGACCCAGGGTGTCTAATCTTCCTTTTCTTCCCATTCTCCACTGCCTCTGTGTGGTGTTTTTGTCGGAAAGTGTGTGTCTCCAGGGTGGGCCTGACGGCACCAGGCTTTTAGACCGCCAGCGCCAGGTCACAAGAGGTGACTGCATATGAGAAAAAGGCTTAGGCAGGAATCTGGAATCTGTCTCTTGGGCTCTGATTGGACCATAGGAGTAACCCTAAGCAGCTCCTACAACCATGGGTGGTACGTGCCGCTCTGATGGGCCATCCCCTCCCCCCCCCGGGGACCACATTTTTACTGTGGGTGTCAGCATGAACCTTTCAGCAGAAGTACAAACAGAGCAGACAGGGAAGCTAGAAGCTGGGCAGAAGTGTTCGCAAGGGGCTTCTGAAAGTGGCCAGTTGAAATCTGAGTCTTGAAGGCTGACTAGGAGATTTGGGGGTGGGCCAGGCGGAAGTTCAGTCAGGGTGGAGCTGACAAAGAGTCTTGCTGCGCAGCCCTGGCTGGCCTCAGTGGCTCAGTTTCCCCGTCTCAGCCTCCTGAGTACCTTACCTGGGATCAGAGGTCTGTTCCACCAGGCATGGCCCTCAGTGGACTATTTGTCAGGATACCTTTGATGCTGTTTATGACACAAAGTGGTCTGTGGAGTGTGTGATTGATGAATGAACGAGTCTTCTGTAGGAGATGGGGAAGCAAATGCCCCTCCCCAGCTTCATCCAGCAGAGTTTCTCACCTCAGGACAGGTGGCCTTGCCAAGAGGGAAGACTGTGGTTCCACATCCAGCTTTGGGAGTGCATATTTATTTATTTATTTTTGGTGGTTGGCACTGGCCCATCATTCAGGCACTGAGGAGGCAGAGGCAGGAGAATTATGACCATCTTAGAAGTACAGTTTTGGGGGTGGGGAGATGGCCCAAATGGCAAAGTGCTTATGTCACACACATGAAGACCTGAATTTGAACCACAGCACCCACACAAAGATACTGGGCATGGTGGGGTGCCCACACAATCTCAGCATTGGGGAGAGGAAGATAGGAGGATCCCTGGGCTTGCTGGCCAGCCAGGCCTGCCCAATTGGTGAGCTCCTGGTTAGTGAGAGACTGTCTCAACTAAAAGGTGAACAGTGCTCCCGAGATGACCCCTGGAGTTGTCCCGTGGTCTCCACACGCATGTGCGCACGCACGCACGCACACACACACACACACACACACACACACACATGTGAAAATGCATACACACATACATTGCTCATAAAACAGCAATAAGAAGGTATGTTTTGGTTTGTTTGTTTCTAGAGGATCTGGTGTGTGGTCACTAAGACGGGAGGTGCTGATGGGGTTAAACAGGAAGGAGATTTATACTGGGTATGGTGGTGCACACTTGTAATCTCAGCACTCAGGAGGGAGAGGCAGGAGAAACATCACAAATTTGAGGCCAGTCTGACTATATAGTGAGAAGCTGTCTCAAAAAAAAAAAAAATTAAAAGAAAGGAAGAGAGAAAGAACAAGAGAAAGAGAGCAGCTGTGTGGAGAGAGGAGAGAAAGGAGCGGGGATCTGGAAGCAGGGTGCCCTGGGGTCTTTACTTCTGGACCCCATGGTCATCCTGGGGAGCGCAGGCCTGAGTACCCTGTCCAGGGCACCCCACGCCCACACAAATGTCCTCCCTGCACGGCACCCTCGGGCACTGTCCCCAGGCTCTAGCATGTGAGATATCCTGGCCGATTCCCACTCCTGATACTTCTCTGCATTTCCCCGAGAAAAGCGTTCTGCCCACACTGCTCTTTCCTTGCCTCCCAGTGGACTCTTGTGCGACTCTGTCTTATCCAGGGTGTCTCCCTGTCTGCCATGTTCTTTCACAGAGACGCCTACATGTCTGTCCTGTCCTGTCGCCGTCCTCCTAGGCCTCAGATGGAGTTGCCTCTTCCCTGGGGCCCACTTGCTCGTGCCACGATGTATACCTGAACCCTCTCCTCGTGAACCGTGGGTTTAGGAGGACAAGCACCGACCATCTAGCATTCCACCCAGTGCTTAGTCGGGAATGAGCAAGCCAGTGCCTCCATCCTCAGCATCTGTGAGGAATTCCATGCCAAACATTCCTTGTCTCATCACTACAACCCCAAATGCCAGGCAAAGCTACACAGCCTGTGGGGGGCGAGGTCTCTCCGCTTCTTGCCCTTCCTGTCCCTCTTTTACTCCCTTCCTCCGAGTCTGTTCATGAATCCTTGGCTCATCTCTTCCTTATTCTCCTTTCACTTATTCTCCTCTATTAAAAGAGAGGGTCACATTATACATTTTTATTCTGCAACATAACCCTTTTAATGAATTAGAACTTGTAAATGGAGAAAAAACCCCACATAAATGATAAGGCATAGGATCTGAATTTTCACAAACTAAACACTCCCGTGAACCAGCATCAGTGTTGAAAAACTGCCCTCATCAACTTTTTATTTAGCAATGTATTTTTATGTGTATAAGTTATATATAATTTATATAGTACATTATTGTATAAAATATAGATGTACATGAAATATGGCATGTAGTGTACAAAGATACATATTTCATACATTTTTGGTCTTTTCTTTTTTGCTGCAGGATCTCACTATGTATAGTTAACACTGGCCTGGGACTTACAATCCTCCTGCCTCAGCCTTCCAAGTCCTGGGATCATAGGTGTGCACTACCATATCCACTTTTTTTAAATTAGAGGGAGCAAGAGAGGGGTGGGGGATTGGCATGCCAGGGCCTCAGCCACTGCAATCAAAC
Source organism: Jaculus jaculus (assembly GCF_020740685.1). Lineage (NCBI taxonomy): Eukaryota > Metazoa > Chordata > Mammalia > Rodentia > Dipodidae > Jaculus > Jaculus jaculus. The sequence continues at coordinate 105,251,272 of NC_059112.1, forward strand.
TCCAGATGCTTGCACCACCTAGTAAACATGTGTGACCTTGCGCTTGCCTCACCTTTGTGTGTCTGTCTTATGTGAGATCTGGAGAGTCCAACTTGGGTCCTTAGGCTTTGTAGGCAAGCGCCTTAACCACTAAGCCATTTCTCCAGCCCTGTGTCCACTTTTATGTGGTGCTGGGGATTGAACCCTGGGCTTCAAGCATAGGAAAGCACTCTACCAACTGAACTACATCCCCAAGCATTTTTTAAAAATATATTTTTATTTATTATTAGAGAGAGAGAGAGAATGGGCATGCCAGGTCCTCCAGCAATTGCAAACAAACTCCAGATGCATGCGCCTCCTTATGCATCTGGCTCACGTGGGTCCTGGAGAGTAGAACCAGGGTCCTCTGGCTTTGCAGGCAAATGCCTTACCTGCTAAGCCATCTCTTCAGCCCCCTCTCCCAAGCATTTTTTTGAGATAATCTCACTGTGAACCCAGGCTGGCCTGGAACTTGCAATCCTCCTGCCTCAGCCTCCTGAGTCCTGACATTACAGGTGTGTGCCACCATACCCATCTTGTGAGTTTGCATTTAGCAGTTTTATAGAGCATTTCTAGAAAGCCCGGACTGCTCTGGTCTATGCCTTCATTCAGTGCCCTAGTCCGTGAAACCCTTGTGAGTCCGTCACCTTTCCTCCATGTGTGTGAGCTCTCCCTGAGATCCTGTTAACTCTCGCTGTTTGTCTTCTGGAAGCCAGTCTTGAATCTTCCCTTTCTCTCACGCCACTTTACCTCATCTCCTCGTCCATCCAAGCAAGAACATCCCTGTGGCATTGTGTGCAGCCAGGGTGACGCCCTAGAAACACCCTCTGAGGGCGCTGCCCTCTGTCCCACATCTTCGTTTGGCTCCGTGTTGCTCAGTTCCTCACGTCACGGGACACCTCTCACTGCTTCCACCCTGACCCTTTCGCATTACATTTGCCAAGCCTCCTTCATTTCTCTCAGGTCTTAGCATAGGAGACTGAACGGCCGGTGTCCCCTCTACCAGCACTCTCTCTCTCAGGTCTCTGCCATCTGGCTTCCTCCCCCTTTAAGGCCAGGCAGGGTGCACCATCCTCTCCTGGTCAGGCTTGCTGGGCATGCTCCGTTGAACCTAGCAGCTTGCATCGGGAAGGGTGTGGCCTCTCTTCTTGGAGGCAGGCTGCCACTGCACAGGGCAGTGCTGGCTGCTCTGAGGCTCCCGAGTGGGGATGGGACTGTGGATGCTGGAGTTCATCACATGCGTTTTCTCACTGCAGACCCACGTGTGGCAGTGTGATGGGGCCTCTTCTGTTCTTGAGCCTTGGCATGTCTGTTTCAGTACGTGCGATGTGTGATGTGTGATGTGTAGGGTGTGGGGTGTGGGGTGTGAGGTGTACAGACTTCCGAGTGATCCTTCTTGTCCTCATCTCCCAAGACTCAGACCTTGTTCTCCGGGTGTGACTTCTGTGCAGGGACGTTCCTCCTAAGGGCGCACTGTATTACTCAATGCTTGTTCTGCCTGAGATACTTGTTCTCCACAACTGGCCTCCACAGTTGAGTAGTGCTGGCCGTGGACAAGACAGGTGACACTGGCGGCCTCTGAGAGGTGAGGTGACCTCAAGTGGAAAAGACGAGCCATCGGCACTTAGGGCTTTTCACAACGCTCTGACGTGATACTTGGCAGGAACAAAGTGAGGAGAAGTTGATTTCAGCGCATGGTTTTAGTGAGATTTCAGTCCATCATAGTGGAGCAGGCATGGTGGGTGATGTTCCCGTTCCTCGTGGCAGCTTGGCTGGTCACACCTCCAGGGACCAGAAGGTAAGGCAGGGCTATCTCCTCAAGGCCTGCCTTCCAAAATCCCACTTCCTCCGGCAAGGCTGCCCCTCTTAAAGGCTCCATAACTTCTCAAACAGGGTGGTGAGAGGTTTAGGAGTGTGTGGGGAATGGGGATTTCACACAGCCAGGAGCGGCTAGGAGCACATCTTCCCTGGATAAGCCTTGGATATGAACATGGTTCCCCGAGTAGCCTGTGAGAGCCAGCGGGGCAGAGGACCACGTCACCTACAGCCAACTCTGGCCCTCCAAGGCAGCAGGCAGTCAGTGGGTATTGTTTTAACCCTCTGTTATACGATGACCTAGATGTGACAGCCATACCTACTGTAAGGAGGCCACTGTCACTACCTCAGCCACACGAAGCAAAAGCATGCCAGAGAAGACCACATGGAAGGACACGCCAGGAAGTAAGATGCTATTGCTGAGCCCCAGCATCTCCCTAGACTCTTACCCATTTTTTTTTTTTTTGTATGTGTGTGTGTGTGTATGTGGTTCTGGGGATAGAACCCAGGACTATATACATGATGCTAGGCAAGTGCCCCAGCAGTGAGCAGAATCCCAAAGTCCCACATCTTAACCTGGAAGAGGTGATCATAACTGACCAGCAGGTGACTGTGGAGGTGACAGATAAGTGAACGTTCTCCCTGCTCAGTGGAGATCTGGGACTCTCTCTCTTGTGAGCCTGAGCTCCTCCAGACCTCACATTCACCCAGCCAGCTGTGGACATGATGAACATGACTTCTCTTTAGCTGGAACATTTTATTATCTCCTTGACATAAGAGGACCCCAGTGGGGCCAGCAGATTGAACTTTGAACCTGCTTGGCTCAAAAAAGGGACTTCCTGCCAGGCGTGGTGGCTCATGCCTTTAATCCCAGCACTCTCGGGAGGCAGAGGTAAGAGGATCACTGTGAGTTCGAGGCCACCCTGAGACTACAGAGTGAATTCCAGGTCATCCTGAGCCAGAGTGAGACCCTATCTTGAAAAACAAAAAAAAAAAAAAAAAGGGGGGGGAGGGCTTTCTGTGTTACTAGGGGCAGACATTCTGAGCTGCAGAGGAGTGTGGCCCAGGTCTTCCGAAACAGGCGAGTCTGCCCTGTGCTCATGTTCCTGCCTTTGAGGACCTTGGCTCAGGTGGCTTGTGTGAGCTGTCCCTGCCCAAGGCCATCACCTGCGCAGCGAGGTTTGCAAACTCCTGCTGAAGCGATTGGCTCCTGCAAAGACCAGAGCAAGGTCAGCCATAGAGGATGGGCCCTTCAGCCCCAGCCCCAGAAGGCCTGAGTCTCTGGGAGGAGCAAGGGAGGGGTCTGAAGGGCTCCCCCTGGAAGGAACACACCCCATATATTTTCACAACAGCCTGGCTGCAACAAACCCCTTAGGGTCACAAAGGGCTTGGGATGATCTAAAATTCTAGGTGCCAGGATTTGGTATTTTCAGACAGTGTCATGCAGGTCATCCTTAGGGGTAGTGCATGCAGGTGCACACTCTGGATTGTCCCAAGGGAACAAGCCATGCTAGTGACCTGCTGTTGCAGGGCCCTGTGAGAGACACTAAGCCAAGACATCTGTGAAAAGCGAAGTGTAGGAGGCTCCACTTCCTCAGCGCATAAGGGATGGGACAGGTGGGAGGGAGACCACTGTGGGCTGTTAAGCAACAAAGAGAATGCTACCTAATGCAGAGTGGGACCTTCTTAGAGCCCCGAGTCTCCCACTAGGACAACCGGAGGCCATTTTGAAACCTGGTCTCCTTGACAATAGGCGGAGATTAGATTTCATTAAGCATCATGGGTCACTGTGACATGTCTTTTAAAAAGCCCTTACTTGTTGGTAATACACATTGGCGGTGTTTGTGGGTAAATGACATCACAGCGTGGCTTGCATGTTTTAGAATCAAAAATGGACCAACCAGCCCAGGAGTGGGCAGTTGGGTGGCCGGAAGGAGCATCGGAGACCTGCATGGTATTTGAAACTGGGATGACTCACGTGGGGGTCTGGCACGTTTGCTTTCCTTTCTGAACATTCTAGAATATCCACAATAAACTATGCACACCATATCCCAGGAACGAGGAAGCTGGGTCCTGGAGACTGCTGATTGATAGAAGTGTGTCAGTTTGCCCATTTTTAAAATGGGTGTGACCTCTCCTACCCTCACTGTGTTTATTTGGTGACTTCTGTGTCATGTGCTTGGTGAACAGAGAGGCTATCATCACCTGTCTCTGTCCCCTTGGGGCTCATGGCTGTCTGGGAAGACACATTAACTTTTATTTGTGAAATAGGTTCTCTCATGTACGTACTCAGGCTGGCCTCGAACTCACTATGTAGCTGAGGATGATGACCTTGAACTTCTGATTCTCTTCCCTTCAGCTTCCGAATGCTGGGATTACAGTTGTGTACAACTATGCCTGGTTTATGTGGTTTCGGAAACTTAGGGCTTCGTGTATGCTCAGCAAGCACCCTGACTCACCTACAATCTCAGAGTCATGGGCCAGGGAAGCATTTGAGTGGCATGTCATGTGGCCACGTTTAGAGAGGGCAAGCACTCAGGGCAGCAGAGCTTGCAACAGGAGAATCTGCCCAGCTCGGGCTAGAGGGCATCAGAGGGCACTGTCCTGCGTTGTTCACTTAAGCTGAGGTCTGAAGAGTGGCAGCTGGGACATGTGTGTGCAGACACATGTGCGCACATGTGTGAGTATAGTGAGCGTAGGCTGACCCGTGACTGGATTTACACGTATGTCCAGGTATACAAGTGTGTAAACGCATGTTTGCTTTCCGACGTGGGGGAGCACGGCACGTGGTGGTTGAAGTCACATGCGTGAGCCCGTGTACGTCGTGAGAAGGCTGAGTTGTTAGAGCAACAGCCTTGCAGATCCCCAGGCTCCCTGCGGCTCCGAGAGGGCAGAGGGAGGGAACGGGCCAGCCTAGGAGGAGCAGGAAGCTGCCGCCGGGGCTGGAGGACAGCAGCAGAAGTGGATTCGGGAATGTTGTAGGCAGGGTGTGCCACCTCCAGGGACGCTGTTACAAGCTTCCTGTCCGCCGTGGGGCTCTGGACTGGGAAGCTGGCCTGTGGAGAGGGACGCACCTCCCTGCCAGCAGCCGCAGGGTCCTGGGCTTTCTGCCTTCCTCTTCCTTCTCCACTGGGGGCTTGCTGACTCCCAAGCAACTGCTTTGGGCCCCAGTTAGCCCTAGGCCCAGCAGCTGTGTCCAGGGCAGGGAAGGCTCTCTGGAATCTCTCTGAGCTTAGTCCCTGCGTTTTGCATTACTGTACTGGGCGGATGACAGCCTGGCTCTCATGCGACAGGCAGGAAGTGTGGATACGTATATATAAAAGATTTTCACGAGCTCTTCCTGCCACAGTCACCCTGACATAGGCCCGTAGGGGGGTCAGTGCCAGATCTTGATTTTTGTGCTCATGGCCCCAAGCCAGGTATTGGAGCAGAGCAGGAGCCCGCGGAATTCATGAGCATTTTGAAGTATGTAGAAGTCTTCCGTTTTCTTTGAGGAAATTTTGTGAAACAGAAAACAAAGGAGAAGATAGCAACTGCCCTTTGCTGCCCTGGTGGGCGATGGGCACTGTGGTTGCTTTGGCAAACGGCCTCTCTCTTCCCACTCCCTCCGCTTGGGTTAGTTACAGACCCAGTCAGGTGCAAACGGCCTCAGATTTGTCACAGCCCGTTTGTCTGTCTCTCCACCAAGGTGACCTATTAAAATGACTGTTTCTGCAGGGCATGATGATGCCCACCTGTAATCCCAGCACTCCAGAAGCAGGAGGATTGTTAGAAACTAGCCTGAACTACACAGCAAGACCCTGTCTCAAAAACAAAATAAAACAAACAAACAAACAACAACAACTACCAAGAGCTGTTATGGGCTGAGAAATGACTCTGGAAAAAGAGCTTGCTGTGCAAACATGATGACCCAAGTTCTAATCCCTAGAACCCAGGTAGAGCTGGATGAGGTAACACACATCTGGACTCCCAGTGTGCCTTTGGCGAGATGGGAGGCTGACACAGGAGAATTCCTTGAAGCTTATGAGGTAGTTCACAGAGACAGACTACAAGAAGCCTTGCCTCAGACAAGGTGGAAAGTGAGGGCCAGCACCAAGGCTGGCTTCTGACCACCAACCATGCACCGTGGCAGGTGTATGCGCATGTACACACACACACACACACACACACACACACACACACACACACACACACAGACTTCAAAAAAAGGAAGAGCTTGGTATGTAGCCCAGGAGTAGAGCACTTGCCTAGCATGCCCAAGGACCTGGGTTCTAGCTCCAGCACCACAAAAATGTTAAGGAAAGAAAGGAACCTCAAGAGATGAAAACAAAACAAAGCAAAATGTCACTTTTCAAGATCAAAAAGAGCTGATCACCAGCCAGTCCACATGCTTTGTGTTAATATGGAATTTATTTTTGGTAATCAGGATCTTTGAATCCAAGCAGCCCAACCCAAAACTGTACCCTCGGGTCTGGCTCAATGGCTAAAGGCCCCTGCTTACAAACCTGATGGCCTGGGTTCAGTTCCCCAGTACCCACTCAGAGCCAGACTCATGAAGTGGCACACACGCATGAAGTTTGTTTGCAGTTTCAGGAGGCCCTGGCAAGCCCATACTCACTCACTTACACTCTCTCTCAAATAAATAAATTAAAAACTGTACCATTGGCCTGAGGCTGTAGCTCAGTGGTAGAGTGCTTACCGAGCATGTGCAAGGCTCCATATTTGATCCCCAGCATCATGACAAACAAAGATACCAAAACTAAAACCATGCGCTTGGCAATGATCCACATTTAACCATTGGATCACCCTCCCCCACCTTGACCTCTGAGCCCTCTCTCCCACCCAGAGGTACCATTACTTGGAACCAGCAGTCAACATTTCTTCACTTGCTTTCCCCTTTATGCATTTCTCCAAGATATCTGTACATATGTATTGTAAGCAAATACATTTAACTACTGAGCCATCTTTCCAGCCCCACCCAACATATATCTGCATGGTATACATACATCTATATGCACATACATATGCATGTTATATGTATATGTAGGCATAACATACATATATGCTATTTTCCTTACATATAAGTTTATTTGAAAATACATTGAAATCCTACTGTTTATGTTTCAACTAAAAATACAATTATGTGAATACAACCCCTTCTTATTAAGAGGTCTCTAGAAGTCTAAAATTTAATGCTTACTGTGGTGGTTTGATTCAGGGGTCCCCCATAAACTTAGGTGTTCTGAATGCTAGGTCCCCAGCTGATGGAGATTTGGGAATTAACACCTCCTAGAGGCAGTGTATTGTTGAGGGTGGACTTATGGGTGTTATAGGCAGTGTACCCTTGCCAGTGTTTGGCACACTCTCCTGTTGCTATTGTCCACCTTATGTTGGCCAGGGGGTGATGTCCACCCTCTGCTCATGCCATCATTTTCCCCTGCCATTGTGGAGCTTCCCCTAGAGTCTATAAGGCAAAATAAAACTCCTTTTCCCACAAGCTGTTCTTGGTTGGGTGATTTCTACAAGCAATGTGAACCTGACTGCAACAGTAATGTTGGTACCAAGGAGTGGTATCATTTGCTGCTAGACACCTGACTATTTGGCTTTAGCTTTTTGGACCTGATTTTCAAGAGGAATGTAGAAGGATTTGAAACCTTGGCCTAAGAGATGCCTTGCAGTGCTGTAAATACAGCTTGATGGACTATTCTGGTCAGAGTAGAAAGATCTGAATGCACTAAGAACTATGGACTATGAGGTTTGCCTTGCGAGGGTGAGAACGAACTTTGCCTGGACTGGGCTAGAAGTAGTTTATATGAGCATCTTGCTGTTGTGGCCATGTCCTGAGAAGTTGTGCAGGGTTGCATTGTGTAGAAATGGACTGGTGTGAGCAGAGGGATATGACACAGAAAAAATGAAATCTTTGGGCCTAAACTGCTGCCCATTCACCAGCATTTGTTTGAGGGATTACAGCCATTGATGTTTGAACATCATTAGTATGGATAAAAACTATGGGGACTTTTAAAGTTGTACTGAATGCATTGTATTTTGGATCATGTATGGATATCAGTTTATGGGGGGCAGGGGTGGAATGTGGTGGTTTGATTCAGGCGTCCTCCATAATCTTGGGTGTTTGGAATCCTAGGTTCTCAGCTGATGAAGATTTGGGAATTAATGCCTCCTGGAGGAAGTATATTGTTGGGGGCTAGCTTATGGGTATTATAGCCAGTGTCTTCTTACCAGTGTTTGGCACGTTCTCCTATTGCTATTATCCACCTGATATTGGCCAGGGGGTGATGTCCACCCTCTGTTCATGCCATCATTTTCATGTGACATCGTGGAGCTTTCCCTTGAGGCTGTAAGCCAAAATAAACCTCTTTTTCCCCACAAGCCACTCTTGCTTGGGTTATTTCTACCAGCAATGCAAACCTGACTGCAACACTTAATTTACATTCCATTATGTGGATGGACCAGATTTTGTGGATCAATTTTCCTTTAAGCAGGATGTTTTTGATTGCTGTTTTTTTTTTCTGTTGTAAATAATAGCTGTTTCAGCTTTTGCAGGATACTCTGTCTATGCTATTAGATTGCTTTTCAGAAATGTGGGGTTGGAGATAGGTAAGTGGTAGAGCCCTTGCCTTATATGTGTGGAGACCCTGGGTTTGATCTTCAACATTGCAAAAAATAATAAAAAATAAATAAAATAAAAGAGTTGGATGAAAAAGTTATTCTTTGCTTCTTTCTATGTTCCTCATCCCCAACATACCTTAAAACATGGGGGTGAAGGAGATGGCGCCTGCCAGCCTGGGCTTGATTCCCCAGTACCTAAGTCAAGCTGGATGCACAGTGGCCACGTGTCTGTGACAATGGGAGATGGAGCCAGGGGAATCCGGCAGCTGTCCAGCCAGATAGGCTGGCATTTGTTTGTAGCTAAGGGAGACCCTGTCTCAAAGAAAGTGGAAGGAGAGGACAGACACCTCAAGATTTTGTGACCTCCACATGAGCATTGTAACATGTACACACTTATGTACACACACACACACACACACACACACTCAAATAAATAGACCAATAAATAAGTAAAACTATTGCTAGGTTGAGAGGGAAATGGCTCCATGACTGCCTGCTTTTATCCATCACTTGTATTTTCCCTGCAGATGCTCCATTCATGTCCACAGCTTACCTTCCTGTTGAGTGTCTGTATTCTTTTATTTATTATTGATTAACTAATTTATTTGCGAGTGACAGACAGCCAGAGAGAGAAAGAGGCCTAGAAAGAGAGAATGGGCACACCAGGGCCTGAAGCCACTGCAAATGAACCTGGTGCATCTGGCATACGTGGGTCCTGTGGAATCAAGCCTCCAACTGGGGTCCTTAGGTTTCACAGGCAAGCTCTTAACCACTAAGCCATCTCTCCATCCCTAGTGTCTTTATTCTCATTGATTTGGAAGAGTTCCTTATATATTAAAGAAGCTACTCCAGATCTATTGCCACTGTCACAGATATTTTCCATGTTTCTTATTCGTGTGTGATTTGTTCTTAAAATTGGAAATAAAGGCATTTTATTTATTTGAGGGGGGGGGTGAGAGAGAAAGAGAGAGAGAGAGAAATGATGGGTGCACCAGGGCTTCAGCTGCTGCAAACAAACTCTAGACACATGTGCCACCTTGTGCATCTGGGGAATTGAACCTAGATCCTTTGGCTTTGCAGGCAAGTGCCTTAACCACTAAGCAATCTCTCTAGACCAAGAGAGACATTTTTATTCTTAGGTAATCAGTTTCTCTCAGACTTTTACTATCTTTTTTTTTTTTTTTTTTTTTGCCTATTGCTCTTGTGCTGAGAACAAGGTCTTTACAGGTGTGAGGTGTTCATCGATGCTCTCTCTAACGTTCCATAGTCAGTCTTACATCTCGGATATGGTACACATTTAGAACCTTCTTTGATGTAGATGTGAAGGTCTTCCTTGAATTCTTTCCCACCAGCAGCCAATTTTATAGAAATGGCTTGGTAAATGCCTTCCCTTTACCCATCACCTCACGATGCCACCTTTAAGAGGTGAGAATGCTTCTTACTATGCTCTGTTGGTTGGGGTTTCAGAGCTGTGACTTTGCCCTTCAGGTCTCATGTTGTTAACGTGGCTTGGTGACTGTGGTGTCATGATGGGATGGCTCCATGCCTCCTTTTGTGGTCATTTCTCCTTTGTAATAAACCTCCCTGTCTCTTTCACTGTATCTGTATTTGCATTGCCATGCTGGGGATGGACTTCTGTACCCGGTAGAGGTTGATGTGGTGGTTTGAATCTGATGTTCCCCATAAACTCATGTGTTCTGAATGCTTGGTCCCTAGCTGATGGCAGTTTGGGAGGTGGGGCCTTGCTGGAGGAGGTATATTGTTTGGGGTGGGTTTTGGGATATTATGTTATAGCCAGCTCTCCAATTGCCAGAGCTCAGGTCCCTTTTCTGCTGCTGTTTTCGACCTGCTGTGGCAGAAGTGATATCCAGTCTCTGCTCATGCCATGCTTTCCCCTGCCATCATGGATCTTCCTGTGGAGGTTGGAATGTATGTCCCCCATTGACCCGGGTGTTAAAATGAAACTTGTAGGTCAGAGAAATGGCTTAGTGGTTAAGGCACTTCCCTGTGAAGCCTAAGGTCCCAGGTTTGATTCCCTAGAACCCATATAAGCCAGATGCACATGGTGGCCCATGAGTCTGGCGGTTGCAGTAGCTAGAGGTCCTGGCATGTCCATTCTCTGACTGTCTGTCTTCTCTCTATCTCTGCTTGCAAGTAAAAAATAAAATACAACTGGGTGTGTGGCACACACCTTTAATCCCAGCACTCAGATGGCCATGAGTTCAAGGCCAGTCTGAGATTGCATAGTGAATTCCAGGTCAGCCTGGGTCAGAGCAAAACCCTACCTCAAATAACCAACATATATATATTTTACATATATATATATATATATATGTATATATATATATATATATATATATATATATATGTAAAAAACAAACTTGGAACTTGGATCTCCAGCCACTTGGCTGGAGGAGGGGTGACTGGGGCATAGCCTGGAGTCCAGCCCCAAGGTGTTACTGCGGGTGGATCTGAATTCCAGCCCAGAGGTGTGCAGAGCACGCTGACCTCTGCAGGTCCTGCTTGCTGCTAGCTCGGGCTTGCTGCTTTGGGGTGTTTGTGGTGTTGGTGCTTACGTATGGTGCTGGCTGCTTGGTGGTGTCTCTTTGGATTTATGAAAGGGAGCCAGATTCTTCTGCCATTGATGGAGCTTCCCCTGGATTTGAAAGCTGAAAGAAATCCCTTCAGCCCATAAACTGTGTTTGGTTGGATGATCATCCCAGCATCGTGGAGCTGACTGTAGCTCTTCCCCTTGAGACTGTAAGCCAAAATAAAACCCTTCCTCCCATCAGCTGAACTTGGTCAGGTGCTTTGATCCCGGAAATGAGAAGGTAACTGCCACAGTTGACATTTGGGTTGGAAACAAGGTGCACACAATGGTTTGATTATGAATTCTCAGAGAATTCATAAGTAGACTGTACAGGAAAACCAGTACCTAGCAGGGTGTTTTTCATCCATGGGCTGAACAGAGAGGAGCAGGGAGCAAAGGCCCGTGGATGGGGAGGATGGCTTAGAAGGCACTCCAGTATGTGGTAGAGTCACCCAGACTCCTAGTGGAGGTCTGGAAGGAATGAATTAGGGACTGATACCCCTGGCTCTCCTTCCCCTATCCTGCCCTCACTTCCTATAGGCTGGCCCCCAACTGGGAGCTCTCCAGCCAGGGTCCATGGGTGAAGTCCCCACAGGCTAGAACTTGAGTGACAGGAGAGGTAAATAATGGAGACCATCCTGTGTACCTCCCCCACCCTTGTGTCCTTCCCTTGGGACACACACTGTTTGGTCCATGTCAGAACAACCAGAATCACCTGAGGCTTAGATCTTCAATCTGTTACCCAACCACTTGTCTAAGTACTTGCTTTCTGCAGCATTCTCTCATGGAATCCCTCAGCTATTCCAAGCTCTTGGTCATGGGATTTACATGCAATTAGTTTGTCTTTGGGCCACACATGCTTGTGTCTCTTACTTTACTTTTTGTTTCCCGAGGCAAGAGCTGAACCTTCCTAGATAGATATCTTCTGTGATTGGAAAGAAACTTGTTTAAGTGTCTGCATTTAGGTTCTTGGGGATCCTGAGAAGTCTGTGTGCTAGCTTCTCTATGCCTTTCCCCTTTATTTCTCCCTCCCTCCCTCCTCCCCAATATCTGTGCATTACAGATGTATTAAATCCCAACCATGTATGAACCCTGGGCAACTTAGTGGTAGGCAAAGGAGACAAGAGAAAAGCACAAAATTATATATTAGAAAATTGGTTTCCATTGTGTCACAGCACACACAAACACACACACACACACACACTGTGAAAATCTCCCATTTTGTAAGCTGTCACTTCCTGATGTGGTGCACGCCATATGGATAGACGTCTTCTATTCTGAATGTAAGGACAGGAAGATGTCAGGTGTCTTCTTCCATTGCTCTCCATCTTCTTTTTGAGACAGTGTCTCTCACTCATCCTAGAGTAGCTGACCAGTAAGCCCTAGGGAATCCCTCTGTCTCTACCTCCCCATTGCTGGCATTGCAGGTACATGCCACCACAACTGGAATTTTATGTGGGTGCTGGGGATCTGAACTCGGGTTCTGATGCTTGTGTGGCAAGTGCTTTACCCACTAAGCCATCCCCAAGGTCCTAAGATGACTAAGGTGGTAAGAAGGGGCACACTCTGGAGTGAGCTCTTGTTTGCCTGGCCCTCTTGGAGGACTTGCTGAGTCATTGTTGAGTCATTGCTGCTAACGGCCCTGTGAGGAGTGAGGGTTGGTGGATCCGTGTCTCTTACAGAATGACAGAGGAGAGAGCTAGTCCCAGGGTGCCAGCCAACCATCCAGTTGCCCCGGGTCTACTGCTTACACATCAGCCTGCCATACTTCTCACTCCAGCAGCTGACAGTTTTTAAGAGGATACAGAAGTCCCCAGTGGTCTTTTGCGAGCAGATGCTCGATTCTCCAGCAAGCCTCCACCCCACATCCAATTCCGGCAGGTTTTTGGCTGGGACATGGTTGTTCTCTCTGGAGTAGGAAAGCGGTTCTCCACACAGCACGTCTGGATCAAGCCACTCAGACACACTGATGTGAACTGCCCTGAGGTGGGGTATGTGGAAGGAAGGTGTCGATGTCACCCATCATGATGCCTGGTTCCTTCATTTCTGGTCCCTGAGCCCCCAGAGTCCTCTGCCAAGTAGCTTCATCTTTTAGAAAGTGATATGTCTCTTCACTAAGAAAAACCTGATATTTCATACCAACACCCCAGACAGTCACAGCTTCCTAACACCTTAACAAGAGATCCGCAGCATCCCCCGAGACCACTGTGAGCGTTTGTCTTTCTCCTCTTTTCTGAGAGCTGAAGGGTCTCCATTTTCCCCGCTTTCCCCCTTACCTCTGAATTCCCTCTTGTAGCATCAGGGTGTTTGCAGGTTCCGTGCACTTGTTCACCCTTAATTAAATCACACACAGCAGAAGCCCAGCTCCTTGGGCACAGAAGCCTCATGGGAGGTGTGTGTGCATGTTACCAGAGCTCAGCAGATAATTAGCCAACCAGGCTTCCATGTTGGACCAGGCACACGAGAGACATCTCCATCCTGGCCACCTGTGATCTCTCTTTCCCTCGTTTAGCTCTTACTTTCTGAGCACCTGCTACCAGCCAGGATCTGGGAAGGGAGTAGTCAATGGGATCAGTGAGGCTCTTCCTCATGATGTCCCCTCCATGGTGAGCAGGTGTGGTGGTTTGAATGTACAGTGTCCTCCATAGCCTCAAGTGTTTGTGATTAAGCTTCCTACTTAGTCCCCCCAGCTGGTGGAGCCTTTGGAAGGCAGAGCCTTGCTGGAGGAGCTGGGTCACTGCACATGGGGCTGGGCAGGGCCGTGAGGTATGTTAGTTGAGCCCTACTAGGTGTTGAGAGCTAACTCACTCTGAGACCACTTCCTTCCTGCTGCTGTGACGAGATGTGATGCCCCAGCTGCCTGCTTTGCCAGGATGGCCCTATCATGATGAAGTTTTCCCTCAAAGCTGTCAACTGAAACAAACTTGCTCCTATATTCAGTGTCTAGTGAGGAGTTTTGTGCCGGCAACGGGAGGATAACTAATACAGCCAGTGCTCAGTAGGATGCCCGTGGAATGCAGAGTCCAGAGGCATGCTGGGGTGTGTGTTTGAAGGAACAGAGAGTGAGTACTGGTGATGGGGAGCGTGAGGTTCTATTGTCGAGGAGGGCCAGCACAAAGCAAGTGCTGACATTTGTCCCCAAGGTTACCTTCCTGTCCTCAGGTCCCTGAAAGCTCAGGACTCCCATTCCCTTACCAAATCCTTCACTTGGGTGTAGTGATGGTTAATCTTGACGGTTCATTGCCCTGGACTTGGAAACTCCTAGGAGATACACTTCTGGGTGTGTCTATGAGAGTGTTTCCAGAAAGTTTAAACTGAGAAGGAATCACATCCTGAATAATGTTGGGAACCATCAAATGGGCTAGACTGATTAAGAATGTGAAAGCTGGCTGGAGAGATGGCTTTAGTGGATAAGGCGTTTGCCTGTGAAGCCTAAGAACCAGGGTTCGATTCTCCAGAACCCATGTAAGCCAGATGGTGGTGCATTGGTCTGGAGCTTGTTTTCAGTGGTTAGAGGCTCTGGCACACCCATTCCCTTCCACTCTGTAATAAATAAATAAAAATTTAAAAATATTTTAAAAAATAGAAGGTGAAAGCGATCTGGACACCACCATTCCTCTCTCTGCTCCCTGACTGCAGACACGATGTTACAAGCCACCTCACCCCCTCCCCACCATGCTGCCCCTGTTATGAAGAGCTGTACCCTCAAATGGGGAGCCTGAATAAGCCCTTCCTCTTGTGGCAGGGCGGCTCCAGAAGGGCGGCGTGTTCTGTATGTGCTTGTGTGATGCTCACTTCTGAGGTAAGAGGAGATTCAGTTGCAGCAGTCACGTAGGCACAGGGTGGTCCTAACAGCCGCCACACCAGAGTGACAAGGGCAGCCACTCCGCTGACCATAATGGGCACAGGTCCACTGCCAGGCGATCGTCTCAGGAGGGAGGAGTGTTGACAGAAACAGGTCTTTATGGAGAACCGCAGACCCCTCTCTGTCCCTGACAGCGTTGCAGATTTTCTCACTGTCGAGTCCTTTGTCCCGTGACTGTGAACGACTAGGAGTTAAGCAAAGGAGATTTCTTGAGGAAAGAAGCAAGGGAGCCCCAGGGTGTCAGGCAGGCGTGCTTCGGATTCCAGCCAACATTCAAGACGAGATAGAAAGAATAAAAAGAAAAGTCGTGCTGTTTGAGTTAGAACTCAGAAAAGAGGCCAGGCTTAGCAGCAGGATCTGCAAACAACTGTGTAGTAGGGCTTTGGGCGTATAGTACATTATCTCATTAAGGAGATAACTGTTCCTTCCATCTTCTGAGCATGTCTTTAGGTGAGGGGTGCTATCTTGACCAAGTGAGTGACGGGTTCCTTGGATTAAGTCTTAAGGGAGGGGACCCTATTTCTCATACTGCCATTCTCCTCTCTTTCACATGGTGTTTTAAATCCTGTGGAGAGGCCATTGTGATGTTTCCTTTTTCAATGTTACTAGGGACACAGGGGTCCATCCTTTGATGGGCTCCACGCTTAATGTTTGACTGCCTGTGGCTGCCTAGGCCTTCAGATATGGCTTAGCCTATCCCACCCCCAACAATGCATTATTTACATAAACATGTCTCTTGTGACTTGGTGAGAGGAGATCTTACTACCTTTATCCAATGGAATGATGGGTCTTAGTGAAAATGTATTGTGTACCTGCCAGCAGGGAGGCCTAGATGTGGGTTGGTTGACCACTGGGTTGTCTCTGGCGTCCTGACCTCTGTCATCACTTCCCAGGCTCTGGGCCTGATCCCCGAGCTCCAGAGAGCTTAGCTCGAGGTGACAGCTGGAGCCCGTGGCTTCCCCCAGTGCTTCTGTTCCAGTCAGTATGACAGTGTCTTTAGCATTATGGTACGAAATTTAAAATGACTTTGGCCACTTACTCACCATCTGTCCAGGTATCTTGTGACTCCTTGTAACTGGAGGGTGAGGGTGGCAGCTGGGTGGACATGATGTGGCAGAGAAGCAGAGGTCAGCTACTGCTGCCCCACTCCTGATGGCTGAGGGACCCACGGAGCCAGCGTGGGCCGTGGCTGTGGCTTACCCAAGAGCTCAGGTTCAGAGAGTGTACTTGGTCATTCGTCATTCCTGTGGACAGTGAGCTCTCTGTTTCCCAGTTCACAGTTGTGTGTGCCTCTCATCGTGGCTTATTCTCCTCAATTCCCCTCTCCACCCTGGAAGGTGGGCTCCACCCATCCTTTTGCAGATGAGTGACGTGTAAGTCAGCCTTTGAGATATCTTCTAGTCACAGGGTGACTAAACTACAGAAGTGCAATTCAAAGCCAGGAGTTCAAGTCCAGAGCAGGGCAGACATGACCTCAGCAGAAAACCTTCAAAGTTGAGTCCTCAGGCCAGACCAGTAACAGCACCTAGCCAGAATCTAATATCACTGTTTAGTTTTCATTGTTTGTTTTTACTTGAAGTGACAATTGCTTTTTATTTATGAGAGTGATAAGAATTCCCTCTAGAAGCAAGTGCGTTTATGTGAAAAGGAATGATTGTGTTTACAGGAAAGACTGCTAAGTATGAGGTGCATTGTGGCAGTGGTGGGAGAATGTTCTCGTCTCCAGTGAAGGCTGGAGAGGCTGGTGACCCCACACGCGTGGGCTGCTGGGGCACGCATGGGCATAGAGACCAGCATGGCAGAGCTGCGATGACAATGGGAAAGTTTCTGTGGGTCATTCTAGAGAAAGTATTGATTTTAGTGAAGCAGGCTGAATTTTACCTCTTCTACTAGCAAACACCTGCACGTCACCTTCCTTGAGAGTTCGCCTGTGCCAAACATTTTGTGTTCACTGGGTCATTTGATTCTCACACCACCCCTTTGATACCTATGACCCCATTTTACAGACGGAGATGTGGAGGCTCTGAGGCTCTGACAAGGACTATTTCGAACCTGGAGCTGCTATTTTGGGTCAGACTGAGTTGCAGTCAGGTTCGCGTTGCTGGCAGAAATCGCCTGACCAAGAGAAGCTTTGGGGAAAAAGGGTTTATTTTGGCTTCCAGGCTCAAGGGGATGCTTCACGATGACAGGGGAAACGATGGCATGAGCAGAGGGTGGACATCACCTCCTGGCCAACATAAGGTGGACAGTAGCAACAGGAGAGTGCGCCAAATACTAGCAAGGGGGAGCTGGTTATAACACCCATAAGCCCGCCCCCAACAATTCACTGCCTCCAGGTGGCGTTACTTCCTAAATCTCCATCAGCTGGGAACCTAGCATTCAGAATAGCTAAGTTTATGGGGGACACCTGAATCAAACCATCACATACTGGTTGACCAGTGATTCTCCAATCTCTGTCCCTACCTCTGCTAGGACTGGTATTATAGGTATGCGTGGTCATCCCCACCTTTTTTTTTTTTTTAATGTGAGTGCTCAGAATCACACACAGGCCTTCAAGCTTGTGCAGCAAATGCCCCATCATGCTTATCCATCCCCTGTGTTTTGCTCTTAAAATTCAGGCTTGGGAAATAGCCCAGAGGTTAAGCAGCACTTGTTTACAAAGCCCGCCATCCTGGGTTTGCTTCCTCAGTACCCACATAAAACCAGACACACACAAAGTAGCACATGCATCTGCAGTTTGGTTGCAGCGGCAAGAGTTCCCAGTGTGTCCTTATCTCTCCCTCTGTCCTTGAAAATAAATAAAAATATTTGAAAATAAAAATCTGACCCCATTTTCTTTTGTATCGCTTCATTCCCGATGAGAATTGTCCAGTAATACTTATAGTTGCTCCTCTGTATGCAAAATGGCATTTACCTCTCACTATCTTCAAGGTTTTCCATCTCCTTTTGTGGGCTCTGGTTGGATTAAACTTCCTGCCTCCCATTGGATATAGTCGGGGCCGAGTCATCAGCTTTGGCTGGTGGGATGTGAGCAGCAGTTGGAGATGGTGTGCTCCTCGCCAGGCTGCCCTCCTGTGATGAACAAGTGGCAGCTTTCTTCAGGGTGCTCACTCTGCAGACCTCGGTCCTACCCTGGGATAACCAAGTACCACCGAGGACCAGTACCCTGAGCTGGCCCACTGTGAACATCCTGTAGACAGTCAAGGACTCTACATGGTTCTTCTAACACTGAGGGTATTTCTTGTCATTGCAGCCGGGCCTGTCCTATGCAGTAGGCTGTCCTCTCTCATCCACATGGAAATCCAAAGGATGGCTTGCAGGATGCAGCCTGGAAATGATAATTTCTTGCTTGCAGATCCAACCCACGGAAAACCCACAGGGTGTAGAAAGAGCACAGAGAGAGAGACAGAGTAGACCAAAAGCAGCAACCATCCCCAGGGAGGCTCCCGGCACCCCCACCCTCATTTTGCAAACAGCATCAGAACCACTGCCTAATTAAGATGCACATGCCACCTGACATTAAGAAGCCTTTTGTGAACCGTTAATTAAGATTTAATCAGTCACATATTTTATTCTTACTGAATTAGAAGATTAGTGTTCATTTCTGGCAGGGTTCCCTTATGCCCTGTCTAAGGAAATCAATGTATCCGAACATAATTTAACGAGAAGAAGCTGGTCCCACTGTGAAAACAGGCTAGGGAGACATTATCTTGACATTTCCGATAATTCAGTAAGTCTGGCCAAAGAGCGGTGATTGACTAAGTCGTCATTTCTTCCAAGGAGAGATAGAGAGCACGTTTCTGACAATAGGTAGACGACCTGCTCACCATCCACCTCCCGTGTGAATCTTCTGCACAAAACTGTGAATCATGGGTTGTGCTCTCCTGGGCACAGAGGAGACAAGATGGGCAAGCTCGGGCAGGCGTGGGTGAGACTCTTTTTCCCACGGCCTTTTCCAGGTTGAGTCCATGCGCCGGAGATCTGGAGAAGTGTACACCTTCTGCCCTCTTCCCCTGTGGGTACATCTTGGAATGTCTATGGTACAGTTTCATCATGAGGGGACAGACATGGTGTACGCTGCTGACTGAGCCACAGATATGTACAGGGTTCACCAGTTTTCACCAGTGCATGTTTGTGTGCATGTGTGTGTTTGTGCGTGTGTGTGTGTGTGTGTGCATGTGTGTGATCGAGTTATGATACACGACTAGCCCGTTGCTACAGATAAACCACCGTGTGAAAACTAAACTTAAAAAGTAAAAAGGGGGCTGGAGAGATGGCTTAGCGGTTAAGCGCTTGCCTGTGAAGCCTAAGGACCCACGTTAGCCAGACGCACAAGGGGGCGCACGCGTCTGGAGTTCGTTTGCAGAGGCTGGAAGCCCTGGCGTGCCCATTCTCTCCCTTTCCCTCTATCTGTCTTTCTCTCTGTGTCTGTCGCTCTCAAATAAATAAGATAAATAAATTAATTAATTTAAAAAAAAAAGTAAAAAGGGAGCCTGGTGTGGTGGCGCACGCCTTTAATCCCAGCACTCAGGAGGCAGAGGTAGGAGGATCACTGTGAGTTTGAGGCCACCTTGAGATTACATAGTAAGTTCCAGGTCAGCCTGGGCTAGAGTGAGGCCCTACCTAGAAAAACCAAAAAGTGAAAAGGAACTGTCACATGACCCCTGTAGGCGTCACCTCCTTAAGCTGTTTCCGACCAGAGAGGTTTGTTGTGGCTTGCAATGTTGAAGGGACGTTTCATCGTGGCGGAGAAGCCATGGCATTAGCAGGAAGCTGGCTCACATATCAACAGGAAGGAGGTATATTATCCCAAAGTCTGCTCCCAGCAACACAGCTCCTCCAGAAAGGCTCACTTCCCAAAGGCCTTACAACTCTTCCACGTCACCACCAGCTGGGGCCAGGTATTCAAAACCCATCTGGCTGTGGGGAAGGGTTTACATTCAAGCCACAACATCCCCTTTGAGAACTGCCCTGCTCCGCCCTCCTTCAGGGAGCACTTGGAACCCAGGGATCTTCCCACCCAGCTCCTAGTCGCGAAGGTTCTGTGGATGCTAGTCTGCAGGCCTCTCCTGAGAAGACCGTCCCTGGGGCTCCGTCTGCTCTCCCTGCCCAGGAGCGGCTCAGTCTGCACTGGGCTGAATCTTACTGACATAAGAGCCTCTTCCACAAATCCCTTCTGCAGTTCGTTCAGTCCCTTCCCCAGATGATTTGTACCTTTGAGCAGTGCACACACTCGACTTGGGAAATTGGCTCTTTCTGCAAATGTGGCTTCCTCTTTTGGGTTTGCATCCTGCCTTACTTGAGCAGGAAAGGGCTTTTATGATCGGCTGGAGCTGCAGTGACCTGGCTGCCTCAACCCTGGCGCTTGCCTTTCCTCCCAGTGTTCGGGGGAGGGTTGGAAAATGAGATGCGTCCTTCTGACAGCCTCAAGAAGTGGCTTGAGTGTTATTACCTGGTGCTCAGGGCTTTTCAGTCTCCACTGCTCAGGTCATCCGTGAGGAAGAAATGAACCACCTCGCACTGTTCTAGGGACCCTGGGTCTCTGTCTTTCTCACTGGGTACCATCCCTGCTGCCCTGGGCACATGTCTTTGCTCCTTGTCTACTTTGACTTTACCCACCGTGTGCCTTGGTAGCCGATTAGTAAGCATCTACTGAATGCTGGGAAGTGACAGAACCAAGGAAGCATACTGTCTCTCTGTCCCACTCCCTTCCCCTATCTCCAGCTCTCTGTCTCTGTCTTTCTCTGTCTCTCTATCCTCTCCTTCTTTCCCTCCTCTCTCTTTTTCTCCTCCTTCCTCCCCACCCTTCTTTCTCCTCCGCTTTCCTCTCCCCCATGTCTCCTCGCCTCTCCCCTCCCATCTCTTCCCCGTTCTTTCCAGTCCGCTGCCGGCCCCTGGAGAGTCCTTCCATGTATGTCTCTGTCTGTGGACAGAACTTGTGGTGGTTTGAATGTGTGGCCCCCATTGCCTCAGGGATACTTGATTAAGGTCACAAGCTTCCTACTTAAGTCTCCAGTGGGCAGAACCCTGCCAGGGGAGGTGGGTCACTGGGTTGGATCTCGAGCCTAGCCCTAAGGTGTGTAGAGAGCAGCCGGCTTGAGCTGTGGCTGCTTGTGCTTGCTTCTTATTAGTTGTTCTCCCCCCCTCTCTCTCCTGTGGATGCTGACATGAGCCAGCTCCTTCCACCATGGTAAAACTTCCTCTGGAATTTGTGATCCTAAAACAAACCCTTTCCTCCCATAAGCCACTTCCGGTTGGATGTTTGTCCCAGCCTGGAAAAGGTAGCTGTAATAGAACTCATCTTGCGTTGGCCTCTCCTGTGACCCTCAAGAGACCAGAAAACAGGATTCTACCTTTTTTGAAATTTTCTCTTCTATCCAGCTTAGACCCGTTGGAGTTGAAGTTATACCTAGGAGATGTATTCAGGCCTCCAGAGCAGAGCAGTGCTCTCTCATCCAGCCCTCTAATTTCTGGCCTGTGGAGGGGGGCAGTTGACCTTCAGGGTGGTCTGTGAGTCTTTAGAGTAGGGACAGAAAAATTGATCTGGCAGCCAGTGACTCAGATTGATTGCTCATGACTGCTGAGTGACTGTTGTGTGGCCCCGTGGTTTAGCAGGCGGGAGCATCATGATTGATTAGTAATGTCTGCCCAGGACTGGGTATTCGGAAGAAGCAGGACAGCCTCTGCCTTTCACTCATTGAATGTTTAAGGCAACGCTGGACAGAATTGTTCCCACCCCTTGCTCTATCCAAGAATCAGAGTGTTTGCATGTTTCCAAGGGGACCAGTGATGGGTGACATCTGCTGAGCCTGTCTATGCCTCCTGCTTAACTTCATTAAAACAGTTTCTGACCAATGCTGGGGTTTCTCCTTAGTGGTAGGTGTTCTCTGACACACTGAGGATGACCATGTATCATATTTGGGCATGTTTGCTATAAGATGCCACTTGGAGATATTAATTCTATGCGTCATACATTAAGATAATGAATAGTTATAGCCTGTCATAATATGGTTATTATTTAATTCATGTCTTATCTATGCCAAGCAGTCCATACACTAGAACGCATTTAGCCTTTCTAAACACCTAGACCTCATTTGCCAACAGGGAGGTTGAAGTAACCATTCCACGGTTGCATGCCTGGTAGTTTTAATTCCAGGACTCTTGTCTTTTCCACTGTTCGTACTGCCTTCCTAGGGCCTCCCCAACTAATCTTTCTTCCAGGATTCTCAGGACAATCTGCAGGCATTATGAAGAAGAGAAGCAAGGGGCTGGAGAGATTGCTCAGTGGCTGAAAGTGCTTCCTGCACATGTGTGAAGTCCTGAATGTGGGGCTGAGACCCTGCGCTGTATTTTCCAACATTCACGCAAGAGCCAGGCATGGCCGACCGCGTCTGTAACTCCATTCTATGTAGAGCAAAGGCTGAAGAGTCACTGGGGCTTGTGAAAAACAGCAAGCTCTGGAATCAGTGAAACTCTGTCTCAAAGAAAAACAGGCTGGTGAGTGACAGAGGGGTCACCTGGTGCTCTTCTCTGGCGCCCACAGGTGAACATACGAGGCTTTCTTTGCATGAGCACATATAAGTGGAAACACCACACATACACATGCCACCGTCACATGTGCTTGCACGGAATAAAAAAGAAAGGGGCAAGAGACAGATGCTAAAGGACGGAGGCTGGAACTCCGTCGGCAGAGTGCTTGCCTAGCGTGCACAATGCCCTGGCTTGCTCCCAGCGCCACATGAACTGGAAGTGGTAGCTATGCGTGTAATCATTCTTGGCTGCACAGTGAGTTTGAGACCAGCCTGGGGAACAAGAGATGAAGTGAGAGGGAGAGGGAGAGGGAGGTGGGAGAGAGGTGTAGGGCATAACGTGAGCCGTATCTGCATCCCATGTGACCTACAGACTGTGTGGGCCATTTGTCATCGCCCTGCTTGCCCTATAGCAATCACACTGTAGCAACTGTAGCAAGACCACAATGGTGGTCTCACTGCACAGGCTTGTCTGCAAACCCTTGGGCAGCGAGCTGGGCAGCCCCAAGGACCAGCATGGGGCTCTCTGCATCTGTCCACACGTCCTTCCGTCCTACAGAAGATGGACTCTCTTCATTCCCTTCTGCATAAGAGGAAACAGCTGACAGGGACAGTTTTTAGCTATGTCTTTTGTCTAAGACAGCAGTCAGGAAGATTGATTATGAGATCGTGGGGAAGGAGCCCAGGTCAGGGTCTACCCCATGTATGAAGATGGCTGGTCCTGCTCCAAAGTGGGGGTCCACCACAGTTCTGTCAAGAGCTCTGTAAGGCTCATTGTCCAGGCTGGCAAATTGTGAGACATAAACTTGGGTTATTTTCCATGAGCCTGCATCTGGCATGGTGGGCTTAGAAAATGGTGTCACCTACCCATTAGATTATAGCCACTGATGTTTTCAGAAATCAGGTTGAATTCCACATATGCTAAGTTCTCTATTTTTCTTGTCTGCGAATGGGGTTCTTCCATGGTCATCTTCATCTTACAGGTGGTAGATAAGTGAACAGCTCCGTCCAAGATCCTACAGTGCCTAGGAAGTGATGAAGCTCGGATTTGAACCTGTGAATCTAATGCAAGAGCCTGTCCTCCACTCACTGGGCTGAGCTACCTAACCCCTAAGACCCTTGTCTGTAAAATGATATCCCTCATAAAACCAGCTCCAAGCAACAGAACTGAGAAGCAGAGAGAAAACACCAGGATGTGGCCAGCACCTGTGCTTCAACTCACCCTGACCAACTGTGGCCAGGACGACAGGAGACCACTTGGATTCTGGGAGTGGTGAGGTTGCTTCATGGTGACTGTCCTTTTTCACAGGGCTGTGTGCAGCCTTGTCATTCCCAACTTCCACCTGGGGCTTCTCCCACATCTGTTAAGCTCTGGTGATTGAATTTCTGGAGTCTGGATGGTAAGAGACACATTCCCCCCTTCCCCGTGTCAAATCAGGACTGTAAAAAGAAATGAGGAAGTTCTAAAAATACAGACTGTGCAGAATTCCATTTCACGCAGTTCTGAGTGGCTTTTGGTTTGTGGTTCTACCTCGTGCTATGTAGGGCACGGGTTGGCTCTTCCCATGAGAGGATGGCACGAAACATCTCTAATTCCATGTGGCTAAGCTGACCCCTGACTAAAGGATGGGTGGAAGAGATCACCCCTGTATCTTTCCACGGAGGGAGCCTCATTTTTGTGAGGATTGAGCCCTGTCCACTGACATTCCTAACACATCTTGCCCCTGATGGACATAGTGCACATCTTGGCTGAATGGAGAAAGAAATCAAGCATCGTTTTCTTAGCTAGGTGAAGTTAGCTTTCCGTCTTCACGCTCATCTCCTGCTGTCATTAAACCTCTATGAGCAGCATGAAATCTTATATATGACAGGCGGGTCACCATGGTCTTTGGAAAGACGTTATTGTTGAATTTCCCATCTTACCAAGTTGCCTCATGGAATTTTGAATAAAATACTCTTTCCCTTTGATCCTAACGTGTAGAACTTTTAGGGCAGGTTGATACTCTGACTGTCATGGTCATTGTCTTCCCTCTTTGCTGCAATTGGCTAACACACCCTGTGTTAGGGTCTGCATCTGGTTTTGGAGAAGAAAATGAATCCAGGTTTATACTCTGTGTGATGTCCACACTGGGTCGCCAGATTTTCTGAGAAGAGGGTCCTGTGTCTTGGGGCATTGATGTCCCCTGGGAAGAAATGCTAGTTACCAAATCAGATCAGGCTTCCAGGCAAAGTCGATCACAATATTCCCCTCCCACCTTGTGGGTCCCCATGACCCAGGAAGGGAGATCACCTGAGTCCTTTCTCTTTGACCGTGAGACATAGGCTTGGCTGGGCATGGTGAGCTGTGTGGGGAGTGGGAGCCTGTGAGCCCGGGATGGGGAGTGGCTGGAGCACCTGCTGGTTCAAGCTACGGTCACCACCTCCCAGTTTACCTGGTGTCCCTTGTGCCTCCACAGTGGACAGTAAGCTCAGACATGAACCCTCTGCTGTCAGTACAAGCCAAGCCCCTCTGAAGCCTCTCCTGGGCTTCACTGTGCTGTCCTCTTGTCTCCTGAGGTGAGTGAGCCATTGCTTTGGCGCCCTTCGGTCCCGGAGGATCCAGCAGGATCCGTGGTCTGGAACAGAACCTCAGGAGACCTGAGGAGGATGGGAGTGTCTGATTGAGTTGACCTTTATTGAGGGGCAGCTGTGGAATGGCATAGATCCTTATGTTACCTATTGGTAGAGCTGGGGACTCTAAGCAGAGGGGGAACCCGCTGCATGGCCCAGGCAGGTACTCCTCTGAGAGGAGAAGCTCTGGCTCCTAAGCTGGCATGCAGGTGGCATGATGGCGTGTGTAAGTGCTGCTGCTATGGACCTTGGAATGGGGATGTTGCATGTGCAAAGGCCCTGCGGCAGGAAGGAGGCATGACATCTGAGAAACAGAGGTAGCTAAAGCCAGGGAGGCCAGAGGTGGGCTGGGATATAGGAAGCGCAACCTGGTCTGGTCTGGTCTGGGGTTGGTGAGGTTAGAGCCTGGCTTGGGCTGGGGTGGAAGAAGTGGATCATGAATTGGTCTGAGGTTGTGGTGGGTGGAGCCTGGCCTGGTCTGGAGTGGGACCAGGGAGGGCTGGTGGAGTTTGGGTCAGTGGGGACAGAATGGGTTGGGCCCAGTTGGAGACAGAATACTGGGGAATGGGAGACACTTTGTCAGATATGCTGTCCTAGTGACTTGAACTGTATTGCTAGTGGTTTTCTGATTTTTTTCCAAAATGCTGAACAGAAGATCTTTTGGGAAAGTTCTGGATGGCCCCAACCACAGTGTGACCCATGGCTCATATGTTTAAATGCTTGGTCCCCAGATGGGGACTTTCATACTATTAGAGCAATGGTCTACTTATTCGTTACTATGTCTGGACAATAGTCTGTTGGGACTATTGAGAGAAGGCACGCTTTTCTTTTGCCGGCTGTGTCCCTGAGGCTGCATGACATCTCATCCTCAGGGTATCCTTTAAGGAACAACACCTCTCTGGGGAAGACCACAGTACCAGCTGAACAGGAGCCTCGGGACTTTGCGGGGGCAGTGGGGGCAGTGTCTACAGGTAACACAAGTGCCTTGCTGAGGACAGAGGAGGCACTTAATCGCTCCCGTTGATTCTTTCATGGAGATGAAGATGCCTCTTTCAGACATTGATCAGGGCAATAGAGCCCCTTGTCCAGCTAGAGGGAGACTCCTGCCAGAATGTTGAGTGGTCTGGATGTCACACTCTCTGAACGATTTTATGTCACAAGTCTGGGAAATTCCATTCTGCAAGGGTGGGACAGAATCAAGTTGGCCTGTAAAAATAAAAAATAAAAAACAACATTTTTGCAGTGAAAATGAGATGAAATGGGAGAAGGCAGACTCTCTGCAAGAGACTTGCCTGCACTGATCAAATTAGTCACCCCGATGGCCCTGGCATGGAGCTCTGGGCCGTGTGTGATGTTCTGTCGGCTGCTGTAATTCACCTGTAAGATGCAACTGTGTTTATGGTCCTTGTTATCCCTCCTGCATTGCTCATTATTGGTGTGGGATTAAGTTAAGGGCTCTGATTTTCTGTAATTCCTCAATTTATAGACTTCATTTATAACCAGAGAGATTTTTTATTTATTTATTTTTGCTGTAGTAAACACAGACTGGGGGAAAAAAACAAACAAAACTTTTCTTTGTTATCAGAGGAGAACCATAGGTCAGAGAGGACGAACTAGGGGGTCTCCCGAGCCTCCAGTGGGTAGAGAACCACTACTCAGCTGTCGGTAGCTTTCTCCCGTTATCCTTCCCAGAATAAAGAGGCCTGCATTTTTCCCAGTTCCCTTGATTCTCCCAGAGGGTTGGGAAGGCCTGGAAGGAGTCAGTGGAAATTATGAAAACTAACCTTGGCTGCAGGCCTGTCGCAGGTGCGAATTCACACAGGTGTATTGGAGAAAAGAATGTTTGGGCACATGGGCGCTGTACATAGTGCCTCTGCTTAAGTTCCAGCATCCGGGACCCTTGCTCGGTGAGTTTCCAGCTCCTTCAGGTATCTTCAGGGAGGCCAGGAATGCTGATCCCCAGTTGCAGGGGCCAAGGGAGAGAGAGAGCAGAAGAATAAAAGAAGAGGAGAGGGGCTGGAGAGATGGCTTAGCGGTTAAGCGCTTGCCTGTGAAGCCTAAGGACCCCGGTTCGAGGCTCGGTTCCCCAGGACCCACGTTAGCCAGATGCACAAGGGGGCGCACGCGTCTGGAGTTCGTTTGCAGAGGCTGGAAGCCCTGGCGCGCCCATTCTCTCTCTCTCCCTCTATCTGTCTTTCTCTCTGTGTCTGTCGCTTTCAAATAAATAAATTTAAAAAAAAAAAAAAAGAAGAGGAGAGATTTGAAAATAGCTTCCATTAATTTCCTCCCAGTTGGGAAAACCACACATGTTTTTTTACCCTTGCTCTTCTGTTTTTTTTCCCCACATTAAAAAACTTTTTATTGACAGTTTTCATAATGCACATAATGCATTTTGATTATAATCTCCTCCTATGCCTTCTGTCTCCTTCCTGCGCTTTCTCTGAACTGAACTTCTTTCTAACATGCTCCTTCTAATTTGATGTCTGTTTTTCTTAAATATTTTTATTTATTTATTTATTTGACAGAGAGAGAGAGGGAGAGAATGGGCACACCAGGGCCTCCAGCCACTGCAAACGAACTCCAGATGCATGCGCCCCCTTGTGCATCTGGCTAACGTGGGTCCTGGGGAATCGAATCTGGGTCCTTTGGCTTTGCAGGCAAACGCCTTAACTGCTAAGCCATCGCTCCAGCCCTGATGTCTGTTTTTGCTCTTCCTCCATCATCTGTGATGGACTGTCAGTGGGCCCAATATAGTTCAGGTCTTGTAAAGACAGTCACTCTGAAGTCATGAATGCAGCAGCCACCTTATGTCCGGCAGACAGCGTTCTTCTCCCTATCCTCTGGCTCTTACATTCTTCCTGTCCCTTTTTCTCAGTGTTCCCTGAGCCTTGGAGGGAGTGATAGAAATGTCTCATTTAGAGCTGAGCACCCTGCAATCACTTATTCTCAGCACTTTGACCACTGTAGAGATCCACAACCAGCAGAAGCTATTGACATAGGCATGGCCATGTCTACCTCCAATTGAGCCAGCAGAGACTGGAGTGGGGCACAACCCTTCCTTAATTCCTTCTCTTGGACTGTTTGTATGGGCCTGGCCTTGTGCAGAAAACACTACATGCAGAAAAAACGGTCTGCAGCTGCCTCATTCCTGCATAATCTGACCTTGTCTCCAGGTTCCCATGCTTTTTCTGTATTTGATAAAAGAAAGTTGCTGTAAAAGTTTTTCTTACTGTGTATTAAATATTTTACTTTTATTTATTTATTTGACAGAGAAGGGGGGCAGAGAAAGAGAAATGGGTGCACCAGGGCCTCCAGCCACTGCAAACGAACTCCAGATGCGTGCACCCCCTTGTGCATGTGGCTTAGATGGGTCCCAGGGAATCGAATCTGGGTCCTTTGGCTTGGCAGGTAAATGCCTTAACTTCTAAGCCATCCCTCCAGCCCTACCATATATAAAATAAACCAACGCTGGCTAGGCAGTGCTTCAGTCTCCATCAGAGCCTACATACCACCTGATCCCAGCTTTTACCCTATTCCTTATGTCCGTCTTTTTTTCTAATCCTCTAATTAAACGGGTCAAAGCTGCTCTGGATTTGGCAGAACACCCATTCTTTTTCTTTGCCTCTTTCTTTTGTATTGTTACTGGGTCTGTTATGAATGAATGAATGCCCATTTGTTTCCATCAGTAGCATGGGACAGAAGCAGCTAAGAAAGGGGTTGTTGAAAATGTGGCGGGGGGCAGAGGACTTTAGAAAGAGGAGCCAGACATGGTGGTGTATTCTTTTCTTCCAGCATTCATGGGGTTTAGGCGGGAGAACAGTGAGTTAGAGGCCAGCCTGGGCTACCTTGGGAGATGCTGTCTCAAACAAATGAACAAAGAAGAAGATAGCAAGACTGGCTTTTACTGTACAGAGAATCTTCGGTCACCACCATCCTCCCCACCCCCCCTGGGAGGTTTCTTAGCCACCGAGGTTCACCTAACACCAATCCAACGTGAGATCTGGGAGCAGGCCTCCGGCATCTGCACGCCTCCCAGGTGACTGTGGCTTAAAGCCAAGCAGAGGCTGTGTGAAGGAGCCCTGTAGGGCCTCGCTGCATCTTCACTCAAATTTGTGTGATGCTTGTCAGAGTGTGGAGGCATCTGCCCAGGCTAACCTTGAACTTACTACGGAGCTAAGGCCGACCTTGAAATCGTGATCCTCCTGCCTCAGGTAACGAAGTGCTGGGATTGTGGGTGTGATTTCATCAGTTGTATGTACTATATTTTATTGACCACTAAGTAACACGGACATCAAGTAAGGGGGTCCTAGCATTCTTTCTGTACATGGTCAAGGTTATGACATCTTTTTTTTGTAACTGTTCTTGCAGTTCAGGCTTTGTCTATAGATTGATTTGTAAAACACTAAAAAGAAAAGTAGTAAATAATATTTGTCATAGAACACAGACTCACTTGTCGCTGAGAAGGAAATAGCTCTGAATCACTGGCAGGTTGTGTACCAACATGTCCTGTCCTTGAAGGTTTCAAGAGTAGCAGAGTCTTTCCTGGCGCTGGACTGAACATGCAGTGGTCACTGAAACTCACCAAGTCAGTGGTTCTTGAGTCTTGTGCAGAGCAGAGCTGGTCTAAGTGTAGGTTACATAGAGGGTATCAGGAAAGAAGGTAAAAGAAGCAGAGAGCAGAAGTAAAGAAGAGAGTGGAAGTGAAGGAGGGAGAGGAAGTGAATAAGAAGAAGGAAGTGAAGCAGAGAAAAGGGAAGGAGAAAAGGAAGTGAAGCAGAGAGGAAGTGAGGGAAAGAGAGGAAATAAATGAGACAGAAGAAGTAAAGGAGAGAGAGGAAGTGAAGGAGAGAGGGGAAGTGAAGGAGAGATGGGAAGTGAAGGAGAGAGGGGAGATGAAGGAAAGAGGGGAAGTGAAGGAGAGAGAGGAAGTGAAGGAGAGAGGGGAAGTGAAGGAGAGGAAGTGAAGGAGAGAGAGTAAGTGAAGGAGAGGGGAAGTGAAGGAGAGAGAGGGGAAGTGAAGGAGAGGGGAAGTGAAGGAGAGGAAGTGAAGGAGAGAGAGGAAGTGAAGGAGAGAGATGAAATGAAGGAGAGAGGGGAAGAGAATTAGAGAGGGGAAGTGAAGGAGAGAGGAAATGAAGGAGAGAGAGGAAGTAAGGAGAGAGGGGAAGTGAAGGAGAGAGGGGAAGTGAAGGAGAGAGGGGAAGTTATGGAGAGGGGAAGTGAAGGAGAGATGGGAAGTGAAGGAGAGAGGAAGTGAAGGAGAGATGGGAAGTGAAGGAGAGAGTGGAAGTAAGGAGAGAGGGGAAGTGAAGGAGAGAGAGGAAGTGAAGGAGAGAGGGGAAGTGAAGGAGAGATGGGAAGTGAAGGAGAGATGGGAAGTGAAGGAGAGAGGAAGTGAAGGAGAGAGGAAATGAAGGAGAGAGCGTCTGGAGCTAATTTGATGAGGACGATCGGGGCCTTTGGGCACTTGGGCCGTGTTCTCCAGGCTCTTTTTCTTTCTTTTTTGTTTTCTTTGCACTAGGGATTGAGTCCAGGGCCTTATACATGCTTAGGCAAACTCAACTTCCCTGAACCACATTCCCAGGCTCCGCTTTTGGTTTTTAATTTTTTTTTTTTCTTTTGGTTTTTCAAGGTAGGGTCTCATTCTAGCTCAGGCTGACCTGGAATTCACTGTGTAGTCTCAGGGTGGCCTCGAACTCTCGGTGATCCTCCTACCTCTGCCTCCCGAGTGCTGGGATTAAAGGCGTGCGCCACCACGCCCAGCTGGTTTTTAATTTTTTTTATTCAGAGATAGGGTTTAACTAAGTTGCCCAGGCTGAATTTGAACTCACTTTGTAGCCAACACAGACCTTGTACTTGCAATCCTTTTGCCTCAGCTTTCCCAAGTAGCTGACATTGAAATGAGTTTTTAAAATTTCATTTTGTGTGTGTGTGTGTGGGTGTGTGGGGGGTGGGTGTGTGGGTGGGTGTGTCTGTGCCATAGTGCACGCGTGGAAGTCTGAGAACAGCCTTGGGGAGTTGGTTCTTCCTTCCACCTTGCTTGAGGTAATTTATACATGCATGCACCACACACACACACACACACACACACACACACACACACACACACACCAGGCTGGAGATATGGCTTACGGTTAAAGCACTTGCCTGCAAAGCCTAAGGACCCATGTTCATTCTCTCTCCAGATCCCATGTAAGCCAGATAAACATAGGCGATGCAAGTGCAAGGTTGCACACGTGCACTAGGTGGCGCAAGCACCTAGAGTTTGATTGCAGTGGCTGAGGTCCTGCTGCACCAGTTCTCTCTCTCTCATTCTTGCTGTCCTTAAAAAAAATACATTTTTAGGGCTGGAGAGATGGCTTAGCCGTTAAGCACTTGCCTGTGAAGCCTAAGGACCCTGGTTCTAGGCTCGATTCCCCAGGACCCACGTTAGCCAGATACACAAGGGTGTGCACGTGTCTGGAGTTCGTTTGCAGTGGCTGGAGGCCCTGGTGCACCCATTCTCTCTCTCTGTCTCTGTCTGCCTCTTTCTCTCTCTGTCATTCTCAAATAAATAAATAAATAAAAAATGAACAAAAAATTTTAAAAATACATTTTTTAACAAACGAAATGAACATACAAACATGAAACTAATAACAAAACAAAACGCTCCCTAAAAAAAAAAAAAAACAAGGTGTTATGTAATAATAGCACCTGTCCTATAAAAGTGTTGTGTAGTAATACCACCTGTACCGTACTCCCCCTGGGGAGGGCCCCCAGCAGAATGGGGGTGGGAGAGAAGGAACATTAGAGTAACCTTCTGGGAATCTGACCAATGTGCAATATGTTCATGCAGTAAAGTTCTCAATTAGTAAAACAAAACCATGAAGCTGTCTTGTGGGTCTGGGGAGAGGCTCAGAGGACAAAGCACTGGCTGTCCAAGTCCAAGAACCTGAGTTTGGAAGCCCAGACCCCACTGGAAAGCTGGAATTCGCGGTGGACTTCTGTAATCCCAGCACCTCAGCAGTGAGAAGTCACTGGAAGCTTGCCGGCCAGTAAGCTTGGTGAACGTTTCGGTGAACCATGAGATACCCTGCCTCAAGTGAGCTGGAAAGTGAGGAGTGACCGCCAGAGTTGTCCTCTGATCTCCACCCACACGCAGTGTGGCCACACATACCCCCACACTCATACACCTGAGCATGCATGTGCACACATATACACCCATCAGATACACATATGAGACAAGAAAAAAAACTGATATAAAGCTCAGAATGCCTAGAAAAGAAGAGCAGCAAACACCGTCTCTCGAGCCTGGGGTCAAGATGAGTGGATCAGGCTATCCTTTCATTGTCCTAATGTTCTGGATGTTTCAGATTTCCTTTAATGATCACAGTCCTTTCATACTGAAAAGTGCAGGTTAACAGAACCATAACCACACGCATGAGCAGCTCTGATGACATGCAGTGTTCCACTGGCTATTGGCAATCGTATTTGCATGTCTGATTTTCAATGGCTGTTGGAGATTGTATTTGCAAATGCCTTCTCTTTTCTACTGACAACAGATGGCCATTTAGAGAGGAGGGGGCTATGTCCCCTGCTGTGAAGGCACAGGGTCACCTTAGGGTGAAAAGTCCTAGATACACAAAGGGAAGCACATGCAGGTGCCTGGGAGCAAGGCCTGCTTCGTCTATGAGTCGGTGTGTGCGTGTGTAGTGCAAAGCACCATGCTGACCTCTTAGTCACTAATGCCCTGCCAGCCCGCATGAGGACGTTAAAGACATGAACGAGTCAGGTGATGTGACTACAGGAGGGAATCTGGGGAAATGGGGTCACGCTCAGTGCCCAGCCAGTCTCTGAGATCACTTGTTCCACTTGTGGGAATGTCCACGGAAGGGCTGAGGGAGGATGAGTTGCTCAGGTGTATTCTCTGGGCTGCTTATGGAGACCCTGATACATGTCGTTCTCTGTGACAGACACTGGGTGTGGTCCAGTGGACCAGGGTGTCCTAAGGCTTTGAATTGCAAGTGCTACCCTGACACCCTGGAGTCCCCTGGGCCGGGAGCTGCCCACAGGTCACTATGACTTTGGCAGCTAAGGCTCTCAGTGGGAAAAGATCCTACTCTACAAGGCTGATCCTGGAAAACGCCAAGTGATCTGACTACACACTCCAGAGGGAAGAACGAACCCCGACCCCCCCCAAGTCAACACAGAGCCCCACTTGTCGCCTCAGCTGCTCCTCCCTGGCCCTACCGTCTTGTGAGATGCCCACCTTCCCAGTGGCCAAGGAGGAGCTAGCCAAGGTTGCTCAGAGGAGAGGTAGGTCTCTGTTCTCCCAGTGGGGGTTTTTGGGGTGTGTGAGCAAGGGGATCTGGAAAGGAAGCAGACAACACCCATGTTGACTCCTCACTCTCTTAAGCTCCAGAAGGCAGAGCCGTGTGCAGAGTCAGGACACACAGCAATCCTGTCCTGAGCTGTAGAGGGAAGAGCCGTGTGCAGAGTCAGGACACATAGCAATCCTGCCCTTAGCTGTACAAGGAAGAGCCGTGTGCAGAGTCAGGACACACAGCAATCCTGTCCTGAGCTGTAGAGGGAAGAGCCATGTGCAGAGTCAGGACACACAGCAATCCTGCTTGTGAGATGTGCTAAGAGGCTACTCAAGGAAGTATGTTTGCAGGCTGAGAAGGGACCAATGTGTTGGGGGTGATGCTGAGGTTAGCAGGCAGGCTGGGAACAGTTTTATCAGCGTTACCTGAGTGAGTCAGGAGGGCACTGAGCTGATAAGACCTTGGAAAGGTAAAGGGCAGGTTTCACTAAGTTGCCCAGGCTGGCTTTGAACTTCCTGTGTAGCCCAGGCTGGCCTTAAACTTGCAGTCCTGCGGTCTCAGCCTCCCTCTACGCTGGGATGACAGGCCTGCACCACCAGGATCAGCTGATTTGCACTTTTAGAATATGAGTTTGGAACCTGGGCAGAAGGTGGGTTGTGAGGACTGAAGAGGGTGGAGTTCAACAAGGAGGCTCCTGCTGTGATCCCCAGGTGGCCTGGACTGCGTGGGGCCAGATTGACGTTTAGGTTCTTGATAAGCACCTACGAGTGGGACCAGGGAGGCTTGAACGTGACAGACGAGGACAGCAGAGAAGAGGCTGTCTTTCATACTTTTTCTTTGTCTGAGACACAGTCTCACTGCATAGCTCACGCCGGCCTGGGACACAGTCCTCCTGTCTCATCCTTACGAGTTTTGGTATTGCAATAACTTTCTCATTATTGAGTTCCTGCGACAAACCACCCAACCAAAAGCAGCTGATGGGAGGAAAGGGTTTATTTTGGCTTACATGCTTGAAGGGAAGTTTCATTATGTCAGGAAAGCATGGCAGAGCAGGGGCTGGGCATCGTTTCTTGTCACATTTCACCTGGGAAGTAGCAGCAAGAGTGAGTTAGTGCTGTCAAGGGAGAGCTGGGCTGTAACACCCCTAAGCCTTGCCCCAGCCACACATCTCCTCCAGCAAGGCTCCACCTCCCAAATTGCCACCAGCTAAGGATTGAATATGAGGGTTAATCACAAACAAGTGAGGCCATGAAGGACATTTCGCATTCAAATTCCCTTGGTTCAGATGATGGGTCTGCACTGCCATGCCCAGATTCCCCAAGGCTTTAGACCTGAGTGGCTTAGGGCATGGTGGAGTCGTCTCACTAAACGAGGATGGGAAGGTGACGGTGAATGCGGGTAGGAGCAAGATTGAAACAGAATGTGTGTGTGGCCCGAGTATGTGTTTGGGTGGTGATGTCTAGCTGGCAGTGGACAGACTGTTGTGCACCAAGGGATAAATGCCAGCACAGAAGATATTAGTTTAGCCATTACTCCCACTTGATGGTATTTAAAGTGGTTGAATAATATGGGGAGATGATAAAATATTCACAGTGATTTATCCTCATAAAATGAATGTCATGTTAGATACAAGGCTGACTACATCAGTGGAATATCATTTATAAGATCATTTAGAGCTATGAAGCATTGGGCCAGGGCAGACAGTGCTCACGCCGCTATAAACCTTAGGCCTCTGCAGCCACTGTACTTCTGGGTCTTCACTTCTTCGTGTTACTGTTTTAGGTCCCAAGTCCCTTCCTCATCATACACACACACCCGGGAATTTCTTTTTGTTTCTTCTTTCTCCTCACCCCCTCTTCTTTCTCTTCTCTTCCTTTTCTCTCCCTCTTTTCCTCCAACTTCTTGCTTCCTCCTCTTCTTCTTCCTTTTCTTTTTATGTGTTTGATACAGGGTTTCAGTCTATAGTCCATATTGGCCTGGAACTCCCTATGTAACCCTGACTTACCTCAAACTCACAGCAATCCTCCCGCCTCAGCATCTGGAGTGCTGGGATCACAGGTGTACATCACCATGCCTGGTTCTATGCCCGTATGTCTCAGAATGCCCTTGTTTTCCACATGGGCTAGTGGGAGGCAACAGTCATGAAGAATGTTTGCCCAAGGTTGAGGTGTGGAGAACAGAGAGTATGGTTAAGACTTATCTTTCAGTTACCTGAGAAGATTTACACTTGAGGGAGGCATCTTGCCTTCAGCCAAGGAGGACTAGTGTTTCTAGGGCTTTCCTGACTTGTGGCAATAACCAGTTGTTCCAGGAGTGTTTTGGGCAGAGGCCAGCATTGAACTCTTTCCGCCTTTGCAGTTAAGTGTGTAGGAGGCTGTACTCCACCCAGCCACGGCAGTTAGCCTTGAGACCAGGGCAATTCGCCTTTCAAGGAAGCAATGCATCTGTTCCCTTGACTGAGCTGGGTGATGGAGAAGGTGGACACAAATTTGAGGTCAGTGATGTGAACCTCAGAGAGACTGTGAGATTCTCATATTATCATTCTCATGAAGTGTGCTTCTAGGCCCACTTAATTTTTTAGTCTTTGTAGCTGTTGAGCCCCAAAGGAGAGTGGTTTTTCTGATGGTCACACAACCGGTTAGAACTTTATACTCCTGACTTGCTTTGTCATATGACTTCTATACATTACACACACATACACTAAGTATGTATGTGTATGTGTATGTGTATGTGTGTATATAGCAGAGGGAATGTGAAAAGAAAAATCTGCTTTAAGGTCATGGCATCTTGTGTCAGACCATAAATATGGCTTAGGATTCTGTATTCAGAGTCACAGGGGATCCTATTTAAATGACATGCACCATCTCAGTTTAGGACTTTAAGGTTATTATAGATAGACCTGTGAAGGTTAATTTAGTGCCTTATCTTAGTGTGTATGCCTACATGGTATATGCTTGTCCATAGGTTTATGAGCACATGTGTATGTGTGTGGAGGCCAGAGGTCCCCATCAAGCGCCTGCCTCATTGGCTTTCCACTTTATTCTTTGAGACAGGGTCTCTCACTGAACCTAGAGCTCATTGAGTTAGCAAGAGTAGCTAGTGATAGAAAGTGCCAAGGACCCTCCCCCAGCGATCCACTTCTTCTGTGTAGGTTCCACCCCTTAACATTTCCAGAACTGCTCAAAGTAGCACAACAGCTGGGGACCAAGAGTACAGTACATGAGCCTGTTTGTGGCACATTTCCTGTTCAAAACAGGATCAAAACCAAGTCACCCAGTGAAGGGGAAAGCAAGGAAGACAGTGCAGGAAAACTGAGTGGCTGTGGGTTATGCAGGAATGATGGCACCTATTTCAACCTTCTTTTACTGAGCTCGTCTGGGTCCCATCCAAGCATGATCTTGTCAGTTTTGAGTGCAGTGGAGTCTTCCGCAGCTCTGGGTGGGCTTACCTTGGGTGTTAGAGTGCCAGACATTCAATAGTCACTAAAACTTCTTAAACCAGGTCCTCTGAAGTTGTCTCCAGGTTGAGTAGAATGGTGAACGAAGACCAGAGTATATGCAAACAAGATTTATAGAAGAGAGGTAGACCAGAAATCCCTGCACAGAGAGAGAGAGAGAGAGGGGCGGGGGGGAGTCTCAAAAAGAGCTGTTGTCAGTACCGCAGCACAGTTTTATAGGTATGGAGCAAGTCTGGTGGTTATTCATATGGAATTCAACCATCAGGCAGGTACAGACCATGATTGGTCTACTTAAGTACACCTAGGAGGTATCTGATTGGTGGTGTAAGGTGATATTCTGCAGGTTCAAAGGGAGCCTGCCAAAATTCTAAGGAAGTTGTGGTTGGAGGAACCAGTGTACTAATGAGTCAGTATTAGACATACAGGCAGATAGGTGCTTCTCTTTCCTTGAGGTCCTGTGATCCTGACTAAACTGCCTACAATGTGAGCGACGTGGGTGCCTAACCAGGCCTGACCTGGCGTACCTTCAGAAATCTGATCAGATCAGAGGCAGCCAGGGCGGAATGGACGTAGACTCGAGGACACATGTAGACCTGGGGGAAAGTGACAGTGGGGTGACTGAAGCAGAGGTTGGAGTGGTGTGGCCACCAACCATGGAACCCAAGGAGCCACCAGGAGCTGGAAGAGGCAGAAAGAGCTCCTTGGAGGAGGGAGCGTACACGCCCATGTTGATACCTGGACTTTGGGTTTCTGGCCCTTAGAACTGGGAGCGAATTTCCCTCGCTCCACAAATCTGTGGTCACTCGTTACAGTAGCTTCAAGAAATGAACACATACTGTCTGAGAGACAGAAACAAATGAATGCTTCAAGAACCTTTCCCTGAAACCCAGGCCCTCTGACTAGGAGATGGTAGAGGTGGGCTTTGAACTCTTGACGTCCCTTACAGTCTGCTAGTGTTCATGTCCCCCCTCCCTAAGGTAACCGGTATTATTTCTCAAGCACTTCCTTTGGCATAGGCACTGTATGAAGCACTTCATTTTGATGAGCTCATTATCTTGAGGATTATTCTGCAAGAGATAACTTCATTTGAAAATATGGACAGGGACTGTTTTGAGGCCTTCAGATGTTATTTATCTGTTTATTTAGGCTTGCCGAATCTAGTTCTCATAAAGGAGCTTTTACACCATGAGAGAGCGAAGCATCGGGAGAGGACGTGCCAGGAACGTCAGCCCACAGCTTATAACATATTTCATCTTGTAACACATTAATAGAGAAAGACGAGGTGATTTTCAGCCCATTCCGGCAAATTGCTTTGAGCAGTAATGAATTGCTCGGTGCGAGCAGAGCGTTTGCTGGCAAAGCGCTGGTGTGCGTCATGTCATGGCCGGCCGGCCGGAGGCATTTGAAAAGTCCATCAAAAATTATCTCAAAATAAGAGCCTGGAAAATTTTCTGTGTTCCGTTCATTACTGTCGGGTGTCTGATCGACGTTTTTAATTGGTGGCATATTGAAAGTATAGATTACTGGCCCGCCAGAGCCGCTGAGTGCTGGTCTGCCTACCTGTTGCTGCCAATGACCTCATTTCAGCTTTCAGACTCAGATCGGATAGCTCAGGGCTTCGGCAGGGAGCGGGTCATAAATCTCACTCCGCTCCTCTGGCTGGGTCTCAAGCGTGTCGACCATGTGCTAACAGTGAGGATGATCAGAAAGGCAGTTGTAAACAATCGGAGCGTGACAAGCATGTTGAAAGACGTGGCAGGAGCAATTTTCCTCCATGCTAGGCAAATGTATACTGGGAAGCTAGGACTGAGTAGTGGGGGAATAAGAAGGTGAGGCACTGCTTCCCACAACAGCCCCAGGGAGAAGGTGTTGGCCTGAGCTGTGTGAAACCACCACTCTTTTATTGTTTTTTTTTTAAATGTATTATTATTATTATTTTTTAATTTTCTGAATTTCTTTTTCTGTTTGGTTTTTCGAGGCAGGGTCTCACTCTGGCTCAGGCTGACCTGGAATTCACTATGGAGTCTCAGGGTGGCCTTGAACTCTCGGTGATCCTCCTACTCTCTGCCTCCCAAGTGCTGGGATTAAAGGCATGCGCCACCACGCCTGGCTTGAATTTCTTTTTTTAAATTAGTTATGTACACAGTCATGTTGGTACCATCGTTAGCCTCCTCCCTATCCTTCCTCCTCCGCAGGGACCCTCCTTGTTGGGGAATGTGGTTTCGTGCATTGTGAAACCACAACTCTTACAGGTCCGGAAGAAGAGATGACCCGAAATCTTTACTTTCACCCACACAGTTCCTAACTCTACTTTGCAGCTGAGGAAGGGCAAGTTTAAGACATTTGCTCAAGACATGGGCTAGCAGGGTGGTGGCCATGCAGGACTACCTTCGGGGAAGTAAACTTCCTGTTGATCTTCCTCTTCTTCCCTCCTCATCCTCCTCCTCCTCCTCCTCGGGTGGGCTTTAGCAGGGTGTGGCATGACCCGGTTTTCTCTTTGAAGACTTCTTTGGGGTTCTTCATGGGGCTGAAGGGATGGGGATCAGCACGGATCTCAGGAGACCCTTAGAAAGCTGTAGCGATGGTCCAAGCAGAGTGACATGGTGGCTTCCACTACAGTGATATCATGGGAGAGGAGAGTAGGGAACGTATCTTGATCCTCTTAAGAGGAAGATGTCAGCCCGACATGATATTGGCTTGACAGACGTGGCCCTGGCTTCTCCTCTCCACATCTTTCCAATCATGGCTCCATCTCCCACGTCACCCTGTGACCTTCCCTGGCTGCATGTGCCTCTGGCTGTAAGCTCGCTGAGGTTGGAGGTCAAACATCTTATTTATGGCCTCCTGTAGGAGGACCCTTGTTGAGTGCGCCATGGTACCATAGGGCATTGGTATTTGTTGGAAAAAAACCATGGAATTCAGACTTAGCTATTAAGGCCAGGGATGATGGCGCATGCCTGTAACCCTAGCACTGAGGAGGCTAAGGCAGGAAGGTTGGAAGCTCGACGCAGCTGTGGACTACATAGTGAGACACGGTCTCCAAAACAAAACACACAAACCCCACCCCCTGAACCAAACAACAACAAACCAAGCAGCTGATGACACCCAGCTTGGTCCTGCCTGTTGCCCACAGCGCCTTCCCTCACATGGAGGTAGAGAAGGAATCTCATGGGTACCCCACACCCCTCTCTCCACTTCCACAGTGCGGTTCCCCCTCTGTCACCCTGGGGGAAGAGACTGACTTGACCTTAGTGGCCTGTTTTTCCCATGTGACATCTGCAGGGCGACATGTCTTTATCCATTAAACTCAGCCAATTTGGTCCAGTGCCAGGAAAATTTCCTAGCCTATTTAGAAGAGAACAAGCTGACCAGCACTACTTGTGAAATTGCTTTTCAACAAGTGAAGTTCTGCTAGCTGCAAAAACTGTATCTTCTCTTTTGGGGGAATGCTTGCTTGATTTCTCCCTCCCCCTTTCTCTCCTCCTTCCCTTCCTTGCCCCTTCCCTTCCTCCCTCTACTTTTCTCTTCCAGGCAGGCTTTGAGTGGGAGTGGGCAGGGTAAAAAGGATATTTACTTTGAAGACTTTGTTGCACTAACAATAAAAGACTTGAACAGTCACGTTGATTTTTATTGATCGTTATTACGGGGGCTGAATGTGAATTCTTACTGCAGCCAAAACCCACATGGAGATTCCAACGTCAGTGGAGAAGGAAGGGAGATAGATTTTGATGTGGAAATGTCAATTTCCATGGATGAACTGAATCAGAGGGATGATCAGATAGCTGACACCTGAGTGGAGACATTTGTCACATAGGACCAGTGATCTGGGGCCTGGGGTCTCTTGGCCAAGCATCATGAAGTATGAGGCTCAGACCCTTTCCCCCAGGGATGCATTCTTCCTTATGGAAGGTGGGAACCCGCACGCACACCTGTGCATTTTCTTTCGAAGAGCGGTCCGGTGGGTCTCCTGTCCTCTGCATCCTGTGGTCAGTCTGGGCCTCACGGCCAGGCTCCGTGTGGTGGGTGGGACTGTATATTACAAAGTGTGCGGCCTCAGGTATCACACAGACCTGGGTTCATACCCAGGCTCCACCAAGGTTCTGTGACATGGGTTCATGACTCCTACATAGACCTCTTGTGAGGGGTCAGTGAGGAAGTGATGTGAGTACTTTTGCGTGTTTGCTGGGACATTGCAGCATTCACACGCACCTTCACCCTCACACTCTGCCCCTTCTGTGTGAGGCTCCTGGTTGGCCTTCCTCCCAGAAGCACCTTTTCCCTTCTACCCCCTTGCCAACAGCAGAACCTGAAGGCAGAATTTAGACATGGCTTCAAATCCTGACTCTGCTTAGCTGTGTGACTGTGATCCCGTGTCTGCCCTCTCTGTGCCTTTCCCTTTGGCTTGTGCTTTCTCCTCTACGCACACTCACTTTAACCCCCACTCCTCCCTGTAGCTGGCCTCACTGACTCCTCGGCCTCTCCTGTTCTTGGCCCGGTGTGGGGACACGATACCCAAAGTGGCCACCCTGCCTGCTTCCTGCTTCCTGCATTTTCAGCTCAGTTGCCCAAAGTTCGAGACTCATTCTATACAGACCGTTACCTACTGGTAGCTTAGCAACAGCAGGGTGGCTCCTTATGGGTCAGGTCTTAGCCTTTATCCAGTCAGATGATGATGGAGTCCCATGGGGATGAACAAAGATCAGTTCTCAGATCAGGGGGTGCCGAGTGACCTCATCTTCCTAAACTGGAAAGTATGGTTTTGAGTTGAGGAGGATGCAGGTTACAGATTTCAGAGATCCTGAGAGCTTGTTTTGCATTTCCTTATGAGGCTGCTAAGATGACCCCTGGGTAGCATGTTTCTGCCGCACTAATGTGACATGGCGTCACAGATCTTTCTTTGCTACCTGTTCCTCAAACTCACCTTGTAACAAGAGAGAAAGGGAATGCTCTGTGTGCATCAGAGGCAGGGTGGCATGTGGCTGGCACTTTTTCTCCATGACCCGGGGCTCTTCACTGAGGTCTAATGCACAGCTGAGAAAGACAGCTCCGCTATGCGGGCTGTTAAGACTAGATTTTCTAGGCCTGGGAGTGGCTCAGTGAGTAACGTGCTTGCTATGCATGTGTGGGGAACTGAATTTGATTCCCAGCACTGGCATAAAATGCCAGGAATGGTGGCATAAGCCTGTACTCCTAGCACTGGGTAGCAGAAACAGGAGGATTCCTAGGGCTCATTGGCAAGCTGGTTTAGCCAAATCAGTCTTCATGTTCATCAAGAAACCTGTCTCTAGAATAAGGTGGAGAGTAATTGAAGCAGTTACTCAACCTTGACCTCTGGCTTCTACACCCATGTGCATATACCCCTTAAAATATCGCCTCCCCCCAAAAAACCTCACCTCAAATCAAAGAATGGCATCTTCATGAAAATTCTCTCAGGTAAAAATCCTCACTTTCATAGCAAGGCAAACCATGTCCTGGGCATCTCTCTGGTCCTGGCAGGACACTGGGGTAGAGCCCAGGGAACTGTACCATGTAGGTGGCCCGTGGAAGCCCGATTTGCCTCCTGGGCCCTCAGTGGTCACAGTGTGGCCACCTGTAGTTGGTTGTCTCGTTAATCCAAAATGACTTCAAGGAACATCTGATGAGCTTGACAGAGGTTTGAGGGCACTTCCTGCATGCCTGACGTACTGGGCATCTGGGATATATCAGAAAGCAGAACAGTAACTGCCTTCAAAGAACTTCTCTTCTGAAGACCTTCTCCCTGACGACCTTCTCCTCTGAAGACCTTCTCCCTGAAGACCTTCTCCTCTGAAGACCTTCTCCCTGAAGACCTTCTCCCTGAAGACCTTCTCCCTGAAGACCTTCTCCCTGAAGACCTTCTCCTCTGAAGACCTTCTCCCCTGAAGACCTTCTCCCTGAAGACCTTCTCCCTGAAGACCTTCTCCTCTGAAGACCTTCTCCCTGAAGACCTTCTCCCTGAAGACCTTCTCCCTGAAGACCTTCTCCTCTGAAGACCTTCTCCCCTGAAGACCTTCTCCCTGAAGACCTTCTCCTCTGAAGACCTTCTCCCCTGAAGACCTTCTCCCTGAAGACCTTCTCCCTGAAGACCTTCTCCCTGAAGACCTTCTCCCCTGAAGACCTTCTTCCTTGAAGACCTTCTCCCCTGAAGATCTTCACCACTGAAGACCTTGTCACTGAAGAACTTCTCCCTGAAGAACTTCTCCCCTGAAGACCTTCTCCCTGAAGACCTTTTCCCCGAAGACCTTCACCACCAAAGACCTTGTCACTGAAGACCTTCTCCTTGAAGACTTTTTCCCCTGAAGACCTTCACCACTGAAGACCTTGTCACTGAAGACCTTCTCCCCTGATGACCAAAGACCTTCTCCCCTGAAGGCAGCAGGGAACACCTGCCCCTTGCCTCACTAGCTTCTTTGTGTGTGTGTGTGTGCGGGCGCGCGCATGTGGGTGCATGTGTACATGCACGTGTGTTTGTGTGTGTGTGTGTGTGTGTGTGTGTGTGTGTGTGTGTGTGTATGTGTGTGTTGGCACGCATGCTCTGGCATTTTTTTGCAGGTTAGAGGACAATTTTCAGGTCCATCCTTGCATTTCATTTCACTTGAGGCACGATTTTCCTCCTTCTCACTTGGCTGTTCTTTTTGGTGTACTCGCTGAGAGCTTCTGGGAGGTTCTCCTTTCTCTGCCTCCCACCTTCCTGTGCGAGTGCTGGGATTACAGAGGTTCACCATGCCTTCTGCCCTTTAGCATGGAGTTTAAGGATAGAACTCAGGTGTCCAGGCTTGAGTAGTGAGTGCTTTCTCCAGTAAGCCATCTACTTTGAACGGTGCCTCCCTAGTTTCGGTTGGAATGTATTGCCTCCCCCGTCTGTTGCAGAACTCCTTCATGATCATAACCAGAACAT
Organism: Jaculus jaculus; assembly: GCF_020740685.1. NCBI lineage: Eukaryota > Metazoa > Chordata > Mammalia > Rodentia > Dipodidae > Jaculus > Jaculus jaculus. The sequence goes on from NC_059112.1 coordinate 105,295,002, forward strand.
CCTTCTTTCTACCACTGGGCCTTTGCATGGGCCAGTCCTCTGCCTAACAGGCTCTTCCACCTCCTCTTTCCCTAACAATACCTTCTCCCCTGCCTTCCCTCACTTGTACCATCTTCAGATTATTGTGTTGTGAATTAAGCTTCAAATCTTAGTGTCTCTGTGTGCATTTATTTGCACAATTCTGAAATGGTGTAGTTTTTGCACCTGACCCTCAGCATCCACTACCATTTCTAAAGAGGTGAGTTAAATAAGCACCTTCTTAAAGGTCTAAGTCACATGGTAGGATTGGAACCCAAGTCTGTCTGGCCTCCTGCTCTACACACAGGTTGTCATTGAGCTGGAAACACTGAACTGCAAGCCCACTCTCATCTCCCCTCCCACTTTACCTTGTGCTGTGTGGAGTTTCTGTTTAATTAGCAACATATTTGATTAGCTGTGTGAGGTAAGGATCCAAGGAGATGACATCTGCTGAGTGGTCACTGGTTGCCAGGGCTGGACATCAGTACAAGGTCTTCAAGCAATGGCTGCTTGGATTGGAGGAGACAGAGACTGAAGCTATTAGCCCCAAATGCACAGATAGAAAGGCTTAGGGGCTAAGTGGGGGGCACACACCAAGGTCTCCCAACTGGGGTGTTCTCTGCTATCTCCCTTAACCTGCCTACCCTGGCGAAGAACACATGTGGGGTGATGTGGGGCTGGGCCCCTAGTCCTGGGTGCTGGTTATAGATGCTGTCCATGAGATTTCCAAGGGCTCAAGGGAGACGGATGAGGGATGGTTCATTTCTTGTTGATTTCTTTGACTTTGGCACTTACAGATGGGAGAGAGTTCAAGTGTGTGTGAGTCACTTTTGGATGGTTGTAATGCTTGAACCCTGGTCCAGAAGGCATACAGTGGGTCCTCTGGCTTCTAAAGGAGTTTTTGCCACTCAGAGCCGCCTTGTTCCTTCTTTGCTGCAACCATCTGCTGTATTGCTTCAACCGATAGTAACAGCTCCAGGGAGGTTGCCCAGTGCCGAGAAAAAAGAGAAGGGATTTTCCATCCCCTAGGTGAAAGTTCAGTACTTTGGTGAATAGATTTCCCAAGACCCCTTGTGATTTTTGTGTGTGTGTGTGTGTGTGTGTGTGTGTGTGTGTGTGTGTGTGTGTGTGGAGAGGGGTTCTGTTTCAGGCTCCAGGAATTCTGACCCAGAGGTATATACCAAATATAGAAGCATGGATTGGGGGGACCTGTACAGGTTTGGGGCAATCCTGTACCTTGCAGCAAACTTAAGGTTAGGCCTCTCTGAGTGTGCACATCTGAATAATGAGCTGGTTGCAGTCCAGGTCTGTCAACGTTATTACCATGATGAGCAAGGTTATATTACTACCTGCATACCCAGGGTCTGGTGCACAGAGGGGCCTCAGTGGGCCACAGGTACATGCAGAAATAGCATTCTGCTTCCAGCTCCCAAGGAAGACTCCTGTTTCTTCCCTTCAACACCACAGATTCTGCTACATGGCATAAACTCTTCTCCCTCTGGTCTGACAGGCCCAGGCTGTTAATTTTCGAGGCTCTTCTGCAAGACAAAGATATCCTGCTGCCAGATGAGGTGGAGGAGAGGAGGGACAGCCAGCAGAGAGCTGATCTGTAAGGGTGGCCCAACGGCTGGGACAGTCTCTGCTGTGGTGAAAAAATAATGAAACTTCGATTCTCAGGACCCATTAAAAGTCAGGTTTAGACGAGAGGTTTAAAAAGCAATTAGTCTAGATTGAAGCTAATTAGTATGTGCCGTCCCTCCTGCCTCAGAGGGTTCACATGGGGGAGATTATTTGGGACCTACTAGGTGCTGGCATTTCAGAGGACTCGAAGGTGGGAAGGGTCTTTACTGCCCCCAAGGGGCTTCTACAGCTTTAGGGAGCACAGCGAGAAGTAGAAACGACTCTCGACTAAGGTGGGGATTAGCTCCACACTGCAAGTATGCGTAGGATTCCCTGAGGCAGCTAAGGAAGGGAGACTTGGTCCAGGCTTCCTGTGCAGGCATAGTATCCTTTCGATCCTTCTGGGTCAGCTCTGGGCGGGGACGCCCCTGTGCGCTTTCCTTGGCTCTGCTTCCTGTATTGGACTCCCTGGACTTCGTCTCTGGCTCATTCAAATCTCATTTTACATATTTTCTGACTGGGTTTGGGTCATCCTGTGATGTGTACCTGCCCACCACTTGTGTGACACTTTCCCTGTTTTCTGGCCTCTCTCTGAACCCCACTTTCCTGACTTCTCTCCTGGGAAGTCCAAGGTCAGAATCCCTCTCATCTCCAAGCCCTCGTACTGCTTTTTCTGGGCTTTTCTTCCAGGCCAACGTCGTTACCGCGGACCTGGTTCTCCAAGTGGCAACCTGGTGTTTCTCTGCCTTGCTAGCAGCCATGGCAAGTGGGTCACTGAATATTTTGCTTGTTGTTTCGTAAACATGTGCCGAGACTCTTTTCTCCTCCTTATCCTCACTGGCTTTTTACCAAGACTTTTGGCAACAGTCTTTCAGTCGTTTCCCTCCTTGTTCTCCTCTATCCTGCAGGCAGGCGTTACCCATCCTCTCCCTGCCCCTCACTGTGCTCCTGGTGCCCGGCTAGGCACTCCTGACTCCCCTCCCCATCTCCGCCTACCCAGGGCCTCGCACTTCACAGGCTCCCTGCAGTCTGCGCCCTTCTACTCTCTTAATTTGTGCCTTACAACATCCTCCTCTATTCCTGTGTATGCGTGTCTATCTATCTACTTGCTTACCCATCCACAACCTCATTCATCCATTCTCCCTTCCATCCACCCATCCACCCACCAATCCATTCATGTGTCCATCTACTCGCCTACCTGTGCATTTATCCATCCGCTCACCCACCTACCCATCAACCCGTGCATCCATCCGTTCCTGGATGGACATCTCTCTCTGTCTGTCCATCCCACCCCCCAACCCAGTTCTCCATATTGCCATTTGATCATTCCAGACGTGAAGGTAAAATGCTGAGTTCGTGGCCCTGAGCGAAATACACGTAGTCCTTGAACTCTTCAAGGTCATAGTCTTGGGGTGTGGACTAGGGAAACCTGAACACACCATCAGTAAAGCTGTGTGAATGGTGCCATGAAGAAACAGCAGAGTGGTAAGAAAGAATGTCAGGCGTGGGAGGAGGGGTCTGTGTGTGTGTGTTTTACACACACACACACACACACACACACACACACACACACGCAGACAGGCCAAAGCAGAACTGCAGGTGTTCTTCCTCAGACACTGCCCACCTTTCTTTGAGGCTAACAGGATGACCAGTAAGCTCCAGGAATCCTGCCTTCATCTCCCCAGGGCTGGCTTTTGTGTGTGTGTGGGTGGAGGGGGTGTTGGGGATTGAACTCAGGTCCTCGTGCCTGCGAGGTGGGCACCTTACTAAAGATCCCGTCATTTAATTCCTGTGCTGCCTCACTCCATAGCTTGTGTTGCACACCATCCTTTTCCTGTTCCCCCTTCTCACTTGCTTCAGCCAGGCACCCAGACTTGTCACCTCGGCGTCCTAAATACTTCTTTAATCTGCTCGTTTCCCCTGCTCCCTTTGACACTTCTGGATGGCTCTGATAGCTCTTAGCCGTGGAACGCTCCTCCTGCTGGAGTGGCCTTTCTGCAGCGCCGTCGCTTTCATTTCATCCCCAAGCTTAAATCTCACCACCTTTAGGATAATGTCCCCACTCTTTCAAGTGGCTCAGGATGTCCAGCTTCTGTCTGCAATCATCCCTCTTGCGTACTCTGCAGCCTCCAAACTTCTCTCCTCTTCAGCACAGCTGTGCCTGGAGGCGTCTGGGCTGCTGTAAAATGGCGATTTATTTCTTTGCAGTTCTGGAGGCCGGAAAGTCCAAGGTCAAGGCTGACCCCCTTCCCGATGGGGGCTTCTCATCACGTACACATACAGGCTCAGGTGGAGGAGAGTGCACCAATCCCATGACCTCGTGCTCAATTGTCCTGTAAGGACTGACCTCTGAACACCACCCCAGAAGAGATTGCAGCCTCCACATACGGAGTTTGGGATATACAGATAGGCAACAAAGGCCAGCTGTCTGAATCTGTCTGAATCACTTGCATTTTACTTTCCAAATGACCTTAATTTGGGGTGCTACCCCCCACCCAATGTCCATGTCAAGCGTCTTAGCGGTGCTCAGGGTGGCTGGAGGTGTGGCTTCCTTCCCAGCCCTCCTTCCAGTTGTCTCAGAAACCTGTCTCACTTGGAATGTTCACTGGGATGAGCTCTCTGTCAGAGACAAGTCCCTTCTCTCCGTACTGGGTCTTAGCTCAGTGCCCAGCACATAATACAACTTCACTAAGCCTCTCACTTCATCAGAGCCAGGGCCACTGTGGCCGAGCCCACTCCCCACAGGACAGCTCTGACCCACTTAGAAGCAGCAGCCTGGCTCTTCTCCCATGTCTTCTCTCTTGGGGAAGGGGAACATTGCTGTCGGAAAGGCACTTCATGAGCAGGACAGGGGAGCATGCGTGTAAGTTATTAAGCAGCTGGCTTACTATTTTTATTTGCATTGCATAGCGAATTAAATATTGCATTAAGGGAGTTAAATATTCATATTGCATTAGATATAGATTGCATTTTAAAAATTAAGCACCGGAAGCTCTTCCTTGGAGCTGGGCTGTGTGGAGACTTTAGCACCATCAACCTGGAGAACCATATGGAAGCCGTTTTCCACGTCTTTGGTGATTAATTAGCACCCACAGGGTGAGGGGAGTGGTGAGCACCCATGGGACATGGGGGCATGGAGGTTGGAAGATATGGTGAGTGTTGCGTCTGATGGTCTGGAGAAAGGGAAATGTGAATTCCCCCATTTAATTCTCCGTAGAGACCACGCCACAGGAACTGGAATAGTGGTGATTCTACTTTGTGTAGGTGAAAACCACATTTTAAAATGTATTATTTATTTATTTATTTGAGAGAGAAGGGGGGCAAATAGAAAGAGAATGGGCATGCCAGGTCTGCAAACGAACTCCAGATGCATGTGCCCCCGTGTGCATCTGGCTTACATGGGTCCTGGAGAATCAAACTGGGGTCCTTTAGCTTTGCAGGCAAATGCCTTCACCGCTAAGCCATTTCCCCAGCCCCAAAACTACATTTTTGAACTTAGCAGATGAGCACAAGGTCTTAATAGCCTCAGCAGGACTGTCCCAGGCCATGTGCCTCATGGTCTTCAGTGTCCCACTGCTGCTCTGAGCAGAGGCACTTTTGAATTGAAGTGGACCAAAATAGACATGAGATTTTATGAAGCTCAAATTTTGATTCTGTATTATTTTAAAAAATTATTTATTTATTTGAGAGAGAGAGAGAGAGAGAGAGAGAGAATGGGCATGTCAGGGCCTCCAGCCACTGCAGTGAACCAACTCAGATGCATGTACCCCATTGTGCATGTGGCTTTATGTGTGTACTGGGGAATTGAACGGGGGTCTGTAGGATTTGCAGGCAAGTGCCTTAAGCACTGAGCCATCTCTCCAGATCCTTGACTCTGTGTTGTTTTGTTGAGTTTAAAAAATATATTTTATTTATTTATTTGAGAGAGAGATAAAGAGGGGAAGAGAGAGAGAGAGAGAAAGAGAATGGGCACTCCAGGGCCTCCTGCCACTGCAAATGAACTCCAGATGCATGTTGCACCTTGTGCATCTGGCTTACGTGGGTCCTGGAGAGTCAAACCAGGATCCTTTGGCTTTGCATGTAAGCGCCTTAACTGTTAAGTGTCTCTCCAGCTTGACTCTGTATTCTTAAGAATAGAGAAACACAATAGGATTTAGACTTATTCATTCATCTACCAATGTATTCAACTGTGGCAGTTACCTTCTTGTTACTGGGATAAATCACCTGACCAGAGCAGCCTGCAGGAGGACAGAGTTTATTTCTGGCTTACAGTTTCAAGGAGAAGCTTTATCATGACAGAGGACCACCCAGCAGAGGCAGAAAGCCAGGCATCACATCTCCACAGCAGCAGGGCCAAGTAGAGGCAGTGAGCTAATTGCAGGGCTACCAATCACACTCCCAAGTCTGTTCCTCGTGACACACCTTCTCCAGTAGAGCCCCACCTCCCGAAGGTTCCATCATGTGTGGATTATCCACAAAAATGAGGTGATGAGGGATATTTTGCATTCAAGCCACCACACCATCTATCACCTATTCAGTTATTGATCTATCCGTTTTTCATCCATCCATGCATCCACCCAACCACATATCATTTTCCCCACCCTTATGTTGTATTGGTTCTTACCAAGCATCTGATGGGTGCTGGGAATGGCCAAGCCTTGGGGACATAGTGGAGAACGAGGCAGGTGTAGTCCTTCTGCTAAGGGTTCACATAGTGTGGTTGCAGAAGTCAGGATTCTGTTTCCACAATACTTCTTGATCCTGTTTGTAGTTCTTTCTCCCTGTCACCACCCCTCCAGGGCTGACTTGAGTCCTCTTCCTTCCTCCTCTCCCAGGATCTAGTCACACCTGCTAAGGTGTTCCCCTCCTGACTTGTACTCATGTTCCTGTGTGCTCTCTGAATTTGCTTTCCCAAAGCCAGTGACTGGCCGGAGTGCTTCCTTCCCCGAGGGACCAAAGGGCAGACACGGGGCACTTGCACTATGGTTTGGCCTCTGCTGCTCTGCCTCTTCTTTCTCATCCCCTCAGCCCTGCCCATCCCCCAACCTCCCCTAGTGTCTGTATCTTTGCCTTCCCCAGGCTCTGCATCTTCTCCCCTGGCTGTGATCCTGCTCACGTCCCCAGCTCCTCATCCCCTTCTCTCCTCTGAGTCCTGCTGCCTGCCTGGCCAGCATCTACAGTATTTGGCTTCGGCAGGCTGCTTCCTCAGTTTGCGTTCCTGAGTCGCCTGGGTGTTTCCTAGGGACACACGCGTGCCATGGCTCCTGCACGGTACCAAGCATGAGCCTCCTCTCGTGCACGAAGAGGGCTCTTGGGGTCAGAATCAGATCAAGTGGGCTTGCCCTCCAACTCATCTGCCCTGGGGGTCCCTGAGAGCTGTCCTGACCTGTTTCCATGATTTGGGAACTAGGGCTGATGGTAACGGCCTCTCTTTTGGCTCGCTACTGGGGGAATTCAACATTTGAACGCATGACTGGTGAAGGAGAGCTCACTGTGCTATCTACACCTTACAACACTCCTGCTCTGTCCTGTTAGGGTGCTATCTTGTACATCTTTGGAAAAAAAGAGGGGATCCTCATTAATAAGATAGTCATGTAAATAAGCTTGTTGGGAGTCCCCAAGAATTGGAGCTGGGAGGGCTTCCTTTGAACGTGCTGCCTTTGGGCAGCTGCTGCTAAGGGAGGCTCTTTCCAAAGGGGGACAAATGCTCAGCCGAAAGGGGCTTCATGCCACAGAGACATGACTCCCATGAAGGGGGAGGGACGTTCTTTGGATCTGCACTCTGCAGCATCCTGTACTCTCAAGAAGAGGAAACCCTGCTTTCTTCTCTTTCACTGCCGTTACAGTAATCCAATCTTCCTGGAGGCAGCGAGCTGTCCTGACTGATGGAATGTCGTGCAGGAGGAACACAGAGGGAAAGCCAAGACCGGCTCTGAGCTCTAATCCCACTCACTGCAGGGCGAAGGCATGTCACCCTGCTCTGATGGCAAGACATTGAGACACTATGGCAACTGCTGTCACTTGATCTCAGAATGTCACATGCTTATCCCTGGGGCCGGTATAGTGGTTACCCACTGTCTTACTGCTGTAATAAAATCCCTGACCAGAAGTCAGAATTTAGGGAAGGGAAGACTTTATTTTGGCTAGCAGCTCCATCATGGTTGGGGAAAATAGGGCAGGAGCAGGGAGCCAGCATCACACCATCACATCAGCAGGAGGAAGTAGAGAGAGAGAGGGGGAACGCTGGAGCTCAGCCAGCTCTCTCCTTTGTATATAGTCTGGGACCCCAGCTTGTGGAATAGCACTGCCCACCTCAATCAACCCAATCAAGAAGTCCTGCACGGGCATGTCCCGGAGGCTCACCTGGCCTAGGCAGTCCCTCAGAGGTGACTTTAGGTCAAGTTGACAATCATTATAGACTCTCCCCAGGGTCATGGTTGAAATTCTACTCATGAAACGGATGTTCTCACCTTCTCTTCAGTGAGGAGAGGGACATGGAGTCCTTTCAAGCCAAATCACTTCTGAGAGGCAGCTGTGGCTTTTCCACTCTGGGTGGCCTTTTGGGAGAGAGAGAGCTGGGGAGAAAAAGACGAAGATGGCTCCAGGAAACAGGGTGACTTGAGGCCATCAGGTTTGCAAAATTATGCTGGCGCATGTGTGTCTAACAAAAGAGCGGCAGTGTTTGAGTTCCTGCATGTGACAGCTCGGCACCTCCATGGTATAATCCGTGCGGTCCCCACCCTGTCCCCTCAGTCCCTTGCTTCCTTTTTGTCTTCTGCTCCTTGTGTCTGCCCATCCTCCCGCTTGTCTGGACACTAAGACACTGGGTGCAGGTGTGAAGAGACCAGTTGACTTACAGGATGGACAGGTGCCCGACTGTGATGCAGGGCACCGTTGAGCGTTAGAAGTTCAGGCTCCCTGTCCGTGCTGTGATACCAGCTGCTCCGTGGAGATCTCTATCTTTTCAAGCCCGGTGGGACATTTCCAGAGGAGGAGAAATGTTGGAGACCACGCTTGACTCTAGGCGCTTTGCACAGTTCAGGCAGGGTGGTGGTGTCCAATACAGAGAGAGACAAAGCTGGCCTTAACCCTCCCTTGTCCCATATTCTGACTTCAGGCTGTGCCATCACCTCGGAAGCCCCACTGGCCGGGAGCACTGGATGCATTTCCTTGGCCACATTTAATGAAGCAGCGCAGGGAGGAGGAGACAGCCAGCCGGCCGCATGGCTGCGTGGCCCCGGGTCTGTTCATCACACATTTCATCTCAGTTTAAGCAGCCTTTAAGCTCATTAACTGTCCCTTGGAGAGGGCTGGACATTTATCTGAGAGAGCCATCTAGTCTCTCAGAGCTCACGGGTCATAAAGAGAAGGGAAGGGACATGCTGTAGCCAGTCACCTCATTTCATGGAGCAGGAAATACACAGCCAGAAGGAGCTATTTTATCTGTTGCTCCCCCCCCCCCCCCGCCACCCAGAAAGGAAGCGCTGCGCCCGCCGGGGTGTGTGCCGCCTCCCGTGTTTTCGTCTGTGATCAGATCTCCTTCACTTCTTGGCATGAGGTGGAATAACATATTTTTAATTAATTAATTTATTTCTTTATTTATTTAGGGGGCATATATAGAGAGAATGGGCATGCCATGGCCTCCAGCCACTGCAAATAAACTGGACACATTTGCTACCTTGTGTGCATGGCTTGATGTGGATACTGGGGAATTGAACCTGGGTCTTTAGACTTCACAGGCAAGCACCTTAAACACTGAGCCATTGCTCCAGCTTGGAGGTGGGGTAACATTTTCACCTGCATCTCAGGGACATGCAGAAAAGAAGCTCATGGAATTGCCCACTTCACCAACTGCCTGTCTGGAAGAACTGCATTGAGCAAGAATTCAGAACTTGCCAGGAGGATAAAAATGACTTTTTTCTTTGTAAGTTGTGGTACATTTTCATCATCAGGTTCCCCCAATGCACTTAAAAGAGGTTCTGTACACTGGTCATTAGGGCAATAGTTAAGTGGTTGTGGGGACAGGGGCATTGGCTCAGTGGGTAAAGGCACTTATTCTACAAGCCTGCTGACCAGGGTGTACATGCTCAGCACCCAGGTAAAGCCAGACACAAAGTGGCTCATTGTCATCCCAATGCACCTGTGGCAATGGTATGCAGAGTCAAGAGAATCCTGAAGGTGGCCCAGCTAGTCTGGCTTTCCCGGGGGCAAAACAAGAGAGACCCTATCTCAAACAAGTTGGAAGGAGAGGACCTTCCACCAAGGACCACCAAAGCCTTGCCTTCCACCTTGTTTGAGGCAGGGTCTTGCATCGTTCTCCATTGCATACAGCAAGCTATCTGGCTTGTAAATTTCTGAGTATTCTCCTGTCTCCTGCCCATGGAAGGTGCTAGAATTATGGATGTATGCACAGCTGCGTCTGGCTTTCATGGGAGCTGGAGAAGCCCTTTTACACATTAGGTCATCTGTGAAGCCCCTGAGTGTGGGGTTTTGTGACTCTTTCGTGACCCTCTGCAACCATTCCAGACAGAGGAGCCACCAGGATGAGGCCTTGATTCCCTGTGTCTCCATGATTGGGCACAGCTCTGGGCGACAGATGAAAGGGGGCAACCACATTTGCCCTGTGGAGTGAGGTTGGGTATATATGTGAGCCCCGAGGAGGGATAGCAGAGCAAGAGGGTGGGAAGGTATGGAAGGGAGGAGTGGCGGGCAGAGGGGAGACTGGCAGCCACCTGCAACTGCTTAGCCCTTGTGTGCACCGTAGGGCCCTGGCTCAGGCACCACATTCACCTCCTTTGAGAGCTGTGGGCAGTGGCCCTTGCACCCACACAGTAACCATCCTAGAGAGTGGGAGGAGAAAAGCCGGGCCGTGTGACCACAAGGAGACATCTGCTTCTATGTTTGCAGGGATGGGCGGGTAGCCATGGTCTTCCCTAAGGTAGCGATAAAGGAGCTTGGGATGCCACTGCCCTTTAGGAAGTGGCAGAACCATGAACCATGGCAGCAGCCCAGGTTGACCTTAGAGAGGGAAAGAGAGGGGAGGAAAGAGCATGCGTCTTTGGCTAGCAGAATGGTGTCTGGTCTTGGAGACAGGCTACCACCAGCTTTTATCTTGCAAAATGTTTTCCCTCACACTGGGTCCTTCCTATTGGAGAAGGACTCCGAGTTCTGAGATCAGACAGTGAGTGACCGCTTGCTTGGCTTTGTGGGGTAGCACTTGGCAAGGGAGGAATTGAGGGTCTGACTCAGCCCAGGTGCTTGGCTATGTCCAGGTCCCAGTGGATGGGATGGGGATGTGTCACCTCCCCTGAGTCTGCTGTCAAGCATGTTCACAGAGTGAGATCTTCGGGGAGGCCAGGACAGTCTCCCTGGTGGCCTGGCTCAGAAACTGGGGTGTTCTGAGGAAGGAATACAACCTATGCTTCCCAAGTTCCTCAGACAGCCACCCAGACTTCCACACCTCAGTTATTAAGACGGCCTGACCTTGTCGCTGACGTCGTCTCCTTTGCTCTTTTCATTACTAATCACTGACAGCTCGTGCTCTCTGACCATTCCCTATCCACGCCCGCCTGCGGCCAGGCCTTGGCACCGCCATTCACGCATGTGCCTGGCTCCTTCTGGCCCTTGCCCTCTGAGTGGCTGTTGTCTGATTCCATTCAGTTAACACCCACCCTCTCATTCTGCTTCTCCCTTGTACCTCTTGTCACGATAGGATCTTACCATTATCTGGAAGGACTTTTATTAATTAGTTTTTTGCTGGGTTTATTGTTTGAAACATCGTCTCGTCTTTCCTTTGTGCCACAGGGCAGACGTTTGTCATCTTGTTAAAACTGCAGAGCCTGTGTGACATGGCTTGGTGTTTGTTAGTCACTCAACAAATTTTTTTTTTTTTTTTCGGAATGTGCAGGTAAATATTTCTCTCCAAGGAATGTAGTCATTGTGCTGTTCTGTCCTGAGAAGTGATCTATGAAAGCTGTGTTTTTTGTTTTGTTTTGTTTTTCTTTTTTGTTTTTTCGAGGTAGGGTCTCACTCTTGTCCAGGCTGACCTGCAATTCACTATGGAGTCTCAGGGTGGCCTCGAACTCACTGCGATCCTCCTACCTCTGCCTCCCGAGTGCTGGGATTAAAGGCGTGCACCACCACTCCCGGCTTGCACTTTTGGTTTTGAATGAATGAGTCTGTTAAATAGAGAGCAAGCAAAAGTGAAAGAACAGATTGCAAGCAGCAGATGAATGACAGAAAACGAAGCCAGGCGCTTGCAACATCCAGCACAACTGACTGGCGTCCTGGGTTGAGGGTAGCGAGCAGCAGATGGGTGGTGGAATATCAGATCAGTCCCCAGCAGAAGTGATCGTGGACACCCCTTAGAACAGTCAGCTGGAGTCCTCATTTAGGGTCCCAGGCAGCGTGTCTTCTCCTTGGGTGAGGCTCCCTACCACAGACATTTATTTTTTTTTGTTTTTCGAGGTAGGGTCTCACTCTGGTCCAGGCTGACCTGGAATTAACTCTGTAGTCTCAGGGTAGCCTTGAACTCAAGGCGATCCTCCTACCTCTGCCTCCCATTTGCCGGGATTAAAGACGTGCGCCACCACGCCCGGCCCACAGACATTTTTATACCAATGGAAAAACAATACTGACCTCTGCCCAAGTCTTAAGGTATAGGGGAGGAGCCAGGCAGATTGGGGTTACCTTTAGCTCTTCTCAGAGGGGCCATGTTTTTTGCCCTATGTTTTCTTGTGTGTGTTCTCTTTTCTTCCTGTCACAAGGTCAGGGGGTTAGCCTGCTCACAGGACGAGGGTTGTGGGGGACACTTTGAGACAGGAATTGATCAATACAACTCACATCACCTACCTGTGAGGAAGACAGAGATGGCTTTGGCATGAAACTCAGCCCTTCTTGTCTTTGTGTTCTTTCTGCAGGATCTGCTGACCCCGCCACATGGCCTGTCTGAGGGTCAGGTAAGTGCCCATTTTATCCTGGCACAGGCTATTACATTTGCTGAAAATGAGGTAGAAAAGTCTCCTGGTGATGATGGGGGTGTGGCTGGGAGAGGAGGGTGGATTGTCACCACTGCTAACAGCCCCACGGTCCTCCGAACACTGCCTCCCACGTAGAGGGACTCCTGGCCATAATTGACACGTTCTTGCCAACAGCCAGAGTGCTCCAGTTCCAGTGCACAGGGCAGACATTGCTAATCAACCACAGTACCGTGCACCCCTTAACAGTCACTACTAATCAATTGGGAGTCTCAAGAGATAAAACCTTGGTTTGAAATGGAATCAATTTTGCCAGGGTTGTGAGCAGGTGGGTGACTGAACCGATCCCTGGGCACTGTGGGGGTGGCGGTCAATGGGGAACCATGCACTTTCCTGCCTTTTGCCATCTAAAGTCAAGGCAGGTGGAGGAAGCACCTTGTTACAGCCGGAGGTGGCAGAGCTCCGCCATGTAAGGATGTAATTGAACTAAATGGATCTATACATCGGGGCAATGCATTGCTTTTTATTGATCCCAGCTCGACATTATTATTGCTGCTTAATGAGGAGCTGATATAACTTCTGATGAAGCCACATGGCTCTCGGACAGATGAAGTCCGATTTTATTTCCCCCGTGACGCTGTATCCTCTCTTCAATTAAAACCCAGGAAGGAAAATTAATACAAGTGTAAGAATTCCTTTTCCCTCAGATGAACGTCAAGATGAGCTTTTCATTCCACATGTGGGCTTTGTGTGTAATGAGATGGGAGACGGGGCTCAGTGCTGGGCCCCGAGTCAGCGGGAGATGACGCAAGAGTGAGGTGGCTTTCACGGGAGGTGCAAACAGTGATGAGTGTCTTGTGGTGACAACGTTGTGCTCTGAGCCTTCCCGCCCTGGTGCTTCTCTTGCCAGCATCACCATCCATGGCGTGCCTGGCCTCCACCCCCAGCTCCTCCTGTTGGCCACGGGTCATGGGTCACCGATAGAGGTCTCTTTTAATACACGTTTATGGAGGTGAAATCCACATAATGTAACATTAGCCATTTTAGATGAACACTTTGGCGCTGGCGTTCAGTGCATTTAAGCGGCATAGGCCGTAACCGCACCTCTAGTCCCTTCAGAAACATCTCCACCCTCTAAAGCAAAGCCTGCACCTGCTTCTTTCCCAACGCTGAGCCCTGGCAGCCCACCCACCATCCTTCTGTCTCCGTGGCTTCAACTGCTCCAGCAAGGTCATATCAGCAGAGTCACGGAGCACATGACCTTTAACGCCTGGCTTCTCACCCACCGGAAATAGCCTAGCAGCCAAAACAGGACAATCATGTGGCCCCAGCAGCTCCACCGCTAGCCACAGACCGGAAGCACTCAAGACGGGTGCACGGGCCATTCATAGCAGCTCTGTGTGCGGCAGCTCCAAGATGGGACCCGCCCAGTGACCGTCAGTGCGTATGTGGTGTCGAGAGAGCTGGGGGGAGTGGGCTTTCTGCATGGCCGCTGAGCTCAGTGTCAGCCTCTGGGCTCGGGACTATGAGCAGAGAGTATGCCATCTCCTGTTCCCTGTGACTGTCGGCTGCTCTGTGGCCAGCCCAGATGCTCTCCTCTCTGTGGAGGCTGCAGCTGGTCTGACCCTACGGGCTCCATAGGGTGGTGGTGGAGGGGGCCATAATCCTACCAGCTACTCCTCTGGGATTTGGAGGACCTAGATTACATGGCAGAGGTGGCAGCTGCCTCAGGTGTCCACTACTGGGCCTTTTCTGGGTCCTTCTGATATTCTTAGTCCCCTGAAAACCCCCTTCCACCTATAGTGGCTCCTGGTTACAATTGGCACATACCACCAATCCTGGTGCCCAAGGCAGACATTGCTAATCAACCACAGCACCATTCACCCTTTGAGCAGAATAGCTGCTACTAATCCATCAGGGAGGTTGATAAGATAGAACTTGAGTATCTGCAATGTGTGAACCCTAGAAATGGAGTGTTTGGTGTTCCTCCTGTCCCTCGTAGAGAAGTTGTGTCAGGATGGTTGATGTGGCCGAAGGAGGAGCTGGCTCTATTGAAAGCCGGCAAGGAAGACAGTACCCCATGAAACACTGACTGCTGAGTGCATGACAGGAGTGGTTAGGGAGTGGGGACAATAAACAGGCATTGATTGCTTTGGCCTGCAGCCCCTGAGCGACAGTGCCATTGTTGCCTCCCCACCCCCAACCTCTGGGAGAAATTTGTAGAACATAAGCTCAGCTTGTACAGTGAAGCATTCAGCAGCCTTTGGCTCTATTACATTGGCTCTATTACATGCTGTGAAATTTCTACTTAGTTCCTAGTCATTCTTTTTGCATGTGTATGTGTGTGGTGTGTGTGCACGTGTGCATGTGGAGGTAGAAGTGGATATCTTTCTCAGTCATTATCCATTTTATTTTATTTAAAAATATTTTATTTATTTATATGACACAGAGAGAGAGAGAGAGACAGATAGAGCAGATTGGTGCGTGAGAGCCTCTAGCCAAACAAACTCCAGATGCATGTGCCAGCTCGTACATCCGGCTTATGTGAGTACTGGGGAATTGAACCTGGATCCTTAGGTTTTGTAGGCAAGTGCCTTAACCACTAAGCCATCTCTCCAGCACCCCATTTTAGTTTATTTTATTTTGAGACAGGGTCTCACTGACCAGGCCAGACTGGTAGCCAGTGAGCCTCAGGGACCTTCCTGTCTCCGCCTTCTCAGTGCTGGAGTTAAGGGTGCACACGCTAAGATGAGCATGAAGCTCCACATCACCTCCTCGAGGGTTCAGAGTCACTGTGGGTTTCAGATGGCAGAGGGCAATTGATCACTCGTGTCTGCCTCCACTGGGGATTCCGTGTGTCACTGCGATTTCTTCATAAATTATGTGCACGCACATGTGTGCATGTGTGCATGTGTCTATGTGTATTGACACGTCAGGACACCCAGCTACAAATAGTGCCAGATATGTGCTAATTTTTAAGTCCAGCTTGTGTGGGTGGCTGGGGAATTAAACCTCAGGCTTTGCAAGCAAGTGCCTTTAACTGCTGAGCTGTCTCCCAGTCCCTGGGATGTTACTCCTGTGTTTCTGACATTCATCAGCTTGTGGACAAGCCAGTGAGGATCGGATGATAGTGGCTCTGTCTCCTAGTGTCACCGGCTCACTCATATAATAACCTCCCCTTCCTTTCTTTTGGGTGTACGCAAGTGTGTATGTACACATGTGTGTGCATGTCTGTGGAAACCGAAGATCAGCGTTGGGTGTCTTCCGTTGCTTTCCACTTATTTTTTGAGATGAGATCTCTTGCTAAACCTTAACCTCCCTGATTTGTCTAGATGAGCTGATCAGTCTGTCCTGGGGGTTTTCTGTCTTTCCCACTCCAGCACTGGGACTGCGGGTGCACGCTGCCATGCCAGGCTTTTACATGGGTGCCAGGGATCCAAACTCATGTTCTCTTGCTTGCGGGGCGAGTGCCTTGCCCACCGAGCCATCTCCCCATCCTCGCCTTTCCTCTTATCCTCTCTCCTTCTGTCCCCACTCCAGAGTGCCAGCCTGGAGGCCAGGGAGCCTGCAGACTGAAGAGCTGGCATGTGGTGGTGTGAACGTGAAACTCACGTGCTGGTGACGAAGCCTCTTGCTCAGTCCCCAGCTGCTGGAGCCTGGCAGGAGGAAGTGTGTCCCTGGGGGCTGGTCCCTGGATTTACTGGTCCAGCCCCACTGGGTGTTCAGAGTGGGCTCGCTCTCTACTTCCTCCCTGCTGCTGATGTGATAAGGTGCCAACTTACCACTCTTGCCCTGCTTCCCCCACCATGATGAAACTGCCCCTTGAGTCTGTAAGCCAGAAGTAGACCCTTTCCTTCCATCAGTTGCTTCCAGTCAGGTGTTTTGTTCCAGAAATGAGAAGGTCGCTGGTACATGGGGGCGGGAGAGAGTGTCTGGTGACGTTTTTTATAACTTTCTTTTTAAATTTCTTATTTGTTTATTTATTTGAGAGAGAGAGAAAGAGGATGATAGAGATGGAGAGAGAGAGAGAGAGAGAGAATAGGTGCAACCAGGGCTTTCAGCCACTAAAAACAAACTCCAGATGCATGCACCATCTTGTGCATCTGGCTTACGTGGGTTCTGGGGAATCGAACCTGGGTCCTTTGGGTTTACAGGCAAGTGCCTTAACTGCTAAGCCATCTCTCCAGCCCCCATCTGTTGATTTTTAAGCACCAACTGTGTCCCAGGCTCTTTGGAAAAGCCACCTCATGTAGTTTCCCCCCTGCCCCCATGAGAAAGGCAATCACTAAACCCATTTATAGGTGGGGAGCCTGAAGCTCACAGATGGAAGCAAGTTTCTACCTCAAGGCTTCCAGATTACTGGAGAAAAGACAAGGATGGAGATTCGGTGTGGGTGGCACTTTCTCCCATTCTTCCTGGAGGAGGGAGTTGGGGTGTATATGCTGGGGGACCCTGTTCCTAGCATCCAGACCCTTCTGTGATCTCTTAGACTGGTGGCTGTGGTCCTGTTTGTGTTGGGTCGGCTCTTGGCAAATTCTGGCTTCCCCGCCCTCAGGCCGGGTCCAGCTTCCCCATCATTTCCCCTGCACAAGGAATGCTGTTCTCTCCTCATGGTATCAGCTGGCAATTAGCAGAGTAATTACAGGAGGATTTACCATCTGAGCCCTGCAGCAGCTCTCTGCCTGCTGTAGAAGTGCCTCTGGCAATGATGGAGGTGCGTGGCTCCTCCAAAACCCATGGTGGTGCCATCAGGCCCCAGAAGAGCCACTTGGTGCCACCTGCTCAAAGTTCTTGGGCAGATTCTGTCTCTCCTAGGGGTGTTCTGCTTGCTGTATGAATAATGTCCAGACACCCTGATGTAAGTTGGCTGTCAGTTACCTTTCTGACTTGTGCCACACCCTTGGTCCCTGGGCTCCCAGACCCAACGTAACTTCTCCTGAAGACTCTCCTGCCTAAAAGCAGCTCTTCCAATGCCCAAGTTCATGCTCTTGTCATCATCAGACACTGAAATCATCGTCGTTTCTTGTTGGACTTACTCAGTTGCATCCGGCCCATTGAAACAGGGTCTCCCAGGAGGATGCCTTGGTGCCTTGCTCACTGTGGCAGCACGACATGGAAGGAGGACTGGTGAATGCCCGTGCAGGTGACGTGGAGACCTCACCTGGCACCTCAGCGCTCCTGCTCCTCTCTGCTGGGTCCCGGGGGGCTGTGACATGCCTCCATCTTAAATGCGTTATTCGTCTCTTCATCTGTTTCTGTAGATGGGGGATGACTCTAAAATTACTCATTTTGTATCTTGTGTTTTTAGTCCTTTGAACTTTCAGCATCTTGGCAGGGAACAGGTACTCAGACCACAAGATGTGGGTGAGTGGATGGATGGGCAGATGGATAGACGGACTGGTGGATGGACAGTGGACAGATAGGTAGATGGATGGGTTGGTGGGTGGGGGTGTGGATGTGTGGATGGGTAGTTAGATGGATAGGTGGATGAAAACGTGGATGGGTAGATGCATAGGTGCATGGATTGATGTATGGACCGGTTGATGGGTAAGTGGGTAGACGTATGGGTGGCAGGGCATACGGACGGACATTGGGTGGGCGAGCAGCTACGTAGATGAGTAGAAGAGTGAGTTCATGGATGGATGGGTGAATCAGCAAATCCAGCTGAATATTACTGAATTCTTTTTTTTTTTTTAACCACATTCCAAAGCAAGTGAGAACATCGTTGTTGTCGTTGCATTCAGGATTGCACAACTCCGTTCACTCTCCAACAGCAGTGCTGCCATGGATCTTGGAACTTGTCAGGGCATCACTTCATTTCCATTGGCATAGCCCACGGGCTGAAAATGTGCCCTGTGCCAAAGCCCGTGGCAGGATGACTTCCTGTGTGCAGAAGCCGTGGCGGGGGGCATTCAGAGCTACCGTGCACTGCGCGATGACAGCCTGGCAGTGCCCTGTGAGTGGGCACTGTGGGAGTGTGCTCTCCGTGTGGCAGGCCTTGCTTGTGTCATGGTTTCAGGTGGCACAGGAGGTTGGGATTCTCCAGGCTTCTGTGCCAGCCTCTCTGGGGACCGGCCAGTGTCTGTGCTTTATGTAGTTTGAGTCTGATGTGACTGACTGTGTCATGTGACTGACTGGGGTAGTGGGCTGAGCCTTTTTAAAAAATATTTTTATTTATTTATTTGAGAGAAGGAAAGGGGGAGGGGGGCAATGGGCGCACCAGGGCCTCCAGCCACTGTAAATGAACTCCAGACGCATGCGCCCCTCTTGTGCGTCTGGCTTACGTGGCTCCTGGAGGATCGAACCGAGGTCCTTTGGCTTTGCAGGTAAGCGCCTTAACAGCGAAGCCATCTTGCCAGCTTTGGGATGAGCCTTTGATGCCATCAAATGACCTTCTGGAGCGTGGGCAGTGTGTCCAGCCTGGGGTTTTCTGACCTTGCCCTAGCTCTCTCTCTCTGAGGCTCAGATACATCTTCTTCTGGTTGGTCTTTTCTCACTTCCTGCTGAGGCAGGAGTCTGGGAAGGAACATGTGGGTGGGTTTTCATTCACAATCTGAGAAACTCAAGCTTTTGTTTTTGTATGTGGATGTGCGTGTGTGTGGAAGCCAGAGGGAGACGTAGAGTGTCTTCCTTAGTCACGTGCCACCTTATTTCATTCATTCATACATACATACATACATACATACATGAAAATGACAGGCAGAGAGAGAAAGAGGCAGAGAGAGAGAGAGAGAATGGTTGCGCCAGGGCCTCCAGCCTCTGCAAATGAACTCCAGACGCGTGCGCCCCCTTGTGTATCTGGCTAACGTGGGACCTGGGGAATCAAGCCTCGAACCGTGGTCCTTAGGCTTCACAGGCAAGCGCTTAACCGCTAAGCCATCTCTCCAGCCCATCCACCTTTTTTCTTGAGATCCTGTCTCTCAGTGAACCAGAACTCAGGTTCAGCTGGCCTAGCTAGCCAGCAAGCAAGCCCTCGGTGTCTCTGCCTCTGCCTCCCTAGTGTTGGGGTTGCTAGCACCATGTGGAGCCATTGACATGGTGCTGGGAACTCAGTTCGTCTCGCTTATGCTTATGTGACAAGTACTTCATACACTGAGCCATCTCCCTACCCCAACAGAGTTTTGTATATTTGCCCTAATGGAAGTTTGACCTACCATTTAACAAGATTACCACTTGCAAAGAACTGCTCTCACTGCAGAGGTGGTCTGATTTGCCTCTGTTCCTGCTGGGTCAGGAGGCGGGCAGAACTGCCTTTAATTCCTCCTGAAGGCTGCTGAGCCCTTTGATTCTCTCATGTCAACTTCACGAGTGAAATGATCACTTTGCGTTCTGCGCACGGGGGAGGGGCTCCGCAGCCCACCTCAGCATTCTGTATCTTCTCCCACTTTGCCCAATGGACCATCTTCCCACTTTCTCTTAAAGCTGATTTCAGAGAGCTTAAAGAATGCCACTGTTCTTTATGGTGGGTGATCGTGTGGCTCTGGGGAGGGAGAAACTGTACTTGATTCTGATGACCTCATGGCCAAGCCAGTCCAAGAGAGTCAGGACACACGGGCTCCAGTCCTCTGGGCTGTTGGTAACAGGCTGTCTTCCACACAAGGGGCTTGGAATGTGACTTGCAATTTGGGGCTCCACCTGGCCACCCACGTGATTGAAGTAACCACTTTGGCTGCTTCTCCTTGTGGTTGAGACACTGAGCAGGGCAGGGGTGACCAGTGGGGCAAGCGCTAATCTTGTTTGGATTGTCTTGGACCCCCATTCCTGCCACCCTAGTCGTGACCCCTTTAGGTGTTGGAGGGTGTGGGTGGTGCTCCTGTGTGTCATGACTTCCTGGTCCCCTAAATGGGCTCCAGGGAGATGCAGGCTGGCATGGTGCTCTGTCACTGCAGATAATTTCCGGTTCTGGTACTATTGTCCTTCCCCAGCCCTTCTGGGGGAAAGGCAGAAACAGGCCCAGACCAGCACGGAACTCACTTGCCTAGCCCCTTCCTCTCCCTCGCATCTTGCTGCCCACCCTGGAGGCACCCGACTGTCCACTTGTAAGCAACCCTGCCTTTGCACTCACCAGCTTGGCAGGGAACAATAAATGATCTGAAACCCGTGGAGCTGAAATTCTTCGTCCCCAGTTTCCTGGGGGGTGGAGGGAGCAGGTGAGAGGAGGCTGACAGAAGTCGCCTGAATCTACAGCCAAATGTTACCCCCTCCCTTGGGGCTCAGCATGGCAGAGTGAATTACAGAGCCATGCCATTTTTCATCCCAATTTATGTTAGACTAGCAGAAAGAGTTTGATTTCTGAAAGCTGAACGATATTCACCCAGTCCAGCCCAAGGTGCCAAAAGCTTGGGGGCGGGGGCTGGAGAGGAGAAGGAAGGCGCTAAGCATTTATGGGGCTGCGGGCTCCCTGAGGGGGAGTTCCCGGCATGCCTCCCAGTAATGGGTAATAAATGTGCAGTTATTTAATTTGGAGTCAGAGCTGCAGTGTTATCGATT
Source organism: Jaculus jaculus (assembly GCF_020740685.1). Lineage (NCBI taxonomy): Eukaryota > Metazoa > Chordata > Mammalia > Rodentia > Dipodidae > Jaculus > Jaculus jaculus. The sequence continues at coordinate 105,316,106 of NC_059112.1, forward strand.
ATCCGGACCATCTAAAGCTCCAGACGGAGAGAACCCGGTGTGTGAAGAGGCAAGCCGGTAGCAAGTCGTCCCACTCAGTATTAAACAGACGCACGTAAAACACGGCCGAGGTTGTGAATGTGGGATGAGAAGTTGCTGGTCAGGTCCAAGAAGCGGGCTCAGGATTCAGATGTGCAGAAAGCTGGCTGGCTGCATGATAGGTGGGGGTGGGGGGGGGGATGATGGACGGATGGATAGATAGATGATGGATAGATGGAGAGATGGGGAGATAGAATCTTCTGGCTTCTCCAGACTCACTCTCTCTTCTCTTTCTTGTACTGTGGCCTGGGGAGCTTCTCTGTATAGACCACATCGCTGTCCCGTTTTCTAGCTGGGTTTGGGCAGTAAGGATCCAGAGTCAGTTGTAGGAAGAGGGAGTAGAGGACAGGGCTGAACAGCTATAGACCCTTTGCTTTCTGTGGGTTTCTGCGTCCCCAGGCTAAGGCCTCTGCTGCTGTTGGGTAGCCCCTCTGTCTGTCATCAGCTTTGGGGATGGTGGCAACCCCTCACTAGTTGCAGGGTGCAGCGTCACTTTTCATGGTTTCTCTACTCCCTCCTTTAGGAAAGGTCCTTTTCTCACTGATCCTCATGTGAGTCTGCCATTAGCTCCCTAATGTGCTCCTGGACCACACAGTTATAAGAGCTATGGATTATTCACTACCAAAGAAATTGTCACTTTTGGGGCTGGAGAGATGGCTTAGCGGTTAAGGCGTTTACCTGCAAAGCCAAAGGATCCTGGTTCAATTCTCCAGGACCCATGTAAAGCCAGATGCACATGCATCTGGAGTTCGTTTGCAGTGGCTGGAGGCCCAGGTGTGCCCATTATCTCCCTCTTTCTCTCTCTCTGTGCCTCTTGCTCGCAAATAAATAAATAACATTTTTTTTTTAAAAGAAATTGTCCCTTTTTTAAAAAGTGAGAAATGGTTTATTTTGGCTCTCAGTTCAAGGTGGATATAGTCCATCGTAGCAAGGAAACCATGACAGCTGTGGCGGCTCAGATGTTGTTGGTGGGAGCTTACAGGATGGCTTGCTTACACCTTGGCAGGTCAGGAAGCAGAGAGAACAATGGCAAACGGAACTTCAAGACCTTTCCCTAGTGGCCTGCATTTGCCAGTGAGGGCCTAGTCCCCATGGCCCCACAACCTCCCCTGAGCAGTAACACGAGCTGGTGGCCTGTGACCTGTGCTGATGGACCTGTGGGAGACATTGCATGGTGAAGACAGGACAGGCAAAGACTTTCCTATTCCTTTCTTTCCAGTGGCTGGTGTTCAGTACCTCATCTTGCCAATGAAGCCGCGTGTGCTTGATCTTGGCCATTAGGTTATCTCCACTGGTTTTTCTTGAAACAATATCCACTGAACATTACTGTGAACAGGCCTTGTTTTATTTTGCAAGGAAATCCAGCTACTGTGTGTGTGCTGGACATGGGATGTTTTGGCTCAAAGCTCCAGCATCTTATATTTCACCAAATATTGGTACATTTTCTTCCCTTGGGTCTCAGAGGCACCCTCTACATTGGAGGAGAGAGCCTACTCTCCTCCTCTAGCCTGCTCCTGAGAGAGCTCCATGGCTTCCTCTAGTGACAGGAAGAGGAGCAGTGGGTTGTTTGTGCTCACCTGGTCTGTCTGCAGGACCTCTGAGTGGCTTGTTCTATAGCTCAGAATGAAGAGTTGCCTTTCCTTTCTGTGCCCAGCTCATCTCTCATTGGACGCCATTTAAGGCAGAACCTGAGTCTTCCATCCGGGCGCCTTCTCCGCATAGTACACTCAATCCCTTTATCAGTCACTTTGCCTCATTGTGACCAAATACCTGATGTGGTGCTTTGAATGAAATGCCCCTCCCAGCCCCATGTAAGTTGAATAGTTGGTTCCCAGCTTGTGGCAGTTTGGGAAGTGGAACCTTGCTGGAGGAGGTGTGTTTCTGGGGGTGGGCTTTGGGATGTTACAGCTCAAGCTGTACCTACTTGCCAGAGCTATCTCATTCTTGCTGTTACCTCCGAGCTGCTGTGACAGGATGTGATGCCCACCCTCTGCTGTGCCGTGCTTTCCTGCCGTGGTGAAACTTCCCCTCAAAACGGATAAGCATTAAACCCCACTTTTTTTTTTTTAATTTTTCAAGATAGGGTCTCACTTTGGCCCAGGCTGACCTGGAATTCACTATGTAGTCTCAGGATGGCCTCAAACTCACGGCAATCCTCCTACCTCTGCCTCCCGAGTGCTGGGATTAAAGGCGTGCGCCACCATGCCATGCTAAACCTTGCTTTTGAACAGGCATTTTGTCCCATCAATGAGAAGTAACTACTACAGAACTTATGGGAGGAATTATGTTGGCTCACAATTTTAGGACACAAGCACATCATGGTGGATAGGGAGCAGAAAAAGGGAATACAGGCAGGGGCCAAGAGAAGACACAGCCCTCCCCAAGGTGAGCTACCAGGGATTGGCTTCCTCTAGTCCGGATCTGCTTCCTACCTTTCACCATATAAAAATAATGCCATCCTATTATTAGGGATCCATGAATGGATTGGAGCATTCATTAAGTCAGTGCCATCGGGATCTAACTAGCTGTCTCTGGAAATGCCCTTACAGATACACCTAGAGTGTGTGCCTTATGAATCTCCTAGGTGATTTTTAGTACAGTCATGCTGACCATCGAAGGGAAGCCATCGCACATCTGGACACATGTGCCTGGCTCTCTCAGATGTGTGCTCGAGATGTGTGCCCCATGGAGACACCGTCTGCACTATCCTGGGTGCCTCCACTGCCGGGGCTGGGTCCGTCTTCTTGATTATGGCCCTTTATCTTAGAAGAGGTGATCATGCGTACACCACTCAAGCTGAAGCGCTTTTCCAGTGTTGGTCATGGACCCCGGGGCCTCCCTGTCCCCTACCATTTTTCACTTCATTTACTTGTTTAGTTATTTCTGAGACAGTTTCACTGTGTAGCCCAGGCTAGCCTGGTACCCACAATCCTCCTGACTCTTGTCCCCCTCCACAGTATTGGGGTTACTGCACCACCACCCTGGCCTAGGCTGGACCCACCTGTTCAGCTGTCCCGTTCACATAGCAGGACAGCCACCAAGAAGTACCGTGGAGTGCGTGGAATGAACAGCAGTGCCTCATTTCTGCTCCGTTCTCGAGGCTGAAGTCCAAAGTCGGCGTGTTGCAGAGTTGGTTTATTCGGCAGCCTCTCTCCCTCGCTTGCACGTGGTGCCTTCTCCCAGCGTCCTCAGTGGTTGTCCCCCCCTGCCTACACCTGTGTCCCCCATCTCATCTTCTTCGAAGGAGACCAGTCAGATTGGACTGTAGCCCACCTTAGTGACCTCATTTTACCTACACTATCCTTCCTCGGGACCCCGTGTTCAAATCCAAGTCACGTTCCAAGATAAAGGGGCGTTAGTTTCCTCACACGAATTCTGGGGGACACAGTTCAAACATATACACATCTTAGGTGGTGATCATGGAGATCCCACTGGAGAGCTGTGCCCATGGCTCTCCTGTGGCAGTCGCCTGGGGCACACAGCAGCCGTCTGTGCCCACCATTACAGTAGCCTTTGCTTCTTGCAAACAAGTGTATTTGAGCTGTGGGTACAGTGAGCCCCAGGACATCTGGGACAGGACAAACAAAGCTTCTCTCTCCAGTGTAGATGCCGATGCCAGGATTAGCAACACTGCTGTGGGCGGAGGCTGGAACGCGTCATTCTGCACTTAGTGGCCAGGACCTTGACGGCCTCGCCAGACCAAGGTGAAGGAGTGTGGATGCCTGTGGTGGCTTGTCGTGCTTCTGCAGCGCAACCTAGCAGGCCAGTCATGCTGTTCACGGTGAGAGTCTCAAGGGCAGAGACAGGCCGGACCACCGGGTACAGAGCTCGCTCCTGAGCCTAGCAGGAAGAAGACAGATGGCGTGGTGGTTTGGTTCAGGTGTCCCCCATCAACTTAGGTATTTCTGAATGCCAGTCTCCCCAGCTGATGGCAATTGGGAATCAAAGCGCCCCGAAGGCGGTGTATTGTTGGGGGTGGGCTTATGGGTGTTATAGCCAATTTCCCCTTGACAGTGTTTGGCATACTCTCCTGTTGCCTTTGTCCACCTTATGTTGGCCAGGGGTGATGTCCATCCTCTGCTCATGCCATTGCTTTTCCCTGCCATGATGGAGCTTCCCCCTCGAGCCTGTAAGCCAAAATAAACCTCTTCCCCCCCGCCACATGCTGCTCTTGGTTCCATGATTTCTACCAATGAGAACCTTACTGCAACAGATGGTATGTGGTACTTATTTTATTTACCATACTAACTGTTGTAGTTACCTTTGTGCTACTGGGAAGAAACACCTTACCCAAAGCGGCTGATGGGAGGAAAGGGTTTATTTTGGCTTACAGTCTCCAGGGGCCCCTTCAGGATGGCAGGAAGAAGCCTGGCAGAGCAGAGGCTGGGCATCACCTACTTGCCACAGCATGTGGAAAAGAGCATAGCAAGAGAGTGAGCCAGCATGACACCCCTCAGGCTACTCCCAGAACGCGTCTCCTTCAGCAAGGCTGCACCCCCCAAGTCGCCATCATTGAGTACCAGGCATCAGGAGCCCATGACTCCATGGGGGACCTCTGATTCAAACCACCACAGTGACATAGAGCAGTTAGTTGTAGGGACTGCTCAGTTCTGGGGCTACGCCAAGGTTCTTTAGGAGAGTTGGCTTTGAACCTTGAGGCTCTGGGCTCAGGCCTGCATCTCTGCAGATTCAGAAAGCCTCATGGCTCACTGGACACTGTGGGCAGCACTGAGGCTGGACGTCCTTCTTGTCATCCCTTGATTTCAATTTTATTTCCAAAAGTGAACCCGGTAGGGTAGGGGCAATCTGTCAGCTATGAAAGTTGACAAAACTGACCACACATCAGTGTTGTGGAGTTCTTTCTCCAGAAAGTACCTTCTAGTCTGTGGTCGTGTGTTCAGAGGCCTTGACACATTTTCCAAAGCATGTCTGACTGGGGACCAAGGTAAACGTTCCCATTGTCAGAGTTCAAGATCCTCTGAGACTGGGGGCTCTACAGTGAACCCCTTCCAGAGACATTCATAAGCATCAGTAGCAGGAGACCCTCCCCTCATGCTATTCTGACCCACTGGCAGACATCACTAGTCCATCACCGCACACTTGGTCTCTGCTCATCTGTGACCATTGCCTTTTCTTCTGCTGGCTCCAGACTAGACATCATTAGTTGATCACAGCCCACTTTGTCTCTACTGATCTGCCATCAGTGCTCTTTTCCTTTTAAAGATTTATATTTATATTTTTACTTATTTATTTGAGAGAGAGAAATATACAGAAATAAGCAGGTAGAGAGAGATACAGAAATAGGCAGGGAGAGAGAAAGAGAGAGAGGGAGATAGGAGAGAATGGGTGCACCAGGGTCTCCAGCCACTGCAAATGAACTCCAGGCGCATGTGCCCCCTTGTGCATCTAGCTTACGTGGGTCCTGGGGAGTCAGACCTGGGTCCTTTGGCTTTGCAGGCAAGAACTGCTAAGCCATCCCTCCAACCCTCTTTTTCATGTCTGACTCCAGACATCCCTACAGGAACTCTTGCTTGACTAATCCCATAAGATACTGTGCCCCCCCCCTCCATTTATGAAACGGACAGTAGAATTGCTTTAGGTTTTTAAGGCTCTTTCTGAATCTAATTGTGTCTGGTTTCCACACCCTTGTGATCACACTTTGAAGACTGACAGCTTCCAGTCTAGCTCTCTGCCTTGGCCGTCAGGCTCCACGTTCCGAAGTGTAAATGCAGCAAACTTGCAGCTTCAGGATGTACCAATTTGTATCGCAATGCTCCTCACAGACTTAAATTCGCCTTCCTTTCCCCTCATGACACAAAAGCCCACTGTAAAGAGAGCCTGCTAGTTACCTGATGCCGTGTAAAAATCGACCCCCCAAACTTCAAGAATTGAAGCAAATGTGTATCGCTTCATGTGGGTGTGTGAGTGCCCTGGGTCAGGATTACTGCCAGGCTGCCACGGATATGCCATCAGAGCTATGGGTGATGCCAGGGTTTGAAGGGAAGGTCTGCTTCTGTAGCCATCCACTGGGCTGGCTGGGTGGGGACTCCGTGGTCCTTTGTCAAATGGACGGGCGCTCTCCTCAGTGAGTGTGTTAATGAGGACGCGTGAGTAAGCATGTCACCAGACCATTTCGGGTCAGAGCCTGGGTTCTGTCATCCCTAACAAGCTAGGCTTGGCCACCATCCTCAAGAGGCCAATAAAACAGGCAAAGTGACAGTGAAAGGACATTGATTCAATGTGGTCACACTGGAAAGAGACACAGAGAGTTCCAGTGATTCTTCCAAGTGCACGATCGTGTCCTGATGTGAGGCTTAGGTTCAAATGGAAAGCACGAGGAGGGCGCCGCTCAGAAGTTTCGGTCAAGGGTGCTCCCCCGCACCATTAGCTCCCCACGCCACTGCTTAGTCTCTCACTAGGTATCCCGACAAGTTGTCAGAACTGTGGGAAGCCTCTTGCCAGGAGATAATTCCCCTTTCTGGCTGGCACAGGGCCCCGGGTTTTTCCTTCTCACAGCATGAGAGAGTCCTGGGAAATTCCAGTTTCTTGGGGTGCCATCAAAGGGAGGGGTAGACACAGGTTTCTTGCTTTAGAATATCTTTGGCCTGCCCAGGGTAGTTACAAGTGGGCACCCAGAGTGTGAAAGCAAGGATTTTTTTTTTTAACCTAACATTGGAGCTGACATGCTATGGCTTTTGCTTAGTTGCATTGTTTGCAAGTTGCTAAGTCCATCCTAAACACAAGTAGAAGGATTGATCCAACGTGTGACTCCAGGAAATGGGGACCAGGGGAGACGCTGCCTCAGTTAGAGATGCAATGATGTCCCTAAAAGTGACAGCAACGGACTCACTAATTCCAGATGTTCAGTCGAGGACGTGCGTGGTTTCAGGATGCACTCTTCTCACACCCCCACAAAAAGGTGGCACTGTCTCTTCATAGGTAAGAAAAACAGATTTCCACAGAGTCAGCAAAGTTGGAATCGTAGGTCTCGTAAAATACCTCAGGGCCTTTGCCTAAATCTAGTCTTTCTATTATGGCTTTGCTCCAACTTTCCGCTGTTGCTTGGTTGTGAGAAGTTCCCATCCTCCAGAGCTAAGGATCACGGGAAGGTGTTGTTTCCTCAGGAAGAAATTCTGTTTTGTTTTGTTTTGTTTTCTGTCTTTCTTTTTGGATTTTTGTTTTTTTCGAGGTAGGGTCTCACTCTAGTGCTCAGGCTGACCTGGAATTCACTATGTAGTCTCAGGGTGGCCTCGAACTCATGGTGATCCTCCTACCCCTGCCTCCCGAGTGCCGGGATTAAAGCATGCGCCACCACACCCGACTCATCAGGAAGCCATTCTTGGAGGCCCACCGAGCATGGCCCATGTGTGGTCACAGAATTCCCTGCTCTGTCTAGCTGCCCCGCTGGAGAGGGGAGCCTGGTGATTGGGAGAGGGGTCATCACATTGACACTGTTGCTTGAGCTCCTCACACAGGACCTGGGGTCAAGCAGAGGTCCACTTCTTGGCCAGGAAGTAAGGGGATGAAGAAGAAAATTGACAGGGGAGAAAGGAGCCAGAAGTGGAGTTGGAGTCATAGGCTGTCACAGGCCTGGTAGAAGACACTGGTGTTGTGGCACCTGGGATTATTGCATGCAATGCACCTGGACCCATTGTCTCCTAGGAGTGTGAGTCTGAAAGGTTAGCCTTAGACCCCATCCTGAGAGGCTACACTGGCTTGGTTGGGAGAGGTCAAGGCGTTGAGACCTGCATTAATACCCCTTGGATACCCTGGCGTGCTAGAGACCATGATGCATGGTGCCTGAGCAGCAGGTAGGACTAATGGTTATGTCTTCCAGGATGCTGGAGTGCCTCCTAGGTAGGAAGCTTTGTCACAGCCTTCCCTGCCCTCGGCGGTCCAGACCTGCATTGTTCACCTGAAATGACATGCTGGTGATGGGTGGTGGAGGAGGTGAGGATGATGGCATGGTCATTGTTGCAGTCAGGTTCACATTGCTGGCAGAAATCACCCTACCAAGAGCAGCTTTGGGGAAAAAGGGGGGTTTATTTTTGCTTACAGACTCAAGAGAAGCTCCATGATGGCAGGGGAACACGATGGCATGAGCAGAGGGTGGACATCAACCCCTGGCCAACATCAGGTGGACAATAGCAACAGGAGAGTGTGCCAAACACTGGCAAGGGGACGCTGGCTATGACACCCATAAGCCCATCCCCAATAACACATTGCCTCCAGGAGGATTCAATTCCCAAATCGCCATCAGCTGGGAACCTAGCTCTTAGAACACCTAAGCTTACGGGGGACCCCTGAATCAAACCAAACAGTGATGGTGGTGGTAATAGCGACAGTGGTGATGGTGATGACGATGGCGGGAATAATTAAGACAGTGATGGCGGTGGTAATGGTGGTTGTGATGACGGCGTGCGTGAGGAAGGTGGTGGCTGTGATGATAGCGGTGGTGATGGTTACGGTCGTGGTGATGGTGGTTGTGATGATGGTGACTATGGTGACGTTGCTGTGACGACGGTGATGCACACAATACGGATGGATCTGAAGATTAATGGTGCTGGTGGGGAAGATGGCGACGGAGGGAGATGATGGAGGCCGAGCAGAGGATGATGATGGTGGTGATGGTGAAGTGGCAGGACCATGATGGAAGATAATGGTGGTGGTGGAGTTTCTGAGTGCTAACTTCCATGGCAGCGTTCTGTCCGGAACCTCAGACGCGTGCTGTGGCATCTTTGCAAGCAAACAGTCTGGCAGCCTTACGTCTGGCCTTGTCTACTATTTCATTCTTAAGGCTGGCAAGGCACACAAGGGTGGCCTCCCTCGCTCATGCGTGGGGCAGGGAGATGGCTGGTGCATTGTGGTGACATCACTGTGTCCCCTGAGCCCCTCTTCTGCCTCCCATGATTGTACCCCATTCGGAGTTCACAGAGGAGTAGCACAAAATGTCGGGCGACGGAAAATCTCTTTGCTTATTTGGGCGGACAGAAGAGCGGACCCAGACGTCTGAATGTCCGGCACTTGCTCTCAAGGGTGCTGGGACAGGGACGAAGGTCAAATTCACCGCTTTGTGACCTTGGCTAATATGAAGCCCTTCCTTGTCTTTCCACGTCTCACACGTTGATGCCCTCTGGAAAACAGTGACAGCGTCCATTCAGCACCACCTTGCAGGTTGTCTGTCCTTGCCCGCTGGGTGGAAATACTGTGTCGGTATCTATTTTTCCCCAGAGACTCAGAGCCACCCAGACCAAGGTCTGCCACCACACCTGAGCGCTGTGCCAGGTCATGTGCTTGCCTCAGTGACCGCTCCTCTCTGTCTTAGCCATTCTGCAGTGGGGGCTGCCCCGTAGAGCTGGCCATTTTCTGACAGGCCGAGCTCATGTCCAGTGTCACACCGATAGTGACGAGTTCAAATGTGGAAGTCAGTCTGGGCTCCCAAACCATCTTCTTCCATCCTCTCAACCTGGGCCCTCCAGGCACCTGCCAACCGTTTTGGCTCCCAAAATGCTGACTCCAGGGACACCTTCTAGTTGGAGCATCTGGACAGGGGTCAGGCTCGGGCCAGGCTTTCCACTTCCTACTTCTGCCCTTGGCACTACCAGCCTGCTGATCACCGTCTCTCTCGGGTCAATGGCCTTGAGCTGCGGGCAGTGGCCTGGAGCGCTGTTAGCTGCTGCCGGTGCTTTAGCACATGACCGAGGTGACTTCTACGGGCATCTCTTTGTGGCCGCACAGCGCAGTGTGGCGGCGGGAAGGGTGGAGCGCACCTGAGCTAGGTTCACCTGGTTCTCCGAGTTTTGAAAGGGCAGTGGCCACCTGTAACAATTGGAGGCCGGGAGTGCTATGTGACAAACACATTTGACCTCACTAAGTCCTTTCCATGACCCCATGAGGTCAAAGGCATCACCTCCCCCTGTAAAATAGGAAACAGACACGGAGAGTTGCTGGTCAAGGTCACCTCACTGCCCCAATGCTAGAGCAAGCTTATTTTGCTTGTTTTGTTTTGAGACAGAGGCTTGTGATCCTCAGCTGGCTTCGAACTCACTATGCAACTGAGGGTGACCTTGAACTTCTGATGCTCCTAAATGCTGGGATTACAGGTGTATTCCACTTCATGGGTTTATGAGGTGCTTGGGATTGCATGCTAGGCAACCCACTGAGCCACATCCCCAGGCAAGGCAGCATTTTGAAACCAAATTGTCTTGTCATTTAGCTACACTCTGCCCCTGTTTTTGCACTGGGCCTTCTGGAGGCGGGGAAGAGGTGGGCCCAAGAACACAGCATTGCTACTGCAGATCGGAGAGTGGAATCTGTAACGGAGAGTGGAATCTGTAACTTGTCATGAATCCCAGCCCAGGGTTGGGTTGCTGAGTGGCCTGGCCCTGCCCTGTCTCCTCAGCGGCTCTCCTCTGTGAGCTCTGAGCATCTCTCCCAGAACTTCAGGGCTGCCTGGCCTGCTGATTCCCTCCACCTGAGCGGAGGCAGGCAGAGCAGGGTTCATGAGATTGTTTCGCCCCCTGCAGGCCACATGTGGAGGTACAGCCGCCTCTACTCGGCCAGGTTTTTGATGTTTTATTGTATTTACTTTTGTTGTTGTTGTTTTGTTCTTTGGTTGTTCTTAAATTTAAGTAAAGATTCATATAAGCAGCTGGTCCCAAGAGGAAAGCCTGATGGAAAACCATGGGCTGGACTCACCTCAGACACCAGAAGCCCGGTCAGTCATCTGGTCATCTGGGAGGGGGTCCCCTCGGGTTGGCTCTGCTATACCCATGGATACATAGATCCAAGATTGCAAAAGCTCCTTCTATAAGATGGTGTTAGGGGCTGGGGAGACGGCTCAGATGTTCAATAAAGGCGCTTTCTTGCAAATAACGTTGGCCGGTTTTCAGTTCCCCACTATCCATGTAAAGCCATATATGGACAAAATGGTGCATATTTCTGGAATGCATTCACAGCAACAAGAGGCCCTGCCCCCCATATTTTCTCTCTCTCTTCATAAATAAATATAAAAAACGGTATCAGATCTTCACATAACCTATGAACACACACCATTTTCTCATCTCACCTGTAGATGATTTATAGCATCTCAGGGCAACGAAAGTGATATGTAAATGATGGTTATAATGTGTTGTTTAGGAAATCCCGATCAGTAGGCACAGTCAAACTGATACACTTTTGACCCATGGCTGGTTGAACCTGCAGCCACAAAACTGAGGATTAGGGGCGCATGGATTTGGAGGTCAGTGGTCTAATGGACAACCCAGGTGTTCTCCCACAAACTTCCCAAGCACCAGGGTCATGGGTTCATTTTGCTCAGGTCGATCTTCCCTGCAGAGTCATCAGTAATGGGCAGCCTGTTCTTCCTGGATTCTTTGGCCCACGGGAAATGGGGACATTCACCCAACCGTGGGTAGCCACCTGGCTATGGTGGCCTTGGGCTTGTTCCTAACAGACCCAGATGTCCATCCCCAGGAGGATGGGTGCATACAGTGCAGTGTGGGTGCCCAGGGGAGCTGTCACCGCAAGGAAGCGGGCTGAGCATGCTGGGTGGTGGTGCTGAGGGAACCTGGCTGCGCTCACGGTGTTTATTTACTGTCCATGTACGCCCTGGGCTGCCCTGGCAGAGGTGAAACCAGCGCTGGTGAGCTTTGAGGCAGGTTCTCCAATGGATGCTGAGGACCTGGGCAAAACTTTTTTTCTAGAGCCCAGGCCTTAAGAGAAACTCTTTCAACATAAACATTTTTTAAAGAAAAAGAATTAAATGTGCATATGCATGTGTGTATGTGTGCATATGCATGTGTGTGTGTGTGTGCACGCGCGCGCGCACACGCACACGCGTGTGGGGGGGGCAGGAGGGTCGTGGAGGGGGGAGTGCATGTGAAAGCCAGAAGACAACTTTGGGTATCATTTCTCAGGAATGCCATCTACACATCTTCTTGAAACAGGTTCTGTCATGGCCCTGGAGTTCGCCTATTAGGCTCCACTGGCTGGGCAGCTAGCCCCAGAGTTGGGATGACAAACACCGGCCACTGTGTCCAGCACTGTTTTAGGTGTATTCTAGAGATAAAACTCAAGTCCTAAGGACTTTACCCACTGAGACATCTCCCCAGTGCAGCATGAATATCTTTTTATCCAAACATCCTCGTAGCTAGATGTACTTAGAAAGCAATACACAGTGGTGCCTGAGCCTTGGGAATGACTGGGAAAATGCCTGTGGCTGGATCCTGCCTGGGATGTCTGCACCTCTGGCTACAGGTTTTTTTTTTAAGATTTATTTTTATTTATTTATTTATTAGAGGGAGGGTGGGAGAGAGAGGAGAGAGAATGGGTGTGCCAGGGCCTCTAGCCACTGCAAACAAACTCCAGATACATGCATCTGCATGTGCATCTGGCTCACATGGGACCTGGAGAATTGAAGCTGGGTCCTTAGGCTTCACAGGCATGCGCCCTAACCTCTAAGCCATCTCTCCAGCCTAAGGCTATAGATTTTACACAGATTCCCTGGTTGGGCGGAGCACCGGGAAGGGGCCGTCCATGGACCGAGCATCATCTTGTTGGAATTCCAGATTCTGTCTCCATCCCGCAGCTGCTGACTCATGAACTCTGGGGCCGGGAGGCCTGGGAAGTTGTTAAACTAACCACAGGCCACTCTTGCACACTCAAAGTGTCAGAGCCCCAAGCATCCCCATCTCTGCCTGAAAATACTGGGGGTTTTCAGTGAGTAGGTAGAAATCAAGTGGGACAGAGAATATGATAGGTGCAGGCAGCCCAGCACCTGCAAAGGTCCTGTGGCTGTAGAAACACACGTGTTTTCTTTCTTAAGTGGGCGAGTCAATTGGACGAACTGCATTTCTCTTCTCCCTTGAAGTGGCTTAGGTATTGAGCCCCTCTGACCCCCAAGCAGCCGCCTGCATGGGAAGAGACACGTGATGTAGATCTTCCTCATCCTCACCTTCACCGTGAGTTCTCCTCACCTTCAGGGCGGGGTTCTCTTCACACCTTTCACCCTGAAGCACAGGTCAGGGCTTGGCACACTCTGGCCCATGGGTCCTGGTGAGCTGGGTGCTTATGTTAGTCAATAAGGATTTATTGTAGCACCGTCACACCCATTGGTTTCCATATCTGTGGTCACATTGCCTTATTAAGGGGATGGCAGAGCCCTGAGTACGAGCGTGTCAGTGCCGAGTTTAGATGGCTCTTGAGTTCCCGATCCCCAAGACATAGCTTTTACTTTTGTCCTGATTTTTTCTCCTTCAAGACAAGTCCTCTGTGTTCATGAAACTTTTTTTTTTTTTTTTTTTTGCTGCTGTGACAAATTACCTGAGATGACTTAAAACTTAAAAAGAGGATTGATTTTGGCTCTTGGTTTCAGAGGTTTTGGCTTATAATCACCTTGACTGCATTACTTCTGGGCCTGTGGTGAGATAGAATCATGGTGTGTCAGGGAGAAGAGAGGCTCACCTCATCGTGGAAAGGAGGCTGAGGGAGCAGAAGGGACCGGGACACAGGCGCAAGCTTCCTTCAAAGGCACACCTCCGGCTGATATGCTGCCTTTCTTGGCCCCATCTGCTAAAGGTTCCACAGCCTCCCCAGATAATGCTACTGGCTGAGAACCATGCCGCCAAGCACACACGTCTGTGAGAGACATTTCAGACTGACGTCTCAACTCCCTTCTCTTTCCACACGTTTCCTCGTCTGGTGAACAAGCCCATCAGAGAGTCCAGGTCTGACAGATGAGTACAGGCCGAGCAACCTTCATCCATATTGCTTCAAACCAGTGTGTGTTTTAAATAACTAATTAATTAAAGAGAGAGAGAGAGGCAGATATACATAGAGAGAGAATGGCCACACCAGGGCCTCTAGCTACTGCAAACAAACTTGAGACATATGTTGCCCCTTGTGTACCTGGCTTATGTGGGTCCTGAGGAATCGAACTTGGGTCCTTTGGCTTTTCAGGCAAGCACCTGAACTGATAAGGCACCGCTCCACCCCCACTCCAGATGTGTTTTAGATTGGTGATGTGTTCAGAATTTTGAATGTTTGCGTCGACTTGAAATATCTTGTGGTTGGGACCCAAGTCTAAACATAAAATTCATTTATACCTCATGCAGCCTTGTCCACATACCCTGTGACACTTTTGTGTTTTTAGCCTGGTTGTGGGAAGTCTTGCTTAGGCATTGTCTTTCAATTTGAAGTCCTGGGATTGGAACCTAGGGCTTTTGCACATGAAAGACAGGTGTTCTTCTGAACCACATCTTGAGCCCCTCACTGGGCGAGCCTAGGTCGGCTCACTACCACCGAGTCACATGCCCACCCCAGGTGTGGAATTTGCTGTTTGTCAGTGCTCAGAAAGAGTTGGCTTTGGGGATTTTGGATGTTTCTCAATCTGTGCAAAGAATTCACTTCCACCTTAAAGTACAGGCCACAAACAGCCAGCGAACTTTGCCAAGTCCCTGCCCCAGTGTTTGCCCCCCTGGTGCTGGTGGGTAGAGAGGATGTTTTTCATGCATGCTCAGACTGGGCACTCGAAGCCGAGAGAAGCTGAATACAATACCCATCTGGCAAGGTTGCCGCTGTGGCCAGGCCGGCCGGGCTTTCTCTCAGGTGAGAGGAGGCAGAGTGCTGACACAGCAGTATTTTTGCTTGCTCATTCTTCATCGCCTCTATTAGAGATCCCACGTGCACAGGTAATCACGCTGGAGGCAGATTAAATCTCTCCTTTCTGCACCAGAATTGGCAGGGAGGCATTTTTTTGTACCAGTAGCCAAAACATGAATTGAACCTCCCTGCTTCCTTTGTAGCTATTCTAGATCAGACAATGGGAGGCGCCAGGGGGAGGCACAACAAAACCAAAAAGAGAAGGGATTGCAGAAGGACAGCCTCTGAGGGCTCTGGGACGACTCCGCGGCTCTGCAGCACACCGCCCGCCCGTGTCTTCGGTCTTCCTGGTTACGCGCTCCAGGAGCGTGATTTCCTGCCAGAGCTCCAAAAAGTAGAATGTGAACTCTCTCCCTCTCTCCTTCCCTCCCCCCTCCTTCCTTCCTTCCCATCTCCGTTTCCGTTTCCCTTCCTTCCTTTCTTCCCTGTCCTCCCTCCTCTCCCTCCCTCTCTTCCTTCCTTCCCTCTCTCCTTAGTTCCTTCCTTCCCTTCTCTCTCTTTTCCTTCTTTCCTTCCTTCCTTTCTTCCTTCCTCCCTCCCTGCCTTCTTTTTTAATTCCTCTCTCCTCCTTCCTTCTTCCCTCCCTCCCTCCTTCTATTCTACCTTCCTTTCTTCTCTCTCTCTGTCTGCATGCATGTAGAGGACAGAGGACAACCTTGAGTGCCATCGTCAGGAGCGCCGTCCACCTGTCCCTCTCAGTGGCTTGGAGCTCACCAGTTCAGCTGGACTGTCTGGCCAGTGAGCTCCAGGAATGTAGCTTTCTCTGACTCTTCAGCAGTGGGGTTGCGGGCATGTGCCATCACACTCGGCACTCTGCGTGGGTGCCTGGGCTCAAACTCAGGCCCTTGTGCTTGTGAAGCCATTTACTTATGTACTGTTCTCTGTGTCCAGCCCCCTGAACTCTTAATATGCATTCTTTTTTTTTTTAAATATTTTTAATTTATTTATTTGAAAGCGACAGACACAGAGAGAAAGACAGATAGAGGGAGAGAGAGAGAATGGGCGCGCCAGGGCTTCCAGCCTCTGCAAACGAACTCCAGACGCGTGCGCCCCCTTGTGCGTCTGGCTAACGTGGGACCTGGGGAACTGAGCCTCGAACCGGGGTCCTTAGGCTTCACAGGCAAGCGCTTAACCGCTAAGCCATCTCTCCCTAGGCTCCCAACATTTAGATTTTGGCCTTGGCTCTGGAGTCTGCAAATAGTGTGACTTAGAGGCAGATACCAGACCTGAGAGTCAGAGAGACCTGTCCGACTGAGCTGCATGAGCCGGGGGGGGGGGGAGGGGGGGAGAGCACCGCAAGCTCCCTGTGCATGCTTCCTGTGCGTGACAATGATGCGGGACTCTGGGGCATCCATGGACTGTGGCCCCCAAAGTCGGAGTCCCTGTCTGGGGCATGGGAGAGCTGCAGGAGAGACATGTGTAGCCACACCTAGCTGCTTACGTTGGTTCTGGAGACTCAAAATTGGGTGGCTCAGGACCCCTCAGGCCCTCATGCCTGCACAGTAAAGCACTCTTAAGCTGTGAATACTTAATGTCTCCAGTCTGTTTCGTACTTCTTTTTAAAAAATATTTATGAGAGACAGAGAAAGAGAGAAGAGAGCTAGAGAGAGGCAGACATATAGAAAGAATGGGCACCCTCCAGCCACTGCAAATGAACTTGAGCTGGATACGCCATCTGGTGCATCTGGGCTTACCCAGGCACTGGAGAATCGAACATCAGTCCTCATGCTTTGCAGGCCAGCACCTTAGCTGGAAAGCCATCTGTCCAGCCCCTGCCTCTTACTTCTTGAACATACTCCTTCCCTGTTCATTCTCTCCACCTTCCCATGCCTGGCTCCTGCTCACTCTTGGGTCTCATCCCGAATGTCTCCACTTAGCTTTCCCTCATCTGCAGTGGCCACTCCAGTCCTTCCTGGCTCATGTATTTATTACTTTACTTGTTGCTGGGACAAATTGCCTGATGTAGCAAACAGTGGGGTTTGTTCTAGCTTGTGTTTGAGATGGTGCAGTTCATCATGGTGGGGAAGGCCTGGTGTTGGAAGCACCTCCCATCTCTGGCAGCAGGATTGTGAGGCTGCTTGGTCACATCTCAGTGGACCAGGAAGTCGAGGCAGTTTGGGCAGGAAGTGAGGCTGAGATATAGCCATGAGAGCCTGCCCCCAGCAATACATTTCCTCTAACTATGTCCCTATCTCCTAACAGTTTTATAACCTCCCCAAACAGTATCACCTGCTGGGGGTCAAGCATTCAAACACATAAGCTTATGGGAGAATATCTCACATTCAAGCCATGACAGTGAGTATCACAATTTGTCATTGTTTAAAAAAAAATATGTTACTTATTTGAGAGAGAGAGAGAGTATGGGCATGCTAGGACCTCTTGCCACTATAAACGAACTGTAGATGCATGCACCATTTTGTGAGTCTGCAAGCAAGCACCTTAAACTATGAAGCCATCTCTCAGGCCCATTATCTTGTTTATCCACTTGATGGCATGTGTGTAGAGGTAGGGAGAGGGAGGGAGACCTTTATTCACAGCAAGGACCCATGGCTGGGAGGAGCAGTGCTCAGTAAACTCTCCTGGGAGCAGGGATGCTTTGGGGTGGGCAGGGCTTGTGTTTGGACCTTTAGGTGTTGTTGGGGAGTTTGGCTGCCGTTCCATCTTTATTTTCACTGGGTCACTCTATCCTTGAGTTGAGACTTATTTCTACTTAGACATCAGTTTCAATTAAAAAAACACAAGCCCCAGGAGTGTGGAGACACGTCTGCTTGGTAGAAAGATCCAGATCATGGATTTTATCATTTACCACCATTGATTTTCCATGAGTAATAATTACATTTTATCCACAGTATCTGCACTAAGTGATATTTATCTCAACAATTATCCGGAGTTACTTTTTAATGCTAAATTTTTGTTTTGTTCTGTTTCCGGGGAGGGGGGATATTGAGTAAATTGAACATTTTACTTTCACTGTCATTTTTTATCCAGACAACCTCTTTCTCATATGAAATAATAATTTGGCAATCAGAGGCTGAGAGCAGTTTTATAAATGAAGTTAGAATTGACATTTCCACCAGCTGGGATGGTAATTTTCAGCCTGTATCGGGGTGGTGGATTTGCACTTTTTTTTTTTCCCTTGAAAATTTATTTTACTATTATTATCTTGGAGATCCTTTGAGTCTACTTTCCCTTAGATAAGGCAGGTCTCTTTTCTGTCTTGCTGGGTATGCCTAGCTGGGCAGCTGTCAGCAAATTGCTGTGCCTTTAGTTTGGCTTTCAAGGCCTCCTGCAGATGACCCCATTTTATATGTGTGTCCCAGAACCTGGGTTGTGTGTACGTTGTGTTCACCAGTGGCTAAAACAGCTTTTTTTCCCTTTGCACATGTATGTGGTGTGCACATGTGCATGTTCATATGTGTGTGAGGGTGCATGTGTGTGGACGTGCGTGTGGAGGCCAGTGGTTGACACTGGATGTTTCACTCACCTAGTCTATTGCTGAACCTAGTCCTCATCAGCTTGGCTGTGCTAGAAGCCAGTGAGCCTTGGGGAGTCCCTGCCTTTGTCCCCCCAGTACCGGGGCCACAGGAGGACACGGCTGTGTTTGGCTTTGTGCACGGGGGATCCGAACATGGGTCTTCATGCTTGTGCAGGAAGCACTTTTAACAAGTGAGCCATCTCATTCAGCCTGAAAACACTTTTCCTGAGGCACTCCTGGAGCTTGTCCCCTAGAGGAGCCGCAAGCAATGAAGAACGAGGGGCGGCAGGTGGAAAGACGAAACTGATTTTGATCATTGGCCCCAAGAAAGGTGGTGGGTTTGCTCTGGTTTATGTTGGAAAATTCACGCATGAGTGGGACTTAGAGGTGAGACCCTTGGGGGGTAGTTAGCAGTAGATGAGGTCATGAGGGGGGGTGCCCATGAAGGTATTAGTGGCTGCTGAGTTGGCACACCTGCTCTGTTTTGCCATGAGATGAGTCCTGCTATGTTCTGACTCAGTAAAAGGTTTTGCCCAATGCCAGGCATCTTGTGGACTTCTCAGCCTCCAGATCCTTGAGACACATGCACCTCAAGGATTTTCCAGAAATCAGTTTGGTAATTATTTTATTGAAGAAAGGCTCTCATGTAGCCTATGCTATCCTCAAACTTTCTACGTACACGAGGATGACCTTGAACTTCTGATCCTCTTGCCTCTACCTTCTTTTTTTTCTCTCAAAAATTTTCTTTTTTTTGATTTTTCAAGGTATGGTCTCACTCTAGCCCAGGCTGACCTGGAATTCACTATGGAGTCTCGGGGTGGCCTCGAACTCATGGCAATCCTCCTACCTCTGCCTCCCGAGTGCTGGGATTAAAGGTGTGCACCACCATGCCTGGCTTTTCTCAATTTTTATTAATGTTTCCCATGATTATAAAAAATATCCCATGGTAATACCTTCCCTCCCCTATTTTCCCCTTTGAAATTCCATTCTCCATCATATCCCCTCCCCATCTCAATCAGTCTCTCTTTTATTTTTATGTCATCATCTTTTCCTCTTCTTATGATGGTCTTGTGTAAGTAGTGTCAGGCACTATGAGGTCAAGAATATCCAGGGCATTTTGTGTCTGGAGGGAACACATTGTAAGGAGTCCTACCCTTCCTTTGGCTCTTACATTCTTTCTGCCACCTCTTCCACATTAGACCCTGAGCCTTGAAAGGTCTGACCGAGATGTTACTCTGTACTCTAGTCACTTCTTTCCAGCACCATAATGCCTTCTGAGTCATCCCAAGGTCACTGCCATCTGAAAAGAGAAGATTCTCTACCCAAAGTGAGAGTAGCATTAATATAAGGGTATGAATATTAAGAGAAGTGCTTACTGGGCAGTTTGATAAGCATAGTACATACATTTATCCAGTCATCAGCAGATGTTACGCCCCTAGGGCTCATGACTACCCCTGTTTTCAGTATCAGGGATGTATTCCCTCCTATGGAGCGGGCCTCCAGTCCAATTGGAGGGCAGTTGGTTTCCACCATGATAGATGTGCCACTATTGCACCTGTTGGCTCATTTGGCCTGGCTGACCAATTATAAGAATTGCAATGTCCACTGTTGAGTAGTATGTTCACTGGTGGTATCTCTTTCTCCCATTGAACTTCATATAGAATGGCTTCTTCTAGCTTTCTGTTAGCTGGTCTACATGGAGGAGGTTATCAGCTCAGTTCCAGCAGGATTTCTTAGTGGCCTTGCAGTCCAAGTATGTGGAATCTTCAGAAATAGGGTCTTACCATCTATTCCTGGTGGATCTCTACCTTCTAACTGCTGGGATTATAGGCATGTGCCAACATACCCACTTTATTTGGTGCTTTGTGCAAACTAGGTAAATACTCTGTAAACTGAGCTATTGCCCCAGCTAGCTCCATCCCTCTCTTTCCTTTTTTTCTTTGTTGAGGTAGGGGTGTTCCTCAAGCTTGTTTGGAACTTGTTTTGTGGCTCAGGCTGGCCTTAAACTTGTGATTCTCCAATGGAAAATAAGTTTCAAGTGAATATTGGAGGGCATATTAAAACTATGAGCATTATCATTGTGGCTGAAAGATGTAGACAGGGCTGGAGAGACAGCTTAGTGACTAAGGTGTTTGCCTGCGAGGCCTAAGGACCTGGATTTGGTTCCCCAATACCCACATAAGCCAGATGCCCACGGTGGCACATGGGTCTGGAGTTTGTTTGCAGTGGCTAGAGGCCCTGGAATGCCCACTATCTCTCTCTCTCAAACAAATCAAGTAAAATAAATGTTAAAAGACATGGACAGATTTCCAGCTGTGGGCTGGAGTGACCAGTGAGGTGAGCATGGGGTGGGTGGGCAGCTAACCAGGCAGGAATCCCGAGGGGTTTCTTGGAGTGGGGGCGAGGGCCGTGGCATTGAGGCAGCAGGTGTGGGCAGAGGGGTCTGGATCTGGAAGTGCTAAGTGACTTCTGAGCAGAGGTATGGGCACTGCCCAGTGCCGAGGGGTGGGGAGCTGACAGGGAATGAGTATGGGCATTGTCCTAATGAACGGTCAGGCGGGACCAGAGCTCCTGGGTGTCCATTCCTCTAGCCGTGTTGAGGTCTAGGGGAGTTCATCCAGGTCTGGCTGGGGACTTGTCTTTTGTCACTGCTGCTGTAGGTGGCAGCAGAAGCCTGGCAAAGCGTGGCTCTGCAGGGCAGCAGAGGGGAGGGACAGTGATCTGGCCCGGATCCTCAGGACTGTCATCTCCACCACCACCACGTTAAGGCTGGGAGCCGGCAGCAGGCACCAGCCGTGCTATTTCTCTGTTGCGTTACAGACTGCATGAAGGGGTGACTGCTGGGCCGGGCTGCATCAGATCACGTCTCCAGACTGCCTCGGGGAGGCTAAGAAAAATCCAGCAGGGAGACCAGGACCGGATTGCTTTGACCGTTCCATTTAGAAGCGTCTAAACAAACACGTCCCTCCTAAACTATTTGTTCTTTTTTGAAAAAACAAAAAAATGTTTATGTGTGTGTGCGCGCGCGCGTGCATGCCACAGTGTGTGTGTGTGTGTGTGTGTGCGTGTGTGCGTGTGCAGAGGTCAGAGGACAACTTCCTATCCGTCCTTGCTATTTGGCCTTATCTGAAGCAGTGTTTCTCTCAGTCCTGCTCAGTTGTTCTTTTTGCTGCACTTGCTGAGATCTTCGGGGAAATTCTCGTCTCTGCCCTTGCTGCTGGAATTGCAGAAGCCTGACATGGCTCCTTCTGGCTGTTTACCTCGGGTCTGAGGGTGGAACTCAACTCACATACTCAGAATTGTGTGCGTAGAGTGCCTTGTCCACGGAGACATCGCCCCAGTCCCCTTATTTGTGCTTTCTTCCCTAGTGATCTGCAGGCATTTAAGGTAGAGCCCTGCTCCTGCTATTACTTGCTATGTGACTTCAGACAACAGTGTTAGACTCTATGCTGCAGTTACTTTAAAAATATTTTATTATTTATTTGCTTGAAAGAGAAAGCTACATATCTTTATATATGCACATATTTAAAGATATATATCTTTATAGATATGCATATATATCTTTACATATAGATGTATATCTTTATATATACATACACACATATGATATATAGTTATAGATATAGATAGATATAGAATGAATGGGCATGTTGGGGTCTCTAGCCACTGCAAACTCCAGATGCATGCACCGCCTTGTACGCCTGGCTTATGA